>NC_045633.1:38317855-38620885 GCF_009829155.1 Mustela erminea
AACGGGGCATGAGGTGACCGGTTCTTGTGGTTTCATTTCCCTAAGGACTAGTGATGTGGATCGTCACTTCATGTCCGTGTTGGCCTTTCCTGTGTCTTCTTCGGAGACATGTCTGTTGAGGTCTTTTGCCTACTTACTCACTTTTTTCCTTTTGAGTTGTGTCAGTTCTTCATAAATTTGGAGGTTAACCCCTCATCAGATATGTAGTTTGCAAATATTGTTCCCATCCCTAAGTTGTCTTCTCACTTTGTTGATGGTTTATTTTGCCGTACAGAAGCTTTTAGTTAGATACGGTCCCACTTGTTCATTTCCTGTGGTGTTGCTGGTGCTTTCGATGTCCAAGAAATCATCGCCAAGACCCATGTCAAGGAACTTCTTTTCTGGTTTTCTTCTAGAAGTTTCATGGCTCCAGGTCTTACATTTAAGTCTTTAACCCATTTTGCATTAATTTTGTGAGCGGTGTAAGGCAGGGGTCTAGTTTCTTTCTGTTACGTGTGAGTATCTGATTTTCCCAGCACCATTTGTTTAAGAGACTGTCTTCTCTCTTTGGAGCGCTCTTGCCTCCCCCGTCCAGTACTAGTTGATCGTGTATGTGGGGTTCCTTTCTGGGTTCGTTTCTGGGCTCCCAGTCTGTCTGCTTTCATGCCTCTGTCACACAATTTGATTGCTGTGGTTTTATAGTAAAGCTTGAAATCCGGAAACGTGATGCTCTCTCTTTGTATTTTCTTCTCAGGATGGCTTTGGCTACTTGGGGCCTTTTGTAGTTTCATATAAATTTTAGAATTGTTTTTTGTACTTCTGCAAAAGATACCCTGGGGATCTTGATAGATATTACATTGAATCTATAGCTGGTTTCTGGTCGTATGAATATTTTAACAGTATGAATTCTTTCAATCCATGGACATGGGATATATTTGCATTTGTCTGTGTCTTCACTCGTTCCTTCATCAGTGTCTCACAGTTTTCAGAGTAGAGATCTTTCACTGCCTTGGTTAACTTTATTCCTAAGTATTTTATTGTTTTTGATGCTGTTGTAAATGGGATCATTTTCTTTATTTCTTTTTTCAGATAACTCATTGTTAGTGTAGAGCAATGCTACTGATTTTTATATAATTTTGTATCCTGGAACTTTACTGAATTCATTGATTAGATCTCACAGTTTTTTGATGGCGTCTTTATATTTTTTCTATATAAAATCATGTCATCTGCAAATAGGGAAAATTTTACTGCTTCCATTTCAGTTTTGATGCCTTGTATCTCTTTTTCCTGACTGATGGCTCAGGCAAGGCCTGTGGTGATGGTTCCACAGGTGTATGCATATCTTCAAACTCATCAAGGTGTATGCATTAAATAAGGACAGCTTGTTGTATGTCAGTCATATCTCAATAAACTGCCTCAACAGAGAAAAGTATTTCAGGCAGAGAGAATGGTATGTGCAAAGGATTGGAATTCTGAGAGGGAAACAGTCTAGAAACTGCAAGAGTTCTAGATGTCCGGAACAGAGAAAGGAAGAGGGAGACATGTTGGACGTGGTTGGGGCTTGGGTTATGGAGGACTTGTAAACAAGAATTTGGCTTTTCCCTAAGGAACACTGTGCACATTTTGAAAAATAAGAGATATATATATGTATATGTATATATATATACACATATGTGTATGTATATATATATTTATGTATATGTATATATATGCACATATGTGTATGTATATATATAATATATTATACACACACACGGATGTGTGTGTATGTGCATGCATATGTGTGTGTGTGTGTGTAGTCCTATGTACCCATCACCAGGCTCCTTTGAAGAGTTTTAAGGGAATTAGGTTATCTGGCTTTTCCTTTTTTTAAAAATCAAGGATCATTACGACTACCACATGGAAAGTGGGTTATAAAGCTGAGGAGACTCCGAGGAAGGAAACCTTAGTGAGAGAACGTGCCCTATGGTTGGGACAGTGGAAGAGACATGGACCGATTCAGGAAGTAGAAGAGACAGTGTGTGAGGAAGACTGAGCGTGTGAAAGGAATGGTGGGAAATGGGAGGTGAAGGCCAACTCGCACATGAGTAGCTTGAGCAACTGAGAGATGCTGGTGCTGCTCTGAGGTAAGGAAACCACTGGAGGACGTTTGGGAGAAGAAGGTTCAGTGTCTGAAACACCCAGGTGTATCCAGCAGGCAGTTGGCTGTGTAGGGACTGAGCGGAGGAGAGAGGCCAGGCCTGAAGGAGGCTGGGGCATCTGTGGTCCATAGATCGTACCTGAAGTCTTGAGAGGGAAGAGGTTGTGTACAGAAAGGGGAAGAAAGGACAAGAGAGAAGCCCAGAGAAAGCAACATGTCGGGTGTGAGAGGAGCCACGCAGAGAGGACTGAGAAGAAGCGGGCCAGAAAGGCAGCGAAGCCAAGAGAGCGAGCTGGCGGCAGCGGAGAGAGGAGATAGGTGCGCGCGCGACGTGGGTCCTTCAGGAGGCGTGGAGAGGAGGGGGTGGAGACGAGCGCCATCCGGGGGTCACTTACCAGCCCCTGCTCGGTGACCGGACCTGAGGAAGGTATGCGGAGTGCGTGGCAAGGAAGCTTCCCGTCTTCCCCAGCCGCTGGGTGGGCTCGCTTAGTGAGCACCGGCACGGAGGAGGGCGTGTAGGGGACTCGAGGAGCTCCATGTCAAAAACACTGGGGTCGAGGAGAAGCAGTTCTCTGTGGCCTGGCAGTGGGAGGTCAAAGGGAAGATAGGAGTAGGACGGAGTCCCAGCCAGGAGCGCGAGGAGGCGGAGGTTCCGGGGCAAGGGCTGGGTGTTCACTCGTGCACTCGGGCTCCGCCGGACTCTGGTGCCGAGGGCCGGAGTGACTTCAGCGAGCAAGGGCATGGGGACTCCTTTTATGGTTCGAGCCAGCGGCCTATGGAAGACTTAGGAAACTAGCATTATTGTTATTATTGCTTTATCAAAATATAACTAACATGCGCTTTACTCCCTGTGTCTATCCCATCCGCCCCACCGCTCGCCTTCCCTCGGGCAACCACCAGGCCGTCCTCTGTATCTGGGAGTCTTGGTTTTTGTTTGTCTCTTTTTAAATTTTTGTTTGTTTTGTTTTATAAATTCTACATTTGCATGAAATCATATGGTATTTGTGTTTCTCTGACCTTTCACTCAGCGTCCTACCGTCTAGTCACCCATGTCGTTGCAAACGACAAGAGCCTGCTGAATGGGAGGAGATATTTTCCAATGACGTACCCAGTAGAGGCTGCCGTCCCCAGTCTATAAAGAACTCAGACAACTCAATACCAAAAAAAGCAAATAATCTGATTAAAAATGAGCAGAGGACCTGAATGGACGTTTTCCAAAGAAGACATACAGATGGCCAACAGACACATGAAAAGATTTTTTTTTTCTTAACTGAGAACACTTCATCTCTTTTGCTGCTTATTTTCGGGAAAAGATTTTAGTTTTTTAAAATATGTTTAGAATTTTGATAGCTCTGCTCCCTGCTTCAGTTGCACGCAAGTACGTGAGTTTCCTGGCTGCCCGTCCAGCCCCACTGTGTTCTATTCGTTTCTATGACACTTCCCAAAAGGAGAGGGTGAGGTTCCCCCAAAGTCCCCATCAGAACAGCAGCTGATGAGCCACCCACCTGTAGGGACTGAAAACCCGCAGTGACACCTTCCTTTTCTAGCCCTCACTGCTAAGGGATGTTCTCACCAAAGGGCAGAATGGTGCTTTGTAGGATATGGAAAGAGCAAGAGGAAGTTAATTTAAACTGTTCATGGCATTAGATAGCAGGGCCATTTTGCTCTCTTTATTGAAAGGTATTGCCCTCCCCTTAAAGACAGAATAAACTCATATATGTAGAATGTGAAAAAACACACAAACGTGTGCGCACACACACACACACACCACACAAATCTTGCTCAAGAGACCTTCCACGGACGGCCGGTGTGTGACGTCAGTCGCGGAATAAAACGGCCTCCACAGAGATCCTAAAACTCTGGAGCGCTGACTTCGGGTGGCCTGGGAATCCCACCCTGAGTGGACGAGGGCTTTGATTACGTTGTCTCCTGCCATTTCTCCCCCTCTCACTTTTTGGAGAATGAAGAATTCAGTCATCCCATTTTATGTTAATTTCTTGTATTTTAATCCAACATTTTATTATGGAGAATTTGAAACATACACCAAAACGAACAGTCTAAGGAATCCAAATGTACTCATCGTTAGTCTCAACAAATACCAGCATTTTGCTACGTGTTCTCCAGCTACGACCCCTCAGCGTTCCAAAAGCACATCCCCAGACGGCCTGCCGTCCAGCTGTAAAAACTGTAGGACGTGTTGCCAACATATAAAGGCTTTCTCCAGCGTAGGCACAACATACACTTACACTTGGTAAAATTTAATACCCAGACCATGTTTCTCAAAAACATTTCTCAAAATTCTGTGCGATCTCGCTGTCCATACTTGTGCACGCGCACACGCACACACATGCACACGCACACACACGCACACGCATGTACAGTTGCTTTCTTCAAATAAGGATCCAAACACCATCCACACATCGTGTTTGGCTCATGGGTTTCTTAAATGCCTTTTGATCTGTAACATCCCCCACCGTTATTATTCTCACGCCATTCGTTGTTGAAGACCCCGAGTCATTGTCCAGTGAAGTTTTGCACAATCTGGATTCTGAGCGGATTGCTTCTTCTTGATGTCTTTGATGCATCCCTTCTACTCATGTTCTCTGTGCTGGGCTGTAGCCTCCCCTTATCTGCAGTGTCACTTCCTAGGGATTCCTCTACTCACGGTCCACGGTGGTCCAGAAGGAGGTGATCCTCCTGACTCACTGCCCTCAGGAGGTCCGTAGCAGCCTGACGCTACGTCACCGTGCCCTGTACCACTCGTCTCACGTTCTCTCATCACGTAGGCATCTTAGATCTCACGTCATCACAGGAAGGAAGGACGAGCGCAGGACAGTCAGATATTTTGGGAAACAGAGAGACCATGCTTACATAGCGTTAGTACAGGGTATGATAATTGTTCAATTTTATGAGTAGTTATTCTTGTTAATCTCTTACTGTGCCTAATTTTTAAATTAAACCTCTTCATAGGTACGTTTGCATAGAACAAAAACACAGTCTATCCAGGGTTCAGTACAATCTGCAATTTCAGGCACCCACGGAAGATCTTGGACTATATCCCCTGGAGATAAGGGAGAAGAACCACTGTAATGAGTCTGCAGGGTCTACTGTAATTAGACCCGGAACGTTTACTGGACTTGGCTCCCTTCCTTCTTCCTTCCCACCTTCCCGTCTGTCCTTCCCAGCGAGAGTGCATCCGGTCGGCCTCAGACTTCCTGTCACATCCCATCAGGAGACACACCGCATCTGGTGTTTCACGCTTCGTGAGGGCAAGTTTCAGCAGCGGGTTCATGTGTTGTCAGCCGGACTCGTCCATTACAGAAGTTCCTCATCAACCTCGCCCTGAAGGATTTCGCAGCCACCAAT
The DNA here is from genome assembly GCF_009829155.1 of Mustela erminea. NCBI lineage: Eukaryota > Metazoa > Chordata > Mammalia > Carnivora > Mustelidae > Mustela > Mustela erminea. Next base: position 38,323,341 of record NC_045633.1, read on the forward strand.
GATCATTGCCTGGATCCATTATTTCATTAAGGCCTACGAAATGGTGATTTTTGAGCTCTACATTAATTCTGCATTTATAAGCTGGAACTCACCTATTAGAAAGGAACGTTCCCTCATCAACTATGTGGATACTCTGAAATACAGTTCAAGCAGGGAAGGCGGGATAAATGCTTAATTCTTTCCTTTCATTTAAACACTTTTAGAAAAATGAATCGTTGCATAGCCACCTCCAGAGATGACCAATAGGGTCTTTCCCCCTAGTAATATTATGGACTCACGGGTTTTTTTGGAAGTGGGTATTTTATGTGTCTAAATCCGTGACAGTCATTATTGATTCGTTTGCCTGCTCTGTAAGAGTTTTCGTTGAGGTATTATTCAGTACCGTAAAGGACACAGGGTTTTAGTCTTCAGTGTGACCGATTTCGGTTTTACGCATCCCCATTGTCACCTCCCAAAACATGACGTGAACATTTCTGTCGCCTGAAAACTCCCTCTTGGCCCCTCTGCTATCCTTTCCCGCCACTACCGCACACCACCCTTTCCAGACAAGCATTTTCTGATTTCTGATGACTTGTTTCTGCCTTAGAACTTCACATAAAGGGAATCATATCTCAGATACTTTACTCTTCCGGCACAAGTGATGTGTTTTGCGTTCCTCCTTGCTGTGCGTCAGCAACTCCTCCTTCCTTACTGCTGAGACGTACGCTACTGTGTGAATATAGGATAGATTTGTTCATTCATGTTCCTGCTGAAGGAATAGTTGGGTGCTTTCCAGTTTGCAAGTGTTAGGAGTATTCATGGAAAAGTCATTTTTGGACATATGTTTTGGTTTCTCTTGGGTAAATACCTCGAGATCGAATAGCTAGAACATAGGGAAGACGTATGTTTAATTTTTTAAGAAACCATCAAATGGGTCTCCAAAGTATCCTTTTCTTCTCTCACGGGCATTGGGAGAGTCCCAGGGGTCTGGTATCTTTACCTGTATTTGGGATGGTCAGTATTTCTTTTAACAAATCTTGTCGGTTTGAAGTGGTACCTCTGTGTCATTTCAATTTCTATTTCCTTCAGGGCCGATGACACTGAGTACCTTTTCTTGCGCTTTTTGGATAACCTGTATATCTTGTTTTTTTTTTAAATTTAAATGCAATTAGCCAACATACAGTACATCATTAGTTTCAGATGTAGTATTCAACAATTTATCAGTTGCCTATAACAACCGGTGTGCTCATCATGTCACATGCCCGCCTTAATCGACTTTTGCCCATTTTTAAAATACTGTGTGATTTTGTTGTTGACTTTTAGAGATTCATTATGTGTATATTGGATACTATTTTCATAGATACATACTATGAATATTTTCTCCAGTATATGGCTTGTCTATCCTTCTTTTCCTGTCTTCTTCTAGAAGCTTTATGGGTTCTAGCTTTTACCTGTAGGTCTTCGATCCATAAAGCCCCTACGGAAAATGTAAGAGGATATACTGAGGTAGGCAGGACTGTTTCAGAATGGACACAAGAGACTTCATCAAAATTTAAAATTTCAGCTAATCAAAGTATACCGTTAAAACTGTGTAAGCACATCAACACGCTGGGGAAAATATTCAGTGTGTATGTCTGACCAAGGAACTTCATCCCAGGTATATATGATAAATCTTAAAAGTCAGGAATAAAGAAGTAGCAAGAGATTTGAACACCCACTTCACAGAGCTCTTGCTTTCTGTCATAAGAGTTTTTTTGGTCTCATTTGTGTATTTCCTATCCCTGACTTAGGATCAGCCATTTCTCCAAGAAGTCCTAGTTCCTTCTGATGGGAAACAGTTAAACTTCAGAGACCAAAGTCTCTTCAGTCAGGGTGCCCGTTGCTCTTGGATTGCCCCTATGTTGCTTTTTCACTAGCAAAGCTAGGTCATATTGAGCTTTGTGGACAGAGAAATGCATATCATTATTGCACACTAACATTTCTGTTTTGAGTTTGTGATTACAGGATTTTTACTTCTTTGATTTTATACTTATCTTTTACTGAAAGACTAGGTTCCTACAATGGAATTTCTTCTTTGCATGATTTTACAACTGTGCAAATAATGGCTCCAAAATAAGAATGCCAACTACCTAGTTAATGAAATTTAATACTTCTGTGTGGTTTGTCTTATCCTCAAGGTGAATTCCGCTGGAGCTAGGTAGTCATCGTGCTATGATTTAGTTATTTGAAGTGATTTTCTCTGTATGGTTATATCACGTTCTTGATACGGGATGTTAGAACTATGTAGCAATGGACAATGAAGCTCACTTTCTTCTCCCTGTTGGAGTTTACAAGTCAGGTGATTAAAACCATGTGACCTAAAGTTTTGGCTTTAAAAAATTTCTTAGAGCAATTTTAGGTTCAGAGTAAAACTGACAGAAGAGTACAGAGATTTTCCGTACCCCACTGCCCCCCCACATAGAGCCTCTCCCATTACCCGCATCCCGGACCAGAGTGGTACGTTTGTTACACTGGGTGAGCCTGTGCTGATCTGTCATTGGTACCCGAAGTTACTGCTTACTCTTGGTGTATGTCTCATGGGTTTGGACAAATGCACACTGACGTGGACCCATCAGTCGGCACCATACAGAGTATTTTTGTTGCCCTGAAAACCCTCTTTGTTCTCTCCCTGTTCATCCTTCGCCCCAACCCCAAGCAACCACTGATCTTTTTACTTTGTTTCATGGTCGTTCCTTTTTCAGAACGTCATGTAGTTGGATCGGCGCACTGTATCGCCTTTCCAGATTGGTGTCTCTCCCTCAGCAATATGCATTCAGGCTTTACTCTACTCATCTTTACATGGCTTCATGGTGCAGCTGCATAAGAGTCCCTTGTCCGGATGTACCACAATTTGCTTATCCATTTACCTACTGAGACACCTCTTGGTTGCTTCCAAGTTTGGACAGTTATGAATAAAACCGCCGTAAACATCCATGGGAAATTTGGGCAGTACCATAGGTCATAGCAATGTACACAAATATATTTTTTTAAATGTATCCAACTTTATTCACTTTGATTTCTTTTTTTACATTTTTTATTTTTTATTAACATATCATATATTATTAGCCCCAGGGGTACAGGTCTGTGAATCACCAGATTTATACACTTCACAGCACTCACCATAGCACGTACCTTCTGCACCAAACACTTTTTATGTCTCCTTCTGACCTCCCGTTTTATTTTATTTTATTTTAATTATTATGTTCAATTAGTCAACATGCAGTCCCTCATTAGTTTCTGATGTAGTGTTCAACGACTCATGAGTTGTGTAAAACACCTAGTGCTCATCACAACACATGTCCTTCTTAAAACCCATCACGCAGAAGAGATTTTATTTGAGAGAGAGAGTGCGAGAGGGGGTAGGGAGAGTGACGAGCAGACTCACGCTGGCTCCAGGGCTTCATCTCTCAACCCTTCCCTGTGGCTTAGCTTCTGGATCTGATCAGGTGGAGCCTCAGTAATTATTGTTGTTGTTGTTGTTGTTGTTGTTGTTGCTAAAACATTGGGGGAAAAAATCAAGAACTGCCAGGCATAAGAATAAAATAATCCCTCCCTCCCCCAAAGCATGCGGTTGATTGTCAAAGCTAAATTAAATTATCATGTACCAAAACTAAGCCAGGGAGGAGAAATAGCCCCTAGAGGGGCTCAATCGGCCGCCAGAGCTCTAAACAGTGGGAAGAGAGCACGGCCGGCATCAGTGGGCGGAGGGAGCAGGGGACAGACGGGAGGAGAGCCCGCGGGCCTGTCTGTGTCTTTCTTCGTGTGGTGCTTTTGCCGCCACAGTCTAGACTGGGTGCGTAAGAAGAGAAGCAAGTGCATAGTGAGTTCGAGGATGGTTCCCACAGCTGCCATTAAATTGACACCGGTGGGGCGCCTGGGTGGCTCACTGGGTTAAGCCTCTCCCTTCGGCTCAGGTCATGATACCAGGGTCCTGGGATGGAGCCTGCTTCCTCCTCTTCCTCTGCCTGCCTCGGCCTCCTTGTGATCTCTCTCTCTGTGTCAAATAAATAAATAAAATTTTTTTTAAAAAAATAAATAAATTGACACAGGAGAGGGAGTCACGTCAAAATAACATCTACTGCTGACTGGCACGAACATTGTGCTCAACACTTTATAAACAAAAGAGTATTCAGTCCTCCTGGCGGTCCTGTGAATCAGTCACCATCGATTCCATTTTACAGATGATACGAGGATTGGCAGAAGCCAAGTGATTTGTCAGAGATCTTGGAGCTAATCAACAGAAGAGCCAGGACTCAACCCCAGTCTGCCTGACTCTAAAGCCCCCTGGGGCTTTGCTCACCTGCTACCTGGAGTCCTTACGCATCCCGGACACCTCAGCCTCCGGGTAGCTGTGCAAACGGCAAATGACGCACGGGTATCATCACAGAGTAGGTGCTCGTACAGAAGACAGATCATAGAGTAATTCCATTTGTAGTAGATGCGATGTTCATAATTCCGATGTAGACACACAGATAGATCTCAGGCCCATACACCTATTTCATGTAATGCGCCATCTCGTATATAGAGAAGGATAGTTAGATAATAAACAAAAATGTGTTTGAAACAGCATGAAATTGGATTTTCCCATCCATAAATTGTGTTATATTTATGTCTAAGTTATAGTTCAAGAAACAGAACGGCGATGTTGATATTTTTATAAATGGTGTCTAATGTATTTCTATTAAGGGGAGATCTATTTGCCGTGTTGAAATGTATTATCATAATAGCCAAACCATTTACTCTACCACTGGAAAACGGTGTGGTGTTCTGTCTGGAATTTCACTTGCCTGCTCACAGCCTGCCAGATCTATTGTAAATTATTGTAGGCGTCTGTGAGTTATTTTATAGGAAGCATCCATCTATTTTTACAACTCCGAAAAGTCTGTCACTCTCATTCATCTCCCTGGGAATAGAGCAATAATTTGATTCTCTATAAATGTGAACCTGAATTTACACCCTCCTCTCCAGTTGGGAGACTCGGTGATGTGGGTGAGTTATAGCCCTGTGTCTCTGGGGCAGGGGACCGGAAAGTGGCGTCCTGGCCCGATGTGTTTGTTGCCATTTTCTCTCACTTCCACAGAAGAGGGGGTGCGAATCAGACTGCCCTTATCCTGTTTGGGATGTCCCTGTTTTGTTCTCTGTACCATGTGGGCTTGTCGAATGCCATGCCACAGGGGATAGCCTCAAGGGTCCTGAGCCAGTGCGTTCGGGTCTGGATCCCATGGTGGGGTGGATATTTGCAAATACATGGGCACCACGACACACTCAGGCTTGAGAGACCACCACCGCGAATGCTGACATTTCAGAGCTTTGACGGGAAAGTGGCTGACCATTTGGGGGTCTGTCAGATATTTACTGTCCTGTGGATAGCCTTTTGGGCAAACCCATGTTATCTATCCTTGGCATCTGTCCTTGGGCTTACTGGAGAACAGCCTGTCTGGGAACTGTCAGTGTTTTATCCCTTTTTTCCTTTGATAAGATGCCAGGCAGCAGTTGCTTGGGGGTCTGTGGGACTGAGGCTGCTTGTGCCTGGAAATCTGGACACTTCCATAGCCAGGGAAGTGGGCAGTGGGAAGAGAGTCTGAGTAATCCTGAAAACGAGGAGGTTGGGAAGAAGGACAGGAACCGGGGCTGGAGGCTACAGTCAGAGAACCGCAGTTCTAGGATGGGCAGAGGAAGGAATGATGGCTGATGGGGTACGCGATGCAGAGAGAAGTCCTGGAGGGGAACCCGAGACAGGCGGGCCCCGGACCCCTGGGCTGGCTTCTTCATGATTCTACAGCACGCTGCTCAGGTGGGCTGGCTGAGCTGGCCGCCCTCACCGGGACCCCTCCCTTGGCTGCGGTCCCCACTGAGGAATCCACATGCAAGCACGAATGTGTCTCGGCCCTCTCTCTATCACATTGTGGGTCTGGAAATGTTGCGCGGCAGGCTGTCCCTAATTGAAACCATTTGTCCTGGAAGAGCATTTCCTAAGGATTACGCACAGTCAGGCTCAGCACGAAAGCTGGGTCTGTGAATGACTTGTGTTATTGTGGAGGCTCTTGTTCACATGACTCAGTCTGGGGAAGAGAAGTGTCCGTGGAAACATGGCTGATGGATTTGTCAGCGGTGACCCTCGATGTCAAAGCGGCTGTCCATTCATCTGCAGGACGCCATGTACAGACCTTCCGGTGACGGCCTCACGGAACCACTCTCTATCTCACAGAGTATGAAACCGCTTCCCCTTTGCCTGTTTTGTAATTAATTCTCTCTTCTTTTGAAAATCTAAATGGGAAATATATTGTGCATTTGACAACACCATAAATTTTAAAATACTCGAGCTTAGCAATGTAACTCCGCGTTTGCTCGATGTGACGGGAAGAGAAAGAATTAGGACCTCGCGTGTTTTCCAAAACTTGTGTTTAGACTCCGTTCCCCCTACAAGGAGAGCCATGTAGGAAACCATGAAGGTCCGTTCTGTTGGAGTCAGAGACGCCAAAGACACGGGCACGTCCAGGGAAGACCTGTCATTTTCCCTTTTTCCCCCAAAGTTCTCCTTTTATCCTCACCCGGAAAATCAGCCAGTTCTTCGGGCTTGGAATGGTTGTGATCCATTTGGAGCTCCTTCTTGAGGACGTTCTCAAGGGAGAGTCGTCCCAGAGGCATGCCGTGGGGCTGGGACCAATGAGGGTGGCCTGCCAGCGTCCAGGAGCACAGGCACGGGCTGGAAGCCTGCTTGGCGGGGTGGGGTCCCTCCGAGGACACTCGGCCGCCCGAAGAACCAGCAGCCGTGACTGCAGGACGGCTGCCGACGTGGAGGAGAGCTGCGCCCGGGCCGCAGAGTGCGCCAGGCACAGGCTCTGGAGAACCAGACGACGGAAGAGGCAGATGGGTTCCAGAGAACTGGTGGATGTTCACATTCTAGGCGTGTGACCAATAGCCCCACACTGATGGCTTAAAATAACAGCGGTCATGTTATTATCTCTTCCGCGCATCAGGAATTCACACAAGGTGTAGTGTGTTAGCAGAGGAATTGCGTCTCCCCACCCCAACCCCTAACTCCTAACTCCCGGGACCTGTGAATGTGAACTTATGTGGAAGTAGGGTCTTCAGGCTCGCCCCAATCCTGTAAGATTGCCGTTCTGGTTGAGGGATCGCACAGACACTGGGAGAAGAACACTGTGTGGCCACCCAGGAAGCTTCTGGAGTGCTGCAGCTACAAACCAAGGGATGCCAGGGAGCCCCAGGGATTGACGGCCGAAGTCAGGAGACCGGAAGTGGTCTCCTGGTGGCCACGGTGAAGACTGTCTCCATTGCAGGCACCAGCGCTGCCGGACCACTGCCGTGTTCTGCCCCCAGGCCCCTTTGTGCTTGGCCTGGACTCCCCTTTCCGCACGGTCCCCTGCGCACAGTACCGCAGCTGCGTTTCTTACTCGGAGGGAGACGTAGTTCTGTGCTTCAGAAGGCAGGAGCAAATCCACCTTCTGGAAGGGGCTTGTCGGTCTGAGAAACACCGGCCGACTCCCCAGAAGCAGCAGACTGTGTTCTTCACGGTCCGCAGCTCACCACAAGCTCCCCTCGGCGGGCACCGGCCTCAGTGACACGGAGCGTGCGTGTGGGTCTCGCACACGTGGAGTCCCTGCAGCTGTGTTTATCGTGTCTCTTATCTGCCGTGGGTGTAATTTTCTTGTTTCCAGCGGGACTTTTGGTTTGTTTGGAGCCTATTTATTCTTTTTTTTTTTAATTTAGTAGATTTAAGGCGGAAGATCCTGGGACATACATCTGCAGAAGTGAGGTGCCTCGACAAACTTTCTAGAACTACTGTCGCTTGCAGCTCCAGGTGAACAGAATCCGAGGGAAATGCCTAGAGTTGGGTCAGTCTAGCAAGTGCTAAGTGTGTGCTGTGCGCCGGCCCGGGGTGCTGAGGGTCTCCCCCGGCGCGGAGCTGATGGTCTGGTTGAGGGATCCGTGTTAATGACCCACAAAGAGACAGTAATGCGTTGGGATAAATGACGGGGGTGGGGAGGGTTGAGTGCTGTGCGAAAGGCCGGGCCGGGGACACCTGCGGTCAGGGAGGACCTCTGTCAGGAGCAGAAACAAAGTCCGACCTAAAGGGGAAGGAGGGGAGCAGAGAGCAGCCAAGAATGGTCCGGACAGAGCAGCACAGAGACGAAGCGGGGTTCCTGGGGCTCCGGGCCCTGGGCGAGGCCCGATTACCTAAGCCGGAGGATCAGGCTGAGCGCGACGAATCTGGAAAAGCAGGAAGGGGCCAGGCCTTGCGTGGCCTTGTAGGGCACCTAGCACACTGGGGACTTTATCCTGAGTTCATGAGCAGTCCGTGAAGGAGGAACCAGAGGCTCCGTAGCGCGCTTGGGTAGAGACAGGGCTGAGAGGAGGCAGCCTGTCCTGACCGCACCGGGAAAGCCGGGATGAAATGTGCTTCGGGGTTTTGCTTTCTTTTCTTTAAAGGCTTTTGCTACCCTGTGACAGTCAGACTCTGTGAGTCTCTGGGAGACAACGGCTTGGGCAGGAGGAACCAGAATTTGGGGCTCTCCAGGGCCTGGGGGGCCTCATGGGCCATGGAAGTGTGGTCTGGGCCGGAACCTCCAGGAGGTCAGCCTTGTCCTCGACTCATCACCACGTCGCTGTGTGGATCCTAAGAAAGGCCCTTCTGTCTGTGAGAGCAGCCAGGCGCCAGCAGAAGTTTAAACCTAGGATAGCTTTGTGCCCTGAGCCATCTCCTAGGGTCACCCATTAGCAGAAGTTCTCCTCTGGACACCAGGGACATCTGGGGTTAGGCCGTTCCTTGCTGTGGGGGGAAGGGCTGTCCTTCTCTTGTAGGATGTGTAGCAGCATCCTTGGCCTCTGCCCAGCAGATGCCCGTGGTGCCTGCCACCTCCCCCAAGTTCTGATGACCGAAAACATCAGGTATCACCAAATGTCCCTGGGGGGAGGGGAAGGGAACAAAGCTGGCCCTTGGTGAGAACCGCTGATTTAGACTGTGCCTTCCCCAGGGGGTGATACGGTCCCTGGGTGGGGGTGGGCAAAACGATGGCTCTTGAGGAGTGAAAATCGTGGCTATTGCAGTGGCAGGTGGCCCTCCAAGGGCCACAGCACGTGGACAGAGATCTCCCGGGTGTTACAGCTGCGTGGGGGGAAGGGCAGCTGAGAACAGAACCTGTCCACAAAGGCTTCCTGGGGGGTGCTGATAAGATGCAAAGCTGTGAAACACTGATCTACACCGAGGGAGAGGAGGTGTCTCCCGGGGACTACAGGACCGGAAACCGAAATGGGGAAGCAGCAGGCGCGGTGGGAAGGGTCATGTGCCTGTCCCAGCAGCAGCTAACAGCTAATAATAATAATAATAACAACAGCAGCTAACAGCTAACATAATCGCTGACCACGTGCCGGGCATGGGGCATGGGGCCAGGTGGTCTGAGTGTGCACAGCCGTGCCTGGGCGAGACCGCGGCTTGCGCGGATTCACGATAAACAGCCCGTGTCCAGACACAGGGCCTCTACCGTGGGGGGCGGGGCCGACCTGCGGGTGGATGAGAATGACCTTAAGAGCCCATCAGAGGGGCTTTCAGGGAACCTGGGGGACCCGAGGCCCCAGGAGTCTGGGAAGGGAGCAGGGGGAGGAGGAGGAAGAGGAGAGGTTGAGAGATGAGCCCGAGGGGGGCCTTGAGTCCATCAAGCCTGCAGGGACTCAACCTCCGAGGCCAGCGCGAGCCTCCGTGCACCCGTCTCTCCGGGCTTCTGCCTTCCCCGTCTCTGCCTCAGTGGCCGCATCGTGGCTTCTCAGCGGCCCGGCTGGGCGGCAGCAAATGGATTCTTCCCAGCTGACCCGGAAGGCTGGCCTTGGCCACGTCCTGTCACACTTGCCCAGTAACTCAGTGCGCCTCCGGACATCCCTCTGGGACCTGTCTCAAACGGAGCTCTTGTCCGGAGCTCGGCGTGACCTCTAGGAAAGGAATTTTGCGAGCGTTCCTGATTTTAAAAAAATAATAATAAAAATTGCATAGAGTATTTTCCACCCAAACTCTGTATCTGCACAGAGAAATAACACTATTTCATGCCCTTTTTTTGAGGGGAGGGCAACTATTGCTGTCCTCAGAGTTGGAGTTTGAGCTCTTTTACCCCCGTCTGTGCTGAGAAAAGGCTTTAGGTTCTAGCTTGCAGGTCCCGTTGCTGGAGAGGCAGCTCCGAGCCCCCCAGGACATCCCCCTAAACCAATTAACCCTTCTTTGCTCATCAGTGGTGACCTCGGAAGGCAGTAGAAGCTGCATCTGGGATGTTTCAACTTGGAAAAGTGGTGGTAACTTAGAGTAATTGGGGCATTTCAAATTAGGAGCGGAATTATGGTAACTGACTCTCCGTGGTGTTCTCTTCAGAGCAGCCCTTGCGCGCACACTGCTGCATCCGCTCCGCCTCTCTCCGTAGCTGCTGCGGGTCGGGAGCAGCTGCAGCCACATGGTGGGGGTGGGGGGTGTCCTGCGAGGTCGTCTTCAGGCTCCCGGGTGCACTGTATGGAGTTCTGTTGCGTAACGTAAGCACCCGTCTTCCTGTGGCATAAACCCGTCCTTCTGTGGCATAAACATACCTAGCACCTCCTCCCCGGTTCTTCTAATCCCATGCTTAACGCTCCTCCCATCTGGGGTCTTCTCGTCCTGCGTGGCCCAGAGGAGCACCTGCCTCTTCCTTCAGATGTGGCACAGACAGAGCAGGTGGGGAGGCTAGGAGCCCGGCGGATTCCTTATTCTCGAAGCTTGAAGCCTAAGATCCCACAATCCTGTGGCTACAGAGTGGATCAACCCACCTGCTCCTCCACAGGCAAAGACCCGTTTGGAGGGATTCCCTTCCAAAGGGATCACTGAAGTTCTATCGATGAGCCTTGATGCGGGATGCCCAGGAAGCTGTCCCCAGGCTCCACCCTCAACTCGACCCAGTCTTCAGCACTTGGTATGCGAACTTCAGGAAGAGCCGCCTTGGGGCCAGCGTTCTGCGGACTCGCTCTCTCACCCGCCCGGGTGCTCATATCGACAGGGTGCAGAGAGCCAGAAGGTGTCAAGCAGAGCGCTGGGGAGCGTTGGGGAGACATAAACATGAAGATGCCCTAGGTCCTGTTTTCAAGGAAGAAAAAGAAGATACCTTAGTTCCAATCATGCCGGAAGAGCGCAGTAGTACAGCGTGCGAGCAGATGCTGGGATTACAGGAGAGAATTCCAAGGCTGGGGTCCTGGAAGCACTTCTGACAGTACCTCAAAAGGCACCTGTGAGTCGTGATGTTCCGGAAGGAAAGGACAGGTGCAGAGGGAGGAGAGATCCCTTCAGCCTGAGGGAAACGCTCCAAGATCAGGAGAGACACGTTAATGTAAGTCATATCGGAAGAGCTTCCCAATATAAATGTTTACGGATTGCAACGGATGGTAGACACACCTGCAAACGTACCTCACTCCATCCAGAGCTCTGTCCACTTCGGGCTGGTGGGCGCAGGTGGCCAGCACTGGGTACGAAGAGGCAGAAGGAGGCCCCACAGCTCTTGGCAGTCCGTGTTTTCGTGAAATTGTCCTTTCTCTTGTCTCCTTCCGCCGTAGGGAGGTCCCCTTTCTATGGGTGTCTGTAGCCTCTGGTCTCCTCTCTGCTTTCCTGGGGTACGTGAAGGGATACTTGAAGGGTCCCGGGAGTCTGCGTGTGGTGTCTTGTCTCTCAGCTGGCCTGACACCCGCCTTACCCTCCCCTGCCCCACTTTTATGTGAATGGTCATAGGCTGGTGACTGTTTCCTCGGAGACTCTTGGTTTTGCTGAGTTTACTTCCGTTTGCTTCAGCCACGATTGTGACCCTCATTCACACTCACATGTGTGCACACACAGGCACGCACACACTAAGCCCATCTTGACTTGCCTTGCTCCTAATCTTGGATCACGGATCTCTACACCAGGGAGAGAGAGACTGATAACACTCAAGAAGCCATGAGCAGAATTACTGGAGAGGATGGTGAACCTCGAAGAGGTCGGGGGGAGGAGGCAAAGTGATAAAATCACCTGGTGTCAGAAATAAGTGGCTCACACGCACGGGGCATGCTCCTCGACTGGATGTCTTATTGAAGTACCAGTTGATAGCATCCAAGATGGTGATGGGATGAGAAGCTCATTAAAAATGCTTCCTGTACAGGGCACCCGGGTGGCTCAGTCAGTTAAGCATCTGACTCTTGGTTTCAGCTCAGGTCATGATCTCAGGGTTCTGGGATCAAGCCCTGAGTCAGACTCTGTGCTCTGTGGGGAACCTGCTGGAGGTTCTCTCTCTCTTTCTCCCTCTGCCCCTCCCCCACTCACGCATGTGTGCTCCCTCGCAAATAAATAAATAGAATCCTTTTTAAAAAATGCTTCTGTACTGCCTAAGGAGTCAGAGTTTTATCATCAATTCATCAAACTCAAGGAAGTATGTGAATACAGAAAAAACATCAAAAGCCCATGGAAACATTTTGTAGTGTAAAAGAATAGTCATTAAGAGCTTAAAGGTGCACCTGAATTATTTCCTTTACTTGAAACTGATGGAAAAGTGAGGAAGCAATTATTACACATTCTCAGTAAGATGGAGGGGATTTATACCTATTGATCATAAACTCGGTAGCACATAAGGAAGTGGATTTAGAGGCGTCTGGGTGGCTCAGTCAGTTAAGCGTCTGCCTTCGACTCACGTCATGATCCCAGGGCCCTGGGATGGAGCCCCACATCGGGCTCCCAACTCAGGGAGAAGTCTGCTTCTCCCACTCTCTCTGCCCCCCCCAATAAAGAAATAAATCTTTTTAAAAAGTAGAATTATAACCATAAGAAACTATGTACTATTTTTTTTGGTTGCACCAAAAATTAAAACTGACACTAAAGGAGATAAACAGATAAACAAGAAATGTTCCCCAAGGCGTGTGGGAAAAGATGACGGACACAGTGATAAAGCACGGAGAGGGGGTAGGTGAAGAGTAAGAGTTGCCAAAGAAAAAGAGAAAAAAGTCAAGTCCCCAGGGGAAAAGAGGGTGAGAACCACCTCCTGTCTGTTGATTTCCACTCTTCCTCTGGTGCTTTCTCAGCAGAGCTGATCAAATGCAAAGCAGAACCCCTTCTTTCCTCGTGGATGGTCAACCCATTGGGAGCCACACTGACACTTCCCAAAGGAGTATAGTTAGTAAAGGTATAATATAGTATAGTATAGTACAGTGTAGTATAATATAGTATGAAAAATACATACATACATACACACATACACACACACTTCACTGTTTACTGTAGTAAAGTACAGAAGCAAAGTTAGGGGCGCCTGGGTGGCTCATTGGGTTAAAGCCTCTGCCTTCAGCTCAGGTCATGATCCCGGGGTCCTGGGATCGAGCCCCGCATCGGGCTCTCTGCTCAGCGGGGAGCCTGCTTCCCTCTCTCTCTCTGCCCGCCTCTCTGCCTACTTGTGATCTCTGTCTGTCAAATAAATAAATAAAATCTTAAAAAAAAAAAAAAGCAAAGTTAGTCAGGACAAGATAAGTTCTGCTGTAGTAACAACTTTACCCAAAACGTCTGTCTCCCGCAAAATCCGGTGAGACCTTTGGGACTCTCCAGGGAAGTAGCTTCAAGTGATTGTTCAGGGACCCAGTCTGCTTCCAGCCTGCTTGCCGCAGGGCCCCCACAGGACCTGTCCTGGCATGACCATGGCAAGTGCCCCTTTCACTCCCCACCATGTACGTGTGAGTGCGTAAGTTATGTAGTCACCTCCTTGTTCCCCCAACCCCCCAGGGGCTGGCTTCCAGGTCACTACAGCAGGGAAAAGAGAAACCTGGTGTTTATGGGCCAGTTTCATCCTTAAATGCTTTGGCCCGGATGTGATGCCCATTATTTCCACCGACCACCCATTAGAATCACAGTGATTGATTCTTCATTTCGCTAGGCGGAGGCCAGGACACGGGGGCAAGCACACGGATAGTCAACGAGCAGTCAACACCACTGTCACAGTAACCTTAGCAAAATCTGACATTAAAGGAAAACGGTGAGACAGATACAGGCAGTTTCAAAGCAATGAAGCTTCTAAGTCCAGCCGTCTAATTTTAGCTCATCTGTTATCACCCCGGAAGGGACCCAGACTCTGGCTGGGTTTTACACAGACACACCCCCACGTAGGGCCACATCGAACACCGTCTCCTGGTTTGTCCCAACTATAGAGTCCTTGACATTCTATCTGATCCCGATCAAAGCCACGCCCCTACCCCTCCCATCTAGGGCCTCCATCACCCCTCAGTGTCGACCCTGAAGGGCGTGTCTTAGTCCATTTCCCTGGCATTGGTCATTTCGTTCTGAATCTTTTGCTTTTTGCCTGAGGATATTATGGCTGTAGAATGAGTGGTCAGGCACCAAGAGGCCAGAAGCAGGAGGACTGGGGTCACAAGGGGTCCTTTGTGGGTGGCAAGAGCCTTCTGAATAGAGGGGCAGCTACCTCAGCTACGGTGGAGACAAGAAGGCAGCAGGCACAGAGCGGCGGCAGAGTGGGGGTGCCACAGCAGGTAGAAATATTCAGTCCACCATGACATGCCACGACATATGGCTAACTGAGGGGAAAAAAAACAGAAAGAAATTATGTAGCTGATAGGAAAGGTGTAATTAGCTAGACTTAATCATACTTAACAAACATTTATTCATCAATTATATGATTAATGAGTGAATGAACACACGTAATTAAAAAGGTAAATATTTTTAGAACTCGACTACCTCCCAGAAGGAGAATGTAACTTCTTTTCAGACGCCTGTGAATCTGTCGCAAAAATTGATTGTATCCTAACCTGCAAAACCGCCATGGATCTTAAGAAGCAGAAAATTTTCAGGTCCTTTTCTCTGATCAAACCAGAAATTGATAGTGTAGGGTTAAATCGAAAGACCACTGTGGGGAAAGAGCCTTGGGCTTTGAAAGATGCCTGCAAATACAGCATTGTTGGCCAGGGGAGAAGACCCAGGAAATCCTTAAAAGCTGCTCAAAGAGAATATGAGCAAAACCAGTACTTGTCAGAGCCCAAGGAGCGCCGCTCGAAGGGAGGTTGACAGCTTTTGCTGCAGTGGTCCCAGTCACGCGGGGTGCTGGGGGGATCGGGAGTGCCTGTCTCTGCCCTTTTACTTGGCTCCACACCGAGTTCATCCAGAGGGTTCCCTCTGAGCACCCTCGGGTCGTCCGCCAGCAATGCCTACTCTGCCCATTGCCTGCTGTCATCTAGACCGTGGCTTCTACCACGTGGGATTTTCCAGCAATCGCCTCTTTCTAAAACAGATGAGGGCCTGCTGTTCCCCTGTGAGGCACGTTTGCTGGATCCCCACGCCGCCAGATTGAAGTCTGTCCTCTTCGGGCAGGCCCTCCGGGCCGCTTGCGCTTGGACCCCAGTCCGAGGCACTGGAGTTCAAGATCCCGGCCCAAGGGGCCGTGACCACTGCTTACAAGCAGTCATTCATTCCAGCCAGCCCTCCGTACCGTGCTCCTGGTGGGTGTGAAATTGTTGTATTATAGACAAACACAACTGTTGACTTGTCTCTTTGTCCCCGAGTAGCATTTAGGCTTCTTTCCTATGTCCTACGACCTCCCTGGAAGGCTTTGTCCCTAGTCTTCCTCACTGCACCAGGACAACGCGTCGGTACAGAAGTACAAGACAAAAGCTTGTGGGATGATAAAAACTCTTCAGGTCTTAGACCAGCTCTAGACACTCAACAGGCATTGACTCCTGTTGGCACTAATACGGTAGACCCTCGGGAAGGGGGGAAACTCCGTGTCACCCGGTGCCGGGCACGTGCTGCAGGAATTCAGAGAAAGGGCTCACGGCCCAGAACGACCCGGGGTAGCCTGACGTGTTGCTGGCTTTGCAGGGGGAGAACCTTAGAACGCTGAAGGCGCTTATGGCCTGGAACTTCTGGCTGGAGGAATTTGATCCACAGCAGAGGAAGGGAGGAAGTGTGGTGACAGTGGGGGGACAGTCCCCGATGAGGGGCACAGGACGTGAGTTTGGACCGTTCCTGCAGCCACCACCGAGCCACAGTGTGGGGCAAGTGGGCTGAACCCCTTCTCTCCAAAGCATCCACGACCAAAGCGGTTTGTGTCCAGACCAAGGTAGGGTTTCGGTGTTCTTAGAAACCTTGTCCGGCTGTTCAACAAAATTCAGAGGGAATGCCCTCCCCCACGCCCGCCTCCAGTGTAGAAGCCTTTATCTGCTGTTTGCAAACTTGACAAGGGAACGAAGGAATCCGGAGGTCAGATCTGAGTGCCTGTGAGTGGGGGACGAGAGAATTGTACTGATTGTTTGCATGTTTTGCTGTGTCGGCGTTTATCCCACGCTGCGCGGGGGCTCGGTCTGCTACGACCCAGACCCCGTCCTGAGGGCTGTGCCTGTGGAAATAGCCCCTTAGACGCTTAGAATTAGTCACTGTATCTCCTGCATAATTCCTCCGCCTGCGTGTCCGTATGGACAACTGGCCCTGGGCTCATGCCCTTCACGTGCTCCGTTAAAATTAGTTAAATCAAAAGAATGCATGAAAAAGAGATTGCGTTTGGCAAGCCATTGTGCGGATATCTGATTAAGGAGAAGCTTTTTGGCATGCTGTGTCAATGAGATGTGCTGTTGTATTAATAAGCCGTAAATTCTAAATAATCGCTTGGTAGATGAGAACCTGAAACAATGGGTTCCTCCCCGGAATGCTGATCACCCCCACAGACGGCGAGAGGACCCATTCCCGCAGTTGTGCCCCTGAGGGAAGGACATTTTGTCCCGGCGCATCGACGGAGAACACTGAAAATTTCCTCTTTGTTTCCTCTCCCCGGAGCTTCTGGTTTATTCCCACATTTGCAGGCAAGAACCGGGCGAGGTGACGACTCCTGCCCGTCTCTGTTTGCCGCGTCCCCTGCATGGCAAGTGCTTCTTTTCCTGGCCAGAGAGTGGGAATTCTGTCTCCGGAGCCAGCAGCATCCCCGGGTACAAGCAGAGCTTCCCTGGGGGGTCACAGCCACGAAGGTGGGTGACTCGGCCGCCCTCTTGCCCGGAGCCCGAGGTTCTAGCGGACATCCCTGCTGCGGGAGGCTCAGCTCCATCAGCTCTGAGTCGCAGCCAGCACTGGTCGTTGGTTCCAATTAAAAAGCAATTGCATTCCCGGCAATTCCAGGCTGCAGCCAAAAATACAGCGTGTTCAGAAAAGCGCGATCCTCTCTGACAGGCGGTGACTCCAGAAAGGGCTGGGTGCTGCCGGGGGAGGCTGATGATGGTACATCTGTATGTGATGGAAATTTCTAAGTTCAAAGTCGGAACCGTAGTAAATGACTGACTTTATAGTTACTTGTGGATGGCGCAGAGGGTTTCCTGTTGCTCTTTTCTTTTTTTTTTCTTTCCCTTCAGCATTAAGCAGCCCGTTTATTAGAGGACAAATAGAAATTGACCTTTGTCAGACAGCAAGGAACAGAGCAATCACATTAAGGAAATCAAAGGCAAAAATGCCAAAGGGTCTACATGAACCGGCCCTGGGAAGCAGTGTCGTTCTCGGGTGCCTCGGCCCGGTCAGCACCTGTCCCTCTGTGAGCGGTGTCCGCTTTCTCGCAGGACCGACGAGGCCGGAAGACTCGTTCAGATCACCGTGTGCTGTCCCCTCCCGTGGTTCAGTGCTTGTGTCTGGGTATTTTTAGTAACCTTCTCCGTCTTGTTTGGCTCCAGGACACATAATTTCGCAAGAATCGTAAACCTGAGAGTCAAGAACCCAGATTTTTTCATGTCTGGCTCGCTGTTGGACGGGGCAAAGTCACTGAGCCTCTCTGGGTGTTTGTTGGGAGTTGCGACTCTTTTATTTTAGTCTTCTTAGTTCATGATTTTAAAATAAAACCGTCCGACCTCATCACCATGAAATCAGTATTTCAAAACAAAGAGTCCCTTAATTTCCACTGTGTGAGCGAGGGTATGACCTACGTTGAGCCAGTCCTAAGTCTTCTTCTGGAAGGGCCAAGAGATCACTTCCAGAGGCCTTTCCGTCTCACGCCGCTGGGTTTCCTTAAAGAGGAAGTGGGTTACTGCTGCCAAGACACCGTGTTCAGGACCCGGGTGACTGGCACGGATCCTCCAGTACCACCACGGTGGGGGCTGGCGGCCGCGTCCTTACCCTGGAAGAGAAGGTGCGGGGGGTGAGAAGCGAGAGCGTCCGCGCAGAGCCGGAGAGGCTCGTCTCCTGCCAGTGGTTCATGTAACTGAACAGGCTGTTTGTCATACTTAATTTTAGGTGTAATTATTCAATCAGGACCTCATCCAGACCAGCTTCCAACGCACTCCCTACTCTGCCCTCTTGTCCCAGGGTGTGTGACTCTTGTTTGCCCAGCCCTCCAGCCCCTGGCCAGCCCCGGCCAGGTCACCTGCGTGGTGGGCCCCAGGTGTGGCTTTTCCAGCCCCTGGAGTGGAGGGAAGCATTCTGGCTCTGCCTCTGTCTACGCCGTAGAAGCAGAGTGTTTCTGCTCTCTCGTGCCGTACTCTGCGTCCGCTCTGTCCTCTCCAGTGGACTCTGAAGGAAGGAGGCCTCGGGAAGAGGCACAGTCCCCACTGGGCGTGGCAGGAGGAGAGCATCACTTCTCTGATGATTCCGGGGGACGGGGGTGTTGCGCTCGGCTCCTCCACCTCTGACGAGGGCAGGTGCGGCACGAGGCAGTAGGAGGAGGAGTCTGAAACCAAGCCCCGGTTCTGAACGTGTTTTGATGGGCAAGACCGTGGGTCCGTCGAATGGAGAGGGTGCCTGTCCCGCCAGCCTCACGTGTGGATGGGACGGGCGGCCCGGAGTTAAAACATACGGCGGCACCGCGTGAACTATGTGTGCGCAGAAGGCCGTCTCCCAGCCTCTGCCTCGACCGGACGAGGATGGTGCTCTGGGCCTAGGACCTGGGCCTGTTTGTGGGGCCTGAGAAGGACGGTTCACAGTGGCACCTCAGGAGAAACTTCAAGCCCTCCAAGCCCAAGATTCCTTGCCCCGCCGTCTCCCCAGAACGGGACGGCTTCTCTGTCTCCTGCTCCTGTCCCGAGCTCCTGGAAATGAAAAGTGATCCCTCATGACGCCACTCTTTCTTCAGTGTTCCTCCGTCCGTCTCCCGTGGATGACTCGTCTGGAGCTGCTTTCCGTCCCGTGCCTGGAGACCTGGTGCGAACACCTTGGGTTCCTGACCTCCTGAGCCACGCTGGCCCTCCTCTCCTTTCTGATCTCCTGTGCCGTCACCGCTGCGCCCTCTCCTTCCCTGACGGACTCTGCTTTTCAGTCCAAGCAGCCAAAATGTAACCTGGCTTAATCATCCTTCTCTAGTTTAAAGAAGATGTCCTCTCCGTGAACTTGTGTGATAGGCCGTTGAAGGTCACGAAGTAGGAAGACCCAGATTTTCCACGGGGAAGAAAGGGGACACGCCCCGTTTAAGAATGGGAGCTCATCCCCGCCCAGTAGCCAATCAGACACGGGTCACCCGAGTTCTGTCCGCCATCCTCAGCATGCTCTTGACCCCCTTGAGTGGGGAATGGGTGGAGAGGTGCGTTCTCTATTGTGTGCAGAACCCTGGACTCCTAGACTCGGGGTGGCCTTGGAGACTCTTCGCAGATGGTCTACAGACGAGAGTCATGGTGTGTCCACGCTCAGTGGCCAAGGGGAGGAGGGACTGCTGACGCCCTGTCCAGTACACTTCACCGTGACAGATGCTGCCTCCATGGGGGTCAGGGGCTCAAAGCTTGTCTTGGGCCAGGAGTCCCTCTCTGGAGAGTGGGTGTGGGAGGTTGCCTCTGTCAACCAAGAAAACACTAGGTCTCCAGCCACTTCTGCCCAGGGACACCCACATGGGGGCCCCTGGTCATGCTCTTGATCTGCCATCATTATGAATGCGATTCCAAAGGAGGGAGTCAGCCCTTTCCCCTGAAAATTGGTTGGCAGTGTGACATGACATTGGTCCCTTCACTTTGCTTCTGCTGTTCTATGTGGGGAAACGGGACTCCTTGGGCTTCCCCCTTTCATCAATATGTTGCTCATTTTCCACAATTTGGGGGAGTTTTTTGAGACCATTCATCATCTCGTTCAGAGTAATTTTGAAATAAGGTGGAGAGAATTGATAGAAAGAGGCACCAAACCTTCTTGACAGAGGAGGAGTAATTGTCAGAAGCACAAAGCCTTTTCAGTGTCAAGTTTCTGCTGACCTCTTCAGCGATCCTGGTTGTCCCTCTTTTCTGGCATCCGAAAGCATCCACCCCGCCCTTTGGATAAATATCAGGTTGGTTCTGACGCTGAATTCACAGAAGCTTGCAAATTCAGATCACACTCAAGACCAAATTGCTGCTTTCAGACAATGGCCTTTGTCTGACTGCTAACTGGGGATTTAGTAAAGAGCCTAAGGGACAGGATTTGGGTCTGAGCTTTCGAGCTTTCGCTAGGTTGCGTTTTTTTTAAAAAACAGAGCTTAATTATAGGCCCAAGTCATATATAGAAATGCAGATATGAGACATACCGCATTCCCACATTTAATTGGATCTTTAGGTAAAAAGAGTGTAAGCCATGTATTAATTCAGTGTGAATATCTGTGTGTGAGCACACTTTCATTGGAAGGCCTGGCTTTCTTTTTTATTTTCCCCCTTTGCCTTACATCTGTGCTCCTGCGGCACCCTGACATCTTCTGTTCTTCTCACTGCACTTGAAACACTCGGAATCGCTTCATCAGCGTCCTCCTCGGTTAGATTGCAAACTCTGAGAAGGGTCTGTATCCAGTTTACCTATCAGTGTACCCCTGACTAACCTCGGATAGTACCTGACATGTTGTAGGCCTTAAAAAGCATTGGGGTGGGGGGGAACATTTGTAGGATGGGTAGACAGATGGACAGATGGATGGACAGATGGATGGCTGCATGGACAGACAGATGGTTAGATGGCTGGATGTATGGATGGACGGATGGACGGATGGATGGACGGACGGGCGGATCGGGGGATAGGTGGGCCAGCAGATGCATGGATGGATGGACAGATGGAAAACAGATAAAAATGTATTCTTCCTGCCTTCTATTTTTGAAAACCTTGATAAGATCACAGCACCCTAAAATGAAAATAGACCCTTCCTTGTGCATTGAAGTGTTCTCTTGGCTGCTCTTCCAGATTGGCCGCGTACTGTGTCCTAAGAAAGCATTCTTGTCCTCTTTCTTTAGAAGCTTCGTAAAATATGTTTTCTGTGATCGTGGTATCTGAGGTTCATTTTTTAAAAATGTGTCAACAAGAAAAATAGATCATCTTTCCTGGATAAAGTTCTAAGTACCTGTTTGTTTTTCACTCCGGGGAGATCAAGGACCCGTAGAATCCAAGTGCGTGTCTGCCCAGCTCCTTTGCTGCAAAGGGATTTTCTTTTTTCTTTTTTTTTTTTTAATTTTATTTAATTCATTTAAATTCAGCTAGTTGACATGTGTGTATTACTAGTTTCCGAGATAGAGGTCAGTGATTCATCATGTATAAAATACCCGCTGCCCATGACATCAGGTGCCCTCATTAATGCCCATCACCCAGTTACCCCAGCCCCCCACCCATCCCCTTTAGCAACCCTCAGTTTGTGTCCTATAGCAAGGAGTCTTCAATGGTCTGTCTCCCTCTCTGATTCCATCTTATTTTATGTTTCCCTCCCTTCCCCTATGATCCTCTGTTTTGTTTCTTAAATAGCACAATGAGTGAAATCATATGATAATTGTCTTTCTCTGAATGGCTTATTTCGCTCAGCGTCATACCCTCTAGTTCCATCCACATTGCTGCAAGTGGTAAGATTTCTTTTTTTGATGTCTACCACATCTTCTTCATCCATTCGTCTGTCCATGGATATCTGGGCTCTTTCCGTAGTTTGGCTTTGTGGACATTGGGGTGCACGTGCCCCTTCAGATCAAACATTTGTATCTTTTGGGTAAATACTTAGTAGTACAGTTGCTGGGTCACAGGGTAGCTCTATTTTTAATGTCTTGGGGCACCTCCATGCTGTTTTCCAGAGTGGCCACACCAGCTTGCCTTCCCACGTACAGTGTAGGAGGGTTGCCCTTTCTCCACATCCTCGCCAGCATCTGTCATTTCCTGACTTGTTAATTGTAGCCATTCTGACAGGCATGAGGTGGTATCACACTGAGGTTTTGATTTGTATTTCCCTGATGCTGAGTGATGTTGAGCATTTTTTCATGTGTCTGTTGGCCATCTGGATGTCTTCTTTGCAGAAATGTCTGTTCATGTCTCTTGCCCATTTCTTGACAGATTATTTGTTTTTTGGGTATTGAGTTTGAGAAGTTCTTTATAGATCTTGGATACCATCCCTTTATCTGATAAGACATTTGCAAATATCTTCTCCCATCCTGTAGGCTGCCATTTGGATTTGTCCTTTGCTGTGCCAAAACCTTTTTATCTTGATGAGGTCCCAATAGTTTATTTTTGCCACAGAGGGGTTTTGTAACCCTCAGTACTTGAGAGTGACGGTCCTATAGCCAAAGAGCCCGAAGGGCATGACCTCAGGCTGCATGGCTTTAGAGCATGTCCTACAGGGGAACCGGAACCAGCAGAGAATCCAGATGAAGGGTGCGCCTGGAGCGTGCCCTGTGATGACTCTGCTCTTAGGCGCGCCGCTGTCCTGTCCCACAGGCTGATGTTCCAAGATTGCTCTGTTTCTTCATCACACTGTTCCAGGCTTTCTTTTCCTGGGGCTCTCTGAGAGCAACAGGATGTTTTTACTAGCATTGAACTAGAAAATGAGAGCATGCTTTCCCGAATGGTAACAGCATCAGTTCAAACCCTGAACACAGCAGCCGTTGCGACTTACGAGAGCAGCTGGAACCCTGGGTCTTCAGAAGAAGTCCGGTTGTCCCCAGAATGAGTGGCCTTTGTGTGCAACACCCCACGGGCCTGTTCTCACTCACACCTGTGTCTCTCTCAGCTTCACCAAGCACTGTTCTTGAATGCCTCTGCTCGCCCTGATGCCTACCTTGCTCCAGTACAATTTGAAGTCTCTCTCCGTGTCACTTCAGGATCTGGCGCTTTCTGGATGTGGTGCGTCTCTCAGAAGCTGACCCGACTGTCCAGTGTGGCCTTCATCATTGCTCTTCAGAGGCGGGGAGAGTGCCCTTTGGGTCCGGCTGGAGGCAGGAGGAGGTGGAGGGACTGAGGCCAGTTGTGGACTCTTTAGAAATGTGGATTGTCCCAGCCAGGTTCCAAGACACTGTGTCAACAGGATATTGGCAGCTGGCTGTTTGGTAAAGGGTGGAATGTCTCTCCCAAGACCCCATGCTGGACTTGGAGGGGTCCACAGGGAGATGAGCCAGGCTCTTCATGCTCAGACGCTCCATACAGCCCATCTGCTCATAACATCCTGCCTCGTTCCCCTCTCCATGTCCTCCTGTCTGCATTTAGGTCTCTTCAAGTTCTCCCTCTAAGTGAGTGCATTTGACCTGCCGCATTCATCTGCCCCTTCCTGTCTTCCTGGGTCTGGACCTTCTTTTTCCTTCCAGACTGTGAGCTCCTCACCTCCCTGGAAAAGGACATTACATCGTATTCTCTGTATACAGTACAGTGCTAAAGATCACGTACTCTGGTGCAAGCCTGCCTGAGTGTTTGCCTTCCATCTGCCTTTGACTAGCTGTGTGACCTTGGGCACGTTGCTTAATCTCTCTGTGCCTCCCTTCCCTCACCAGCGTAGCGAGGATAGCAAACATGTAGGGCAGTGGCATTTTGTTCTTCTGTGTTGCAAATCTCTTGATGTCTAGGGTACTAGACAATGGGTGGGTTGTAGCATCATCCCACATGATGCGGCCTCTGGAAAATTCTACTTGCAGAACAATGCAAGTGGAAAAGGTAAAGAGCATCTTGGTATAACTATGAAGAGAGTCCTGACCTTGTGGAGCCCTGAGAAGGTCTCAGGAACCCACAGGCAACCAGAACGTCCCCACGGGCAAGTGGGAGTCCGTAGCTGTGGAGCAGGGTGGGGGTCAGTGAATGGAAGATCACTAAGAGGAAATTTCAGGGGTGAAGCGGGTTCTGGCTACACCAAGCTAACAGGACTCTTGCTGAAGACAGGCCAAGGTGTCCAACATCACATCGGGGAGGTTTTAGAGCGAGGAACTTGATCAGGATATCAAGATACCAGTGTTCTTGGTTACCTGATTTAGCGGGGCTCTTGCTAAAACTGGAGCGTACAAAGAAGTGTACAGATGGGCCCAGGAGAAGGGTCAGGAGCCTGATTCAGGTTTGGTCAAGCAGTGAATCTTTGTCCAAGTATTTGCCTGGCCTCGGAGACTTACTTTTTCTCCACTCGTTATAATTTGTGTATGATTTTTTAGTGTGTTTGTATGTTGGTTTTTCTGGGGGCGGGGCGAGAATGGTGGTGTGGAGGGGAAGGGGGCCCCGGATTAGAGCCCCCAGGGCCTGGGAGCTGGGTCACCGTGGGCGGTCCCTTCTCCTGCCTGGCCTCACTGTTCCAGTGTCTGGCACAGACGAACTCCACCGTCTCCAGAGCTCTAAGGGTTTGGGTTTCGTTGAGACTCTTGCTAGAGAGGCCACCTGTTTTGAGCTAAATTATTTCCTCCCCAACTTTCATATGTTGAAGCCCTAAGCCCCAGCCTCTCAGAAGTTGACCGTATTTGGAGACACGATCTTTAAAGCAGTGACTAAGTTCAAATGCAGTCCTCGGGGGCCCTCATCCAATCTCACTGAAGAGATTAGGACACAGATATGCACGGAGGGAAGATGGCCAAAGAGAGAGGTCTCAGAGGAAACCCGACCTGCCAACACCTTGATCTTGGACGTCCAGCCTCCAGAACTGTGAGAAAATTGATTTTTGTCATTGGAACTTCCCACAGTGTGATACTTTGTTACGGCAGCCGTTGTCCACTCGTGCTCCACTCAGGAACCGTGATGTGCCCTGAGCCTACATCCAGCTGTCCCCCAGACTGTTGTTTCGAACTCGGACTGGATTCTCTGGGTTCAGAACAATGCCTGAGGGAAAGGATGAATGACCGCTACTGAAGGACAGAAGCTGCAGGCTGTTCTGAAGACACACACCATGTGGGCAGCTCCAGAGTCCTCAGGGGACCTGGGCCCTCAGTGTGTCTGAGATGCTCCTATCTTTGGCTTGTCTCCCAGCCAGAGAGAGGGTGAGAAATGACAGGCATCTTGAGGTAGAACGAATCTGCCTTCGGTTGCGAGAAAGTGAATTTGAGTCTCCAGTGTCTTTCCGGTCTTGTGCTAAGCCTTAAGAGGAGAGAATGTCCACAGGAGCATGATCTTTCTCAGACTTGCGGCAGGGACAGTTATGGACAGTGCTTCAGAGCTGGCTGACGGGGGCTGAAGGCACCCCAGGAACCTCCAGTAAAGGTGAAGACGACATTCTGATTTTTACTCCTTTGCTTCCAATGACCTGTGGCCCTGGGGAAAGAGAATGTGAATTAATAAAACTGTGGCCTCTACTTTTTCCGAAGTATGTTCCTTGGAAGGCTAGTTCCCTGGGTCATCATATATCCTGCAAAATCAAAGTAGTTCTGTGTAAGTAACAGAGAGTGAGTCCGAAGTTTCTGCCTTGAATAGAAGTGAGTGGGCTCCTGGGGCGCCTGGCCGACCGGGCAGTGGAGCACGCAGTGCGCGGTCTGAGGGTTGTGAGTCGAGCCCTGTGCTGGGTGTACAGACTACTTTTTAAAAAAATAATATCTTAGGGGCGCCTGGGTGGCTCAGGGGGTTAAAGCCTCTGCCTTCAGCTCAGGTCACAATTTCAGGGTCCTGGGATCGAGCCCTGCATCAGGCTCTCTGCCCATCGGGGAGCCTGCTTCCTCCTCTCTCTCTGCCTGCCTCTCTGCCTACCTGTGATCTCTCTCTGTCAAATAAACAAAATCTTTAAAAAAAAAATAATATCTTAACAAAAAAAAAAAAAAGAAGTGAGTGGGCTTCGCTACCCAGTGGACCTGGCCCCCAGCTCTTTACAATGCTGGCTGCGGGCGTACCAGGGAGGGCCGTTTCTCAGACCGGCGTTTTCTGCAGACCGGCTAGCTGCGCATCCCAGGAATGGCCTCTCAGATGGTCTGCAGGCCTCCCTGTGGCTGCCCTGAGATGTCCCGATGGAGAGCAGTGAACGGTCACAGGGTAAACGGCAGAGGGGCGAGAAGATTGGTCATGGCCGGCCGGCTGCACGACCGTGGCCTCCGCACTCCTCCCTCCTCCTCATCTGCCAAAGAAGCACAAGACCCAGCGTAGTTTATGGGTAAGGGAACCTACCAAAATCCATAGTTAAAAAAAAAATCAGTGCGTACCCTCACTGTAAGGTACGAGGGACAGGAGAGGCGATTTGCGAGAATGTGTGTGTGTCAGCCTCCAGGCCAGCAGCTCCCTGGCAGGAACCACCCGCTTCTGGATGTCCAGAACCCCCGGGGGCGGCACCTGCTTCTCCCGGGACCGTAGCAGTTCTTCTCAAGCCGTCCGTGGCATGCGTTCTTAGTGACAGTGACACGGTCCCCAACAGGGTGAAAATTGGCTCTTGGAGGGGGACACAGAGGAGCATTGCTCTTTTTATGTAAAATCACAAACCTGCACACAGCGTGCAAACAGATCTACAGAATGTCTGTGGCATTAACATTTCATGGTGGGAACAGAGTGGGTGGCTGGCAGGGAAAGGAAAATGACTTACACGTGCTCCGTGGGGCCAGTCATGAGCAGAACGTTGAGAAGCACTGATGTATCATGGAAGACCAGATCTTGTCTTACTTCCAGTCGATCACAAACGGAGACTTTTATAAAACGCAATAAAATGAATGACTAGATAAACAGAGGAAAAAAAGAAGCAAACACAAAGCCCAAGTCTTTATTCTTAGGTTCCACCGCCATAAAATTACTCAGTTGAATTACTGTAACTGCTTTCACAGCTCACTCACGATTTCCATCCAAAGCTTGGAATTCAGACCGTTCACGGACAGGCAGTGTGAGCCACATGTTCGGTAGCCCTGACCTGGCGAGGCCGGGGTGGGAGAGAGGCGGGTGCTGGACAGGCCTCAAGGAGGGCATCCCTGGGGTCTAGAAGGACCAGCGGGAGTTGGATGTTGGGGAGGGAAGAGGAGTGATTTGGCAGAAGGTACAGCCTGGGCAAAGGCACCGGGGAGGAAGCTCGTGGCCCCCGTGAAGACAGATGGCAAGGTACGGCTCTAGCAGAGGGAGGGAGCCTGGGGAGGAGGGAAGACCAGGGAGGAAAGCAGAGTGCACTTTCCCAGGCAGGAGCTGGACCCAGAGCCCTGTGGGCTGCCTTCAACACCCTGCTCTCAGCAAGCGGCCATCTTGAGATCCTAACGGCACCCATGGGACCCCTCCCCGCAGCTGGAACAAACTCAGGACGTCGTACCAACAATCTAGGGGGATGGTTTTGCCATCCCGTAGGCCCATCAAAGTCTCCAGATTCAGAGCTGGTGGCAGACAGCTGAGTTGATCCCTTGGACACCCCCTTTGGAGATGAGCTCATTCATTCCCACAGCCTGGGTCTGTGGGTCCCCACTCTGTGTCGACTGCTGCTCTGTCAGGCCTGCCAGATTCACACGGGATAGTTACTGTCCAGAGATCAGCCTCGGTCCCAGAGATCTGGGGGTAAAGCCAAACCCTTCTGTTGGCAGAGCGTCCGCAGCAGAAGAACAGAGCGGAAAACGCAAGATGTCCTGTGGGGACCAAGGGCTTGGCGTTCTCCCAACGCGCTGACTGGCAGCACCATCCCACCCCCCCCCCCCAAAGGGAATCTGGTTCTCCTTTTCCTGACCCTCTCCTTGTCACGCCAACTGTGCATTTGGATCCCTTTCGTGCCCCTCTTGTGAGCTCCCGCTGCGGGAGCTGTGGCGGCAGAGGCCACTCGGCCCGGGCTGTCATTATGGTTGAGGATTGGCACACAGTTAGTGGGCCATTTCATCAGTGTTGGTACAGATCGAGAAAAATGAACTAGCAAGTGGAAATGTACTCAGAGAGGCAGCTGGGATAATTGGCCTCGGAAACACACAAGAAGTGCTCTTCTAAAAATACCGGCAACGCTGGGAAGGCAGGCCGGGGACTCAACTCAGCAGGAGTCGGAGATGGCCAGGACGCAACGTGTGGATCTTCCGGGATCCAGAAATCATGGAGGCTGGGAATGAGGACACAGGGGAGAGGTGCCATTTTGGACGTAAAGAGAGGGAGCAGGTCTGCTGTGCGCCGCACTGTTGGGCTCATACCCCAGACACTGGGCGTGAGGGCCGAGAGCACAGGCTCCGCTGCCGGCTCTCCGACTCATGTCCTGATTCAGTCGGTATTCACTGAGCACCTGCTGTGTGCCAGGGCCGCTCTGACGCTAGCCGTGCGGCAGAGAACAAAACAGACAGAGGCCCTGCCCTCGTGGGGCAGACGATAAGCAAATACGGAGTAAAGGGACAGCATTCAGGGGGTGGGGAGAGACTGTTGTGAATAATGCAGGCAGGGAATGTTTGGGGGATAAGGGAGTATTTGATTCATGGACTCAAATGAGGTAAAGGGACAAGTCCTTTGGATTTCTAGGGGAAGAGTCTTCCATGCTGAAGGAACAGCAAGTGCAAAGGCCCTGTGGCAAGAACAACTTGGCACAGTTGCGCCGCAGCAGGAGGTCCGTGTGGCCGAGTGGCATGAGCAAGGGTGTGAGTGAGAAGCGGTAGCGGAGCAGTAGGGGAAGAGTACAGTCCGCCTCTGGGGCTTCTCTGTGTACTCTGAGAAGGGTTGGCTTACGCTGTACAAGGAGCCCCTGTTGCTCTGTGGGGATTCTCGTGTGGTGGGGCAAGAGCACACACGGGGGCCTGGCTGGGCAGGGAGGGTGGGAATGAGCCAGGGAGAGATCACCAGGTGGTTTCGACTCCCGAGGTAAGTGTGGAGGTGCTCGAAGCTGATGGTGGTCTTTAGGGAAGAGAGAAATTAACCCACAACCAGCCTAAGACTTTGAGGACCTCAAGTAGCCCCACCCCAAGACCCTCTGGGGGTTCCAGGAGGGACGCCAAATGGAGATCTATTAAAGGGTCTGGAGATGTTTAGCCTAAAGACAGAAAGAAGGACAGAGGTCCTGAGCCCTTTCTACAGACACCTTGCAGATACCCAGACAGAGAGAACCGTTATGGCCGTAGACATCCGGCCGTGCTCCACCCCCCAACCTGATCAAGCTGCTGGGGTGCTGGAAGACCCCTTCCCTAGAAGTGAGCCCCCAGGGACCGCCCTGCTCGGATGCTCTGGGAAATGGAAGCCACCCCAAATCAGAGCCCCCGTGCATTCTTCATTCATGACCCTGATACGTGTGGAGTTCGAACACTGAATAGGATCCAGCCCCAGCCCTCAGGAGAAGAGACAGTGCTGGGGACTCCCAGGGGTTGGGGTATGCCAAGAGGAGCTCCCACGCCGGCCGGGGGAAGTGGTCGCGGTGGCTGACCTCGGGAGCCCAGCCCCGTTCACACGCCACACGGATCCGTGTGTCTAGGTGCACAGGGGCTGGGTGTGAGGAGAGGACGGGCACCTTGCTCATTGCGGAAGGCCTGGCGGGGGTGGGGTTTGTGGCCCGGGAGGAGCTGCCGAGGGCGCAGCAGGCCGGTGATGGACCAGCTCTCCTGGCGCCGGACCCGGGGTGGGCGTGTGAGGGGAGCCGTGCACGTGCGCGTAGCAACATAGGAGCTCTTCATGGGTTTTTGCATTACTTTTGATTTTTAGAACGCTGCATCAAAATACTATTCCTCCTAACTTGTGAGTTTTTACGGCGCCCCTTCCGTATTGTGTAGGGAAAGTGCCTCGCCCGCCTGACCCCAGACCCAGCCCTGCTTTGGATGGGGCAGCGTCTAGGAGGACGGCGGAGAGTTGCCCCGTAAAACCATCGGAGGAGGCTTCCAGATCATGGCCCAACCACCCCGACCCCTTACGGAGGGGCGGACGGTTCGTCCGGGCAGCGGGTCCCCTTCCTGCCAGCTGGTTCAGGGAGGGCGCCCGCAGAGTCCGTGTCCTGAAGCAGGAGCAGAGTTACTCCCTGCAGCGGAGTAAGCGCGGGGAGCAGGGCTGGGAGTGGCTGTGGCCGCTGGGGCGAGACCCTAACTCAGGGCGACGGGCCACTGTCCCGGCCGAGCCTCACGCGGCCGCCCCGTTGCGCGCTGAAGGCCCGGAGAGGTTTCGCACGCGTTTGTTTGGCTGGATTTGCTCCCGGGGTCGCGTTTCCCCGCGGCTCCTTGATCGCCCGCCGGAAGCACTGGGGAGGAGGGGAGCCGTATGGGGGCAGAGCCGAGGCACAGCGGGCATTCGCAGGCGGGACCCGGCGAGAAGGCCCGCGTCTACCTTCTGTTCCCCGACGCAGGCTCGGCTGCCTCAGGAGCTAGGCGGGAAGCAGCCCCAGAGACAGAGGAGGGGCAGCTTGTGCGCCGGCCCGGCCCCCGCTTAGACGGGCACGTGCCTCGCAGCGGAGCCCCCACGAGAAGCCCCGTGCCACCCTGCCCCTGCGGGAGCACGTTTCAACGGGGACTGGGGAGAGGACCCGCTCCCTGGGCGCTGTGAGGCCTGGGGGAGTGGGTCGGGGCCTCGGGGAGCAGGTGGTTTGGGTCCGTGGGTCTCCCGCCCTGAGCCCCCGGGCGGCCCCCCTCAGACTTCGGGCCCCTTGGTGGCTCTCGGCTGTGGCGCCTCCTCACAGCTCCTAGCCCT
The DNA here is from genome assembly GCF_009829155.1 of Mustela erminea. NCBI lineage: Eukaryota > Metazoa > Chordata > Mammalia > Carnivora > Mustelidae > Mustela > Mustela erminea. The sequence goes on from NC_045633.1 coordinate 38,354,029, forward strand.
GGGGATTGGCTTTAGGCGCCTCTGACTCTGGGGCCTCCCCTCTCCGCGCTGTCTCCGGAAGAATGTTCCGGGTACGGTCAGCAAGGATCGGGCACAGGCAGCCGGGCTGAATGGTCCTCAGGTCCCCAGTGCTCGGCAGCCCCTTATCAACACGTAGCATCGTTGTAGTAAATTGTTTTGTGCCTCTGATGCTCTGTCCACCAGCGTCCGTGTCCTGCCATCCCTGGGGTGGGGAGCTGAGGCGCAGACCTGCTCTCCGTCCTGAGGTCAGAGCCTCGAGGGCTGAGGCCCAGCCTGGCTCCTTCCGGGGCCCGCTTTGGGTCACTTTCTGTGAGATGGGCTGGGGGCCGGCGGGCCCAGAGGACAACCTCCGAAGGAGCCACAACACTGACCTCCGCTCCCACTTAGAGCCCCTCAGGAGACCAGGGCCCCGGGGAGGTGGTGCCAGGCCCTGGGAGGCCTCGCAAGGACCCCGCAGCCCGTGGCCGCCCTCCCGCAGTGCGTTAGGACGGGGAGAGCCGGAGGACAGATGAGAGACATCCCCTGCACTGCGGTGTGTCGACCGAGAACGAGGAGTTCCGCGAGCTCGAGATGAAACGCGCTCCAGAAGAGGGTTGAGCAGCTTGAGGGGTAGGAGGACACCAGACTGTTCTTAGAAAAATGAGGTTGTTATTTCTCCTGTGTTTGGGGACCACATCACGGAGGCCGGTGCAGACACCCAAAGCCAACATTGCAAGCCACTTCCGGCCCCCCGCGCACCACGAAGTTACTTCACTCCGCGCAGCTTTAGGTTTTCGTCGTAAAATGAAAATTATAAAACTGATTTTACGGAAGTGTGGGAATTAGGTGAAATAACTTACAATGTGCCTAGTCCCGTGCCTTGCACGTTGCCAGTGGAAGGACAGTGTTCTGGAAGGTTGTGGTGTCCGTATGCTAGCGGGCCTCGCGATGGCGCTTGTCGGTGCGGGCCTCACAGAACACAGAAGTGACTCTGGGAGCCACGTTCACGTCCAGAGACCAGATTCCCTGAGAGTCTGGGCCCTACCGGTTGGTACGTTGTTACTGGGCAAATGGCCATGGGGCCTGGGATCCCTCTGTGCCGGGATTCTGACCGGGGACCAGAGAGGCGGGCGCAGACCCTCGGTGACTTGACGGCGTGGTGGGGCCGTAAACAAGGGAAGAGCCAGCCGAGCGGAGAAGCCACGGCTAGAGAAGTAGAGACACTCGTGGGAGGCAGGCAGCCCCGACTGAGGGCTATGGACTCTTCTAGAGGAAGTGATGTTGAGCTGGGCTCTGAGGATGACGGGGAGGGTGGGTGAGGAGGGTTGTGGCCACATGGGGCTGCCGGTGGCGGGGCCCCTGGGCCAGAGGGACCGGGACACACTCGTGCTGCGGCTGAAACAGGAGAGACCCGTGGGGAGACGGAAGCAGACCCGCAGAGACGCGCTCTCCCAGGTCATGGGTACGAGTCAGATCTCCTCCCAAGGACGGCGCGGAGCCGCAGAACACACGGCAGAGAGGGGCACCGAGGCACAATTTGCGCATTAGGAAGCACATCCTGGCGGAGGCGTGGGCTGACAGACACAGTGGAGGCCCCACTGTCGCCCAGGAAGACGGTGGATCAGAGGAGCAGCAGCGGGGGTAGAAAGAAGCAGGTGCTTCGGGAAGCCCCAGAGTCCGTCCTAACTCGGCCGTCAGAGGGCCGAGTGCCCAAGTCAGATCACGGCCCTCCTCTCTCCAGAACCTTCAGGGGCTCCCCGCTCCACTTGACGTGAAAGCTGAAGTCGTCTCCGTCCCCTCCAGACCCTCCAGGAACGGACCCGCCTCTCCTGCTCTTCTCCTACCTTCTCTCCTTCAGTCCGCTGACGACTCGCTCTTCCTGAGCCTCTGCCACAGGACCTTTGCTCTAGCCCTTCCTAGTGTCTGGAATGCTCTTCACAGAGATCTCTCTCATCCCTGTGTGCTGCAGCTTCTCCCCACCTCTGCCCATAACCCGGCTCTGCCGAGCCCCCCGCCTGGCCCTCCTTTCGCCGCAGACTTACCGCCTTCCTGGGGCCACGTGATTTACTGTTTATTGTACGTATCATCGAATGTCCCGATGCCCTTGCTGAAATGTCAGCTCCACAGAGCAGGGACCCGCGTGTGTCCCTCCTCTGGTGCCTGACACACAGCAGGTGCACCACAGGGGAGGCAACGGAATCGGGCCGGGCCCCGCGGTCAGGCACGGGGTCACAGGCGGCCTTGGATTCAGGGTAGGGTGCCATCTGTCATGGTTGATTCCAGGAGTAGAGCTGAGACAAAGGCTGGACTGCCCTGGGCTCGGGCATGAGGCGGCAGGGAGTCGAGGCAGCGCGTGTAGACCGCTCTCGGAGGGCTGACTTCGTGGTTTCCGCAGTACCTTTGCTTCATATTGCCTTTAGGGAGGCAGAGACGGCACATTCCACGCTGACCGGACAGAGCCAGCAGAAAGGGAAGGAGAGCCTGCAGAGAGGGGCAGAGAGAGCCAGAGGAACAAAGCCGTGCGGGGAGAGCAAGGCTGGGGGCGGCAGGGACCCATGAAGGCGCATCGCATCCCCCACCCCATAGCAGGAAGAAGCGGGGGTCAGGCCAGGCTGCAGGCGAACTGATGCAGTGACGCGGGCAGAGTGGCTTCCCGCCGGTGGCCTCCGCTTGCCGGGGACATGCAGGTCATGTGAGCCGCCGAGAGTGAGGGCAGGCTGGAGGTTTGAGAGCAAACGGAAAAGCCCGAAATCGCAGCAGCGAGGACCGAACCGGGAGCTCCCGGGAGGCTCTGCTCCTCTGGCAGCATCCGGGTCGTCTCGAGGGCCGAGCACGTCCGTTCACGGGGACAACCAGTGCTCAGGTGACTCTCCTCCAGCAGTATTTAGTGCTTTGGGTGTTGTTCCAGAAGACGCAGACTGTCGGTCCGATCCACGATGGCCGTGGCCTTGCCGAGAGCATGCAGAAGGCCCTGGTGCAGAGGGAACAAGGGAGCTTCGAAGTGACCGCGAAGGGACCGTGAGCTACAGAGGAAAGGCAGAGGCAAGGGGAGCTGCGCAGGAGGCCCGGGGCAGGAGGCAGGGCGCAGGCAGACGACAAGGGCTCCGACCCCCAGCTCAGCCTCTACGGGGCGCGGCAGTGCGTACCTGGGGCTTAACTTATCAAGGGGACCCCATGGTCACTCAGAAAGGTTAGCGCCATTGAGAGAAAAGTCTGTTACTCCTAGTTCCCCAGAAACAAGAGGTTTTCCACCCCACACAGGGCCACAGGAGGAAGGGCCAGGTTTGCCCAGGACGCAGAGACAGGCGACTGGGTTTCCAGGGGGGACAAAGCAGGACAAACAGCTTCTGATGGCCTAGTTTGAAGGGCTCAGGCCGGCCTTGGGGCAGAGGGACTGTCCCTGGACACCTGGTCCCTGGCCCGGGAGACTGAGGGTGGGGGGAACACGGCCGGGCGTGGGAGTTAGACGAGGATGCGGTTCAGACTGTGGGCTCTGGTTCGGAGGGAGATGTCAGTTTTATCTCTGTGACTGGGGACACCACGCAGGTAGGAAGCTAGGAAAACCAGTTAGGACACCCGCCCCCCTGGTGTCACTGGGCAATTTGCTCAAACGCTCTTTGTCTCAGTCTCTTTGTTTCTAAAGTGAGGAGCGGATAGCACATACCTCGTCGCCGCGGATGTGAGCGAGTTGGTGATGAGTGAGTAACCGGGAAGCGCTTCAGACAGGTGTCGGCTCTCGGTCCTCTGCTCTTGTTAGCTCTTGTCACAAGCACCCCGTGGCCCCAGGCCCTCCTTTCTGAACACATGTAGCGGGACAGAGTGAGTGAGAGTAACCGGAAGAGAAGAGGAAAAGCCTGAGGTCAGAGTGGGTCATTCTGCACGCAGCGGGGGCGTCCCTGGGAGCGGGGCAGGAGGGTGGGACTTGTCCCAGCACCGGCTCCGCATGCGGCTCACGAACTGGAATCACACAGTGTCCCCGTGCACAGCCGGCATCTTAGACCATCTGCTCCATCTGTGAAACCGTAGCACAAACAGTGTTCTAAAACGAAGAGGGGGGCCGTCCCTCCCTCGGAGGGAGAGGGCGGTGCTTTCTAGTGAGGGTCCCGGGGCTTGGGAAGGTGAGTGGGACTTGGATGGGCCAAGGGGACAGGAGAGGGAGGCCCTGGTACCTGGTACGGGCAGGGTGGGGGCTGTCGCTGAGGTCAGAATGGACAGGAGAGCATGTGGTGACGTCTCACGGGGGCCGTGGAGGAGGCGAGCCTGGAAGTGTAGGCTTGGGGCGCGGTGACAGATGGAGGTGGTGAGACGGACCTTCTGAGCTCCCAGTCTGGGTCCCATGACGTCAGTGGATGGTGAGGCCGCTAAGTCTGCTGCTGAGCCCTAGGCCCGTGGCCTCGTGGGGAGGAGAATATCGCTTCACTAGCCGTCCGCAGAAAAGCAGGCGGAGTGACGCAGGACGGTTGCACGAGCCCGTCCTGAGGATGAAGCCGTGCCTCCACGGCCACGCTCCCGTCTCCACGCGGGCGTCTGGAAGGTGGCTCCCCTTCTCCTCCCGCTGAGCTGGGCTGCGCCCACAGGTGTCCTGGGGATCCCTCTGGTGTCCCGATGGACGGCTGTCCACCCTCCTCTGCGGGCTGGTTCCACCTCCAGACGCTCTGATGGAGAGTAGTTGCTCCAAGAGGTCCGTGGGGACGTCTCGGCTCCCCGTGGCAGGTGAACGTGAACTTCCTTACCTCTGCCGTGGAGACAAATAATTGTGAGCAGCCTAGAAACACTGTCCCGCGGCACACAGCCGAAGGCAGCCAGCAGGAGATGCCTTGAGCTATTCAGGGGTTGTCAGGTCACGGAGCCTGCCGTCCCCAGCACCGGCAGACTCTCTGGTGCTCGTGCAGCATCGTGGAGCTTTTCGTTATTGCTTTATCTGGCTGAACCTTCAGGAATCTCATCAGAGCGGGCCGCGCTCTGACAAGGCGACGGAGAGGGGGGCTGATTACGGGGAGAACGCAGCCCTTTCCGTGAATACATCCCGGCACCGTTTGCTCTGAATAAGGATAATCATGTCTCGCAATCTGGAAACCATGTTATTTAGAAAATTAGGATAAGTGCAAAACAAAGCAAGATTGGGGGGGGGATAACTTTCATCTTGGAAATACAAGAACGCTGACAACAGGATAAATCATGCAACATTTTTCCCCACAAGATTTGCATGCATGTGATTCCTCGTGGCTGCTGTTCCACAAGGGATCATTAATTTTTCTATCAGTCATTTGATACAGACTCTCGGCGCGGAAGGAAGGAGACTCTCCGGGCAGATCTCGCTTTGCCGATGGAAATCAAGCGCCTCTTTGGCTTGATTTTGCCTCTTGTAAGGCCCGTGTTCGTGGAGAGCTAGCCCTTGGCACTCCTATCCTGAGTGTTGCCGATTTCGTAACTGGCCCTGGCCCAGAACAAGAGCGTTCAGCCTGGGGTCCGCCCATCTCCGTGGAGTCCTGTGATAAATCCACGGGCATGCAAATTTGGTCAGGAATATAAAACACATAGCATTATTTTTCTTTTATTTTTTAAGATTTATCTATTTATTTGACAGGGGTGGGGCGTGAGTGGGGGGAAGGGCAGAGGGAGAGCAGAGAGAGAAACCCCAGCAGACGCCGCGCTGCGTGTGGAGCCCGGTGCAGGGCCGGATTCCAGGTCCCTGAGATCTAGACCTGAGCTGAAACCAAGAGTCGGACGCTTAACCGACTGAGGCCCCGGGTGTCCCTAACGCACATCGTATGTCCACTAACCTGCACCTGGCCCTGGCGATCATCTCAGTGATGACTGGTTGTGAGTGTGCACAGTGACGGAGAGTAATTGGTCCGTACACCACCAGCCACACCTGGGCTTTGTCTCCGGTGCTAATCACAGACCTGGGCATACTGTGTCCCACTTTGTACGGACGCCTTGAAATACTTCGGGATCCTCCTGTCTGCATTCAGATTCATGATTTCCGTTAAACCCACGCTGGACCTTGTTACTTACTGTGTTAAAGAGGCGTATGGGTTACTGCCTCACGGCTTTTTAAAAATTTGAAGACAGTATTTCCACCTAATTTATTTCCTGTGTGTTTCTGTGCATTTGGCTTCATGGAGGCACTTTTACGCTGAGAAGGGCTCCGGAGGCTTCGCCAGACTGCGCAGGTGTCCCCGGTGCAAAGGTTTAAGGATCTCCGCACAGCTCGCGATGAGTGGATTCCGTAAGCTCGTTAAAATGCAGATGCCAGGCCCTTCCCAGAGGCTGCTGGATGGGCAGCTCGGGGCCTGGGACCTGGACGTGTGTGTCTTTCAAGGCTCCCCGGTGATGAGGGTGCAGTGAGCTCAGAGCAGAGCTGTTACTCAGAGACCTCTGACTTAGAGCGTCTGTACCCCAGTACCGGGGCCTCACAAGTGGGCCTGGTGCAAGTGGGGAGGGGCCATCTCAGAGACAGGGTCTTCTCAACTTCTGGAAATATGCATGGGGCGGACGCACATATGGGGGTCCAGTGGACCCCAGTTTGCCTTGGGGCCCCTCACTCCAGAAGTGTCCTCTCTGAGCCTCAGTTTCCTCGCCTAGGGCCCAGGCCTGCTGGGAGAAAGAAAGAAAGTACTGGTGCGCAGAGAGCACGTGGTGGGGGGGCTGACACGCGGCGAGTCGGCCGCCGTTGTTTGTGGTGATGCTGGTGACGTTGTTTGCAGCCCCGCGACTCTGGGGCTGCTAAGGGAAGCGGCGGTTGGGAAGTGACCGTGAGACCGGCTCCCAAAGCTTGGAGGGGCTCGTCTCCTGGCGGTCACGTGAGGCTGACTCAGAGGGGCTCCTGCCAGCATCGGCCGTCCCCTGCCCCACGGGATGGGACTGGCCCGTCGCTGAGAGTCCGGGGCTGTCTGCTGATGCCCCTTCCGTGGTGGGGAGAGTCCCGCGTTACTCCTGGCTACCCCCGCTTTGTGTAGGAAAGCAAGCATCTCATCTTGCAAAGAAGCCCCTTCCCATCTGCGGGCCAGAAGCCATTTTCCTCCCGATGGAGGGAATTTGAGCAGGGCTCTTCTGCTTCTGAGAGAGGATTTGAGGAGGTTTCCCGCAGTGGGCCTCCAAGCTCAAACCAGAAGGTGCCGTGGGCAGCTGAACGCCCCACGGTTTTCAAGATTGCATGCTTTGAAGGAAAAGCTTTCTTTCACAGACTTTCTTCTAGCTTTTCCAGAACCTTCTAGGGACCTGTCTCAGGTGGGTTCGCCCAGGGCCGCGCCCTGTCGTGAGCCGGGACAGTGTAGGCGCGGACCACGTTAGAGCACTCGGGCTGCCGTGACAAACACCACAGCGGGGCTGGGCCTCACCACGGAGATCCGCTTTCTCACGCTTCGGGAGGCTGCGAGTCTGAGAGCGGGGTGTCTCCCGACACCTCTGTCCTGGGCCTGTAGACGCCATCTTGTCTCCTTGTCCTGGCGTGTCTTCCCCGCGTGCGCGTCCGCGTCCTCCCGTCCACCTCTCACGCGAGCCCCCGTCCTTCGGGGTCGGGCCGCCCTTTGTTAATTCCCTCTTTAAAGATCTTCTCTCCAAGTACAGTCACATTCTTAGGACTTCAGCGTACCAGCGAGGCCGGGGGGAGGTGGGTGGTTGGAGCTCGGCCCCCAACAGACACGATTTCTTCCGACTCCCTGCGTACTCCTCCCGGGGCCCAGGGGCGCCCGGAAAACACAAGAGCCCATGGCATCCGTTGGGGACGTCCGACGTGGAGAACTTCCATCGAAGGGTGGCTCCTGCTTCCGATGCTCCGGGACAAAGGGCTCGCATGGCCCTTGAAGAGACCCTGAGCCGATGGTTCTTTAAGGTTTCAGGATCGATGCCGTGCGGCGGCGCTCTGTCTACGAGTGTCAAGACCCGGCCCCCCCCCACCCCCCGCATCTTTGCAAAGGGAAAAAGGGACGTGCGTCCAAGAGAAGACGGCGTCATCCCCGTGTTTTCTCTGAGCCGGAGAGTGGAGAGACGTATCTGAGTCAAGTCGGCTCTCTGTTCGACCCGGCCCCCGGTGAACGGGTCGTGTGTGCGCGTCCCGCCTCCGGGCTCTGTGGGAGCCGGGCCGCTCGAGGCTCGCAGCAGCCGAAGTCAGCAGGTAGGAGATGACATTTCAGAATTGTTCAAATAGACCCCAGGCCTAGCAGATAGGCCGGACACGGCGTTCGGAGAGCAAGAACAAAGCAGCACGGTTTAAAAATTTAAAGGAACCTTTCCCTTTACCAGCTGCCCTGCTGGGCTGTTCTCCTAGCGATTTCCAGAGTGTGAATCTGGCCCCACGGAACGGAGAGGAGAATGGAAGAGGGCACCTAAGTGACGCTTTCGATATCCGTGCGCAATATCCAGCATCCACGGAAGCTGAGGAAGAGAGAAACAAACACAGTTACTGGGTTGGAAGAGCCTCCGTGAGGCTGCTTGCTTCAGGGCATCTAACCCATTCAAGCGTGGGGTTCCCGTATACCTCTTAAATTCTCTACACTCGCAAGCCAAACCAGGGGAGAGGGAGTATCCGGGGCACGGAACTCGGAGCACGGAAACAGCCAACCTCTAACTCTCGGTGGCTGGCTTGAGATTTTCATGAAAACCCATGGTGGGTGGTCGCGGTTGGCAGGAGCCTTCCTCGTGGTCATCCTGGGCCCTGGGCTCCTTCCACACGTGGCTCTTGCCCCTTCAGCAGGTGGCTTCCGGGGTCCCCGTGCCATGGGTCAGAGGGAGCAGCAATGGTGTGAGGCCTCGGGTGGCACGTCTCCAGGCTCACACAACTGGTAAGAACGAGTCTACGCTGGCAGCAGTTGCCTAGACCCTTCCCGTGGCTGATGTCCTCCTTGGGTTAGGTCCGTCGAAAGATGGTCACGGGCTCAATGAGAGCCTTGCATGATTCCCTGCCCCTTCTAGGGACCGAAACGGAAGTTGGAATTCAGTAAAAAGGACTGAGATCCCTCATTTTCTCCATCTGTGAGAGTCCCTTCCCATGTGCTGTTCAAAGTCCAAATGTTGACACAGAGTTGGAAAGACTGTGGAACCTGCTGGTGTGGTGACTCGTCGGGCTTCATGTCACTAAGCTCCGGGCCCAAGTGCACTGAGGAAGGTCATCTAATGGCGCGTTTCCTTTAGTGGCGATACCCAAGCGAACCAGATCCGTGTCTCTTTCCTCGGCTCTGAGTCGCCCAGCACCCCAAGGGCACTGAATGGCATGAAGGCGTGTAATCTCTGGTCTTCAGACTCTATGCTGGCAGCTTCCTCGTCCTCGCGGTTACTGCCCCGGGTCCCCACTGACTATCAGTAACTGCTGGGTCAGCCATTTGGTGCCCGAGGTACCGGGCCCCAGTGCTCCGTCCTTTCCTGACTTACAGCTCGGCATCCGCTTCAAAAACCTCACATTCCCCTGACATCTGAGGCTTCTAACTCCATTACCGGTCCAACGTTTTAAAAATGACCTGATGCTCCTGGCAGTTTATGTAAAAAGAAGGGACTGCTATGGAGTCACCGGAAGGACTCTGTAAGCCTCCAGCCTTGCAGGAAGCCGCGAGAGACCCTGCTCAGGCGGGCAGGACCGGGGCTGCTCCCAGCGCATCAGCAGCCTCAGCCGCGAACCTTCTCGCTAACTAATCGGCTGTCTGTGAGGCATTCGAGGTCTTTATCTTTTGAGTGCAGGGGGAGGTGGACTCATTCTGTTTACATACGGCTCACAGTGTTCTCTCTCTCTCTCTCTCTCTGCCGAGCCTGGGAACTTGAGTGTGTGTTCATTTACTGATGTGGCTCCCAGTCCGCAGGCGGAGGAGAAGCAGAGAGGGGGTTAGAAGTGTCCCTACACCCACGCCGTGCTTCTTCGCGACCCCATCAGTAACGCCGGTGTGTTTGTGATGCTGTCCCTCTGCCAACACCCAAAGCCACCATTTGTAGAGAGTGACGCGGGGGCGAGGCAGGCCGGAGCCCACCAGGCCCTGTTCATCCTGCTCCTGTGGGAGCCGGCGAGGAAGAGCTTCAGTGGCGACTCTTTTCATCCCTCGATGACCACAGGCTGGCTTCCTGCCAGGTCCCGCAGCCCTGCGCATCTCATCCCCTGCGTGGCCCTGTTGGCTCCTCCCAGGAGGTGTCCCAGGAGGTGTCTGCGGTCCCAGTCTCCGGAGAGCTGCCTCAGGTCACTGTGGACTTCGGGGTGGTGGATCTGCCTTTCTCCCAAGTGGCTGTCCTTGTGCTCTGAGCCTTTGTGAGCACTGGACACCATTTTACAGCAGGTGCCCCCTGGGACGTGCTCAGGCCTGACCACCTGGGGTAGGACAAGAGAGCTGAGGGTCTGTCCAGCCAGGCAGGGCAGGGCCAGCCACCACAGAGCCAACATCCAGTCATGGGTCTGCACTTTGACAAAAGCTAAACGTGCACATGGGCACTCGTGGTGCTCCGATGGTGAGGTCTGTGTCCCCTGCCCCAGCATCAGTGGCCTTTGGTCTCCTCAGGGCCATTGGGTCATTATCTCCAACCTGCCCCTCCCATGCGCACCACATGCCCTACTGGCCGTGTTATAGTGAGTGGGAAGTCCTTCTTCTATGACGGCTAAGGGTGGGTGGGTGGACTGTTTCGTCTGGTGCAGCTATGGCAGGCTGGTCCGTCCTGGCCTCTTGCTCATCCTGGTCCCAGACCACAGGCAGCCCTGTACCTGCTGTCCCCTTCCGTAGATTTCTGGGAGTGTCATTGGCAAAGCCTTTCGTTTAGCCCAGACCAAGTTGGTTTCAGCGATGGTGCTCTGGAGAGAGCACTGACACCCTTTGAGAACCTTTTGAACCACGGTGATAGGATTTTCTTGGAAGCATGTGGACATTCCAGGCTCCTTCCAGAGCGCTGTACCTGATCTCAAAGCTCTGGTTTAACACGTTCGGTATTAGAGATCCAGAATTAAATATAATTCACTTTGCTCCTATGGTGAAGCGTGGTTTACCTCTGTGTGTGCCCTAATAGCTCCTTTTCTATCCTGGCAAAATCGCAGGCTAACTGATAGTAGAACACGGATACATAGAGAGGAGAATGAATTCCATGTTAACACTCCCCCCACCAGCGCCCTGGCTGCTTCTACACCAGGGTTCTAAGGCAATCTGCAACACTTTCCTGGAACTCTAATTTTAAGTTCTGAGAAAAGAGCAAAGACGGTGCGTAAGATGCACCTCTAAATTATCTTTAGATCCCTGGCAGCATTTGGCTCTGAGCTCTGGTCTTAGGAAATGTGTAGATGATATTGAATGGAATGGCCAAAGGAGGTAAATTATTACAAGTTGAAAGCATCAGGCTGGGAATGCAGAGGGATAGATGCTTAATACTTAATCAGTGGGAACGGCTCTTGCAAAAGGAGGGACTGTCCAAAGGAAGGAGTGTGTGAGCAGGGCGGTCGCGGAAGGAGAGAAACAGGAGTGAGGGAAGGTCTGGGCAGGGAAGCCCTAAGTGGTAAGGAAAGAGGAGGAGGCAAAGGAGATGGGCCAGGACAGGGGCAGGACAACCTCAAGGTGTGCGACTGAGGCTGCTTGGGGCTTTTTTCCTAACACAGAACCTCGGGGCCTCCCTGACAATAACAGGCTACCAGGCTGGGTAGCAAGGCGAGGCTGAATTTTAAACTGTTGAGAGTATAGGCCTGATATTATTTGTTTTCCCACCCAATATTATTCTCTCAAACACATAAGCATGAACCTCAAAAATTAAAAGAAAAGGAAAAAGCCCACCCATCTTCCATGCACAATAAATCAAGCTGCTTTCCATGTGAATGCATTTCTTTCCTCCTCTAAATCCCGTGTCATGTTACCAAGCTTCCTTTTAATTCCTTGTCGTGTATTAAGAGGAATGACCTGCATCCCCTGGAAATGGAATCGACGTAAGAGGTTCTCGCCACCGTGGTGCTTACACTGAGATGTCTTGAGGTCCATGTTTATAAATCCGATTTCTGAGAAATGGTAATAAATAAAGCAGAAGATTGAAATTGAGTTTTTGTGAAAGGACTTTAGGAGGAAAGCCATTATGCGTCCGTGCAACTTAGGGAGATAGAACAGACATTTCAACCATGAAAAGCCAGCTCACCGTCCCCAGGATGGCAGAGAGGAGCGTGGAGGAGCAGGGGCACCTCTGGGTGTCCTGATTTTGAAGAGAATGAGCCTGTGCTTTGGGAAATGGGTTATCTACCCAAAGTGGGTTATCTACCCAAAAAAGATTGGTAGGATGAGGGTAACAAACTAAATATTCTCTTAGTCAGAAATCTATGTTGTTTCAAACAGATTTACCAGCAGACAAAAGGCTGAAATTTGCCTGCACTTGGATTACTGAATGTGGTCATTTACATAATTTGTGTTAAACATTCCTCCAGTGCTGCTTTTACCAATGTATGTGGGCTTCCCTGGCTTCCAGAGTGACTTCAGTCTGATACCAGGAAGAAGTTATGTCCATGTGAAGGAGACATCTGGAGAACCAGCTCCAGAGGTGTAGGGCTTCATTCCCCAAGAGAGGGCGTGGGAGAGGTCCCCAGGGCAGGGCATCCAGGTTCTGTGGGGTCCAGTGCATAGGTCAGGCCATGAGAGGAGCTCATGCTAACGAAGGTCCTGGAGCTGAAGTTCAGTTAAGTTTGCTTCTGCTTGGGAGATGGTCATGGGGACTGCAGGAGCTTGTGTGGCCCCAGAACACCTTATAATCCAGAATCTCAAGGTGCTGGTCACAAACCACAGGAACATATCCGAGTGTTTATTGAAGTCCAGGCTCTTAGACTTCTCTTCTGCTATCTTTTTTGAAAGGGTAAGATTTTTTTTCCCTCTTATATTCCAAGTCTACATGACAAAATATAGAGAAGATTATGTTTACTTTTCTCCAAAGAGATGTTAGTGAAGTCTCCTGTTACTTCAGGTACATGTGCCTATGAACTGGGGAGAAAGCTTGCTGAAGATAGACTGGAGGCCTTCACAGGGAAGTTTTATTCCCTGTACCTCTTCCTGGCTGGCTGACTGGTCAACTCCCTTAAAATTCTCCCGTTAGAATTCCTATGTGTCATTCTCATCTAGAGAAAAGCCAGGTATAAATTGCAAACAACAGCCATCCCGTAAGACATCAGAGAATGATGTTGCATAGCTCATGGATGGTCTCGGGCTGCAGAACTTACTTGGCTGGCTTGCCTCTTTGGCTGAGAGACCAGGATGGACAGCATGGGACACCGATGGTCACCCTTGGAGCAGTCACAGACCCTGTGCATGAGGTTGGTGTAGAGGAGGAAAAAAATCTTTTCTACTCTTCTAGGGCCCCTGTAAGAAAAGACAGATTAGCAAGAGAAAAGCAAACCGGTATTTCTTAACATCTCATATATACCTGGGAGAAACTCAAGGATGGGTAAACTCCAAGAGGTGGCTTAGAACTTGAGCTCGAACACCATATTCAGCTAAAACAAAAGAAGAGGGTTGTGGAGGAGACCCGTGGTGGGAAGGGGACCAGGAAAAGTACTGTGACTAAGGGTCAGGTTTGTCATGCAGATTTAAGTCAGTTCTGTCTTCGTGGATGAGTCCCTTGTGATTTGGAGTCATCCGTCTCTTCCTGGTATAAAACGGAGGAGGGTGGGGCACCCTTGCAAATGGAGATTTTTTTTTATAAATGTAATTTTCCTTTACAAAAGGGGAACTTCTCTTCTGTTTTCAGAGCTTCTGTGTCGGCTGTTTCTCAAAATAATCAGCTCAAAATAACCTTTATGACAAAGAGGCATATTTCAGGGTGGCATATTCTGGTCCCCTACAGTGGCCATTCCTGGAGCTGGAGCAAGGAGAGGAGGCTAGGGAGAGACACATACCTGAGGGAGAGTGTTGGCGACGTCACTGAGGGGCACAGCCCCCCACACACACACTTGGGACACGGAGCTGGACATTTTGGGGAGACTCTCGGGCTGGACAAGCTAGCACAGCTCATCAGCATGTCAGTCCTGCCAGTGTATTCAGTGCCCAGTCACGGAAAAACCCTCTGGAAACTCAGCCCAGCCCCCCCTCTTCTCAGTGGGGGCCGGGAGCACAGACAGGGTATGGCATCAGAAATCTAGCCTCGGAGCCATGATAACAGTGATGGCCTAGATAATGTGTATTGAGAACTTGGAGCCACTCACTGCTCTAAGCACTTGACAAATAACACATCTAATTTAAATATCACAGCAACCCAGAGAGGCAAGGACCGTTATTATCCTTCACTATACAGAGGATACAGAGGAGGACATTGGAGTATAGAAAGGCTAAGTTGCATAAGGTCAACCAATAAGCAGCAGAACAAGGTCTGGAAATATGCAGTCTGAGACCTGTGTCCAAGCCCAGAAACCATATCAGTTGTCTCCCGTTGAAAGTATGGAAGACTCAGCAGTGTCCCTACATTTTTACATCCACAACCTCATTGTCCCTCATAATGGCTCTGTGTTGGAGGCAGGTGGATAGTCTGACTCCATCTTGTAGGTGAGGAAGCCTTAGCCTGGGAGGAAAGAGGGAAATGACTTGCTTAACATCACAGAGCTGGACTTTGGAGGAGGTAGAACAAGAATTTGGCCTCTGCTGCCTGGTTCATTTTTCTGTACCTTATGGGCATCTCCATGCCAGCTCTACACACAGCCCAGGGAGGGAATAATTTAGGAGACCTTGAACACTGGAGCCTTTGGATGATGAAGAGTGAAAAGAAGGAGAGAAATGACACTGGAAGCCAACTTCATTTTCTCCATGTGGCCTCTGATAATAATGAAAAGACAAACAATCCAATTAAAAACTGAACAAAGGACCTGACTAGACATTTCTCCAAAGAAGATATACAAATGGCCAATGAGCCCATGAAAAGATGTTCAACATCATTAGCCATCTGAAAAATGGAAATCACAACACAACAAGATGCATCCACTAGAAGGGCTATAATAAAAAAAAAATGGCATTAACAAGGTTAGTGAGGATGTGGAGAAATTAGAACCCTCATTATACTGCTGGTGGGAATATAAAATAGTGCAGTCACTTTGGAAGAGATTAGCAGCTTTTCAAGAGATTAAACATAGAGTGACCATATGACTCAGCAGTTCCACTCCTAGGGATATACCCAAGAGAAATGAAAATATGTGCACATCCATATAAACACCTATACATGAATGTTCATAGATGCATTATTCGTAACAGCCAAAATGGAAAAAGCCCAAGTGTCCATGAATGGATGACTGTATAAACGAATTGTAGTATAGTATCCAGCCATACAAAGGAATGAAGACCACGTATACATTACAACATGGGTCAACCTTCAAGATATCATGCTAAGTGAAAGACGTCAGCCGCAATGGGCCACATATTGTGTAATTAGTTTATATGATATACCCAGAATAGGCAAATCCATAGAGACAAAAAGTAGATTAGTGATTATCTAGAGCTGTGGGTGGTGGTGAGGGGGGCTGACTGGTCATGACTATAGAGTTTCTAGTTGGGTGATAAAAATGTTTTAAAATTGATTGTGATAATGGTTGCATAATTCTGTGACTGTACTAAAACCATGGAATTTTTACATTTTAAACAGGTGAATTTTATAGTATGTGGATTATAGTTCAATAGAACTATTATATATTAAGGAAACAGAAAAATAAAAAACAAAGACCTCAGCCTACTAAGATTCCGTCTTCAGCGAGATCTGGTGTGCTCGCTGGCCTGTGGTCCTGTGGGTTGACTCATTCCTTGTTTTGCATCCCTTTGATGTTCAGCTGGACTCTTTGCTGGATGTTCTACAGCATCTCTTAGTCTCTCTTAGACTTGGATCTTGCTGGTAATTGTCTGCTACTGACTTTGACCCCCTTCTGCTCTCTACAGTTCATCTTCAAACGAGCCCACTAATGCCTCCTGACAGCTTGCCCTTGCCCTCAATGCTCCTACTCACTTCCTTTCCCAAGGGTAGTAGGCAGGTCTAGGGGGTCACTTGGGCAGGACCTGGACAAGACACTGACTGGCCTTGGTCTGGGCTGTGTGAGGATTCAGAACAAAATTAATTAATTTCTCTTGATTTCTTTCTTTAACTCTCATAGATCAGGAATAGCCCATATCCCCCAAAGGAAAGAAACTGTCATTTGATGGTGTGAGATGTGCAGTTTTGACTGTGGGAGTGACACAGAAGACTCACTCACCCACACCTCCGTGGGTCATCTTGGCCTGTATGTCCTCACAGGAGTAAAGACTAGGATGTTGAGGGCCCCACAGTGAGTGAGGAAGACCAGCAGCCATCTTACTTTCTACTCACCTTAACATCTTAGGAAGGGATTCACTCGTTTCATGGAGTGTGAAAGATGGTCTCCAAGAGAAACTCCACAACTCTACAACTGGTAATAGAATAAAAGAAAGTGATGGCTGCCCACCAGAAAAAAGTTTCGGACCAATTAAAAGGATGGACACACTTGGCCATGGTTTAAGATCTGAGATCTCGAAGCGTCTCTTTTATACCCTATACCAAGACAAGAAAATGCCGTTCAAGAAATTTGCTCAGTAAGTGGCACAGGGAGTGTTGACTGGTTCATAGAGAGAAAATAGTTTCGGTGCATGCCTAGAGACGGCCTGTGATAGAAGGTGCACACAGGTCCCAAGGGACCCTAGAGATTGGATTCAGAGATAATCCAGTGGTCTAGATAACATGCCTGAATTCATTAGTTGGGGGATTCCTCGGGGTCTCAAGATTATTCCTGAAGAAAGTCAACACGGGGATGGGCAGCCTAAGGAAGCTAGTGTCCTCCACTGGTGATGACCCTGGCCCTCCAGCCTGGGACTGTGATCTATGGTGTAGGGAATCACAGACCCTGAACACCAGAGCTGAAAGGATCCAATGTGATAGCTTCCCCCTCATTTATAGATGACAAACCTGGGGTTGGGGTATAAAATGAGTTGCTCAGATTGTGGGAGAAACGGATCATGTGGCCTTCCCGTACTAGAGAATAAATGGGTTGATTCCTCCTCAGCATCTTTCACCTTATGCTAGAGGAGGGGTTCAGCTGGGCTGGTTTTGCAGTATGAGCCAGGGTGCCAGGGAGCCGTTGTCTCAGAAACACAAGGGGTGGTTTTGGGTTTGTAGGCAGACGTTGGGCAGACTCAGAGCTTCCTGGTGTTGAGTCCTACAGTAAAGGCCCTTGGTCATTCTGACTTCCATTTCTGTGTCTGTCATGTTGTCTGTCCAGACTGTTTCTGTCTTTCTTCTTCATTCCGTTCCTCCCTCTGTGAGAGCAAGTGGGAGCCCATAAAGTGTTCAAGGGAATGATGAGACCCGATCACGGGACTCTGGCTGCCAAGTGGAGGCCAGCTGAATGGAATGGAGCCATCGGGAGGTGGGTGCTGTGGGCCAGGTGGTGGCAGCTTGGGGCGACGGTGGAGGAGGCGGTGGTGCGGTGGTCATGGTAGGCATGAGTGGAGAGGACTGCAGCTGAGCCACAGTGCAGAGTCATTGTCTGCAGGACTTGGTGATGGACTGACCAGTGCCTGGGGAGCAGAGGTCGAGGATGGCACCTGGATTTCTTTCTGGATCCTGCAGCCTCCTGTTCCAACTGAATGACAGGGGTGTGGAGCAGAGGGAGGCACAGAAGGCCCTAGGCCCCCTTCTGTAACAGTATCGGAGGCTTTTTCCAGAGACAGCTGCCCCCCCACACACCCGATGGTGTCTAGAGCATCTCAGGAAAAGTGGCTCTCATGTTCTCGTGACACTCACAGTTCATACTCTAGTGACACCGTTGAAAATTCGCACCAGATTACTTTGGTGACAAACCTACTCGCTCCGGAGCTGTACTTTCTGCTGCTTTCGAGCAACAGCTGGCTTCTGAAAGTGGCGGAAGAAGACTAGACCTTGAGCATTTGAATTCCTGTAGTGGTTTCCAAAGCCAGACACACCAGGTGGGACCCGCGGGCCCGAGAGGAATATATTAGCACTTCCATTTCTGTGCGATTTCAAACTTCTCTCTCTACACTCATCATTGGTAAAATCTAGTAGTGCGATAGCCCATGCATTTAATTTAAAATGGATGAATTCAGTAGGATGGAGGATGGGCTTCAACTGTTTTGTTTTTTTCTCTAGATGAAAATATCTATCAAAAATGTTCAGAGGCCACTGCCTACAGTAGGTGATACAAATGAACCAGCCACGCTGCCCCCGCCTTACTGACCAGGCTCCTTGGTGATGGAGGCCCTGGGGAGAGCATTCCAGGCCGTGCCCGGAACATTCGATCCCGCATCTCTTCCCAGCATCCCCAGAACCACTGCCCGGTGGTCTGAGCTTTTGTCAGCCACATCCTAACTTCTCTTGGCCTCAGTCATGAAACCATCGACTCGGAATAGATATTAAATGGCTTTATGCCTGTGGTTCCCAAACCTGGCTACATGGAAGGGACGTTTTTAAAGACCCGGTGGTACCTCAGCTTCTCCCTGGAGAATGTGACTCGTAGGTCCGGGGAGGGATCCAGACATTGGTAAATTTAAAGCACCCCTTGGTGATTTGGAGTCATAGCCTGGTTTGGGAACCAGTGATGTGGGCCAGCTTCGAATCCCGCCCTTGAAGGGAAGACCTGAGACACTGGGAGGTACAGAGAACATTCAGGGAGTCCAGCAGACAGGCGGAGATCGAGGCATAGTTCTGGAAATACCAGCTTGCCCCATCCGGTGACATACTCTCCGTCGTCTGTAAGACTCTCATGAGCCATTGAAATATTGATGAAACACACGAGTTGAATGAATGAAACGCATCAAAAGATGGAATTAAGCCAGCATGCCCTTGAAGAGGCTCTCTCTGGAGCAACGCTGGAGAAATCAGAAACCATCCGCACTCACTGGCTTCCTTTTCCCAGCATCCTCCTCTCCCAGGGCATCACTGTCCAGAGCGGGGAAGCTGCGTCTTGTGCTGCTCTTTTGCCCCCAGAGCCCTGGGTAGCCTTGGGCAGGCTTTCTGGCGAGATCATGATGCTGCCACAGCTACGTCCCACTGCCCGCGCGGAAGACCAGGAGTCCTTCTTCTTCTCTGCCACATCCAGCCCATTGGCCCAGATTTTGCCATTAAAAAGCTCAAATCTGTCCGCCTCCGCTTCAATTCCACTGCCCTAGCCAAAGCTACCAGAATCTCTCCCCAGGATGACACTAAGACCCTCCTGCCTGCTCTGCCTCCCCTCTCCTTGCCACTAACCTTTTTCCCACACTTCGGCTGGGGTGACTTTTTCAAATTCATCTCTTTCGGTGGCTTCTCGTTTAAAGCAAAGATCCGTTTGCTCCGTGGGGTCTAAGGCCCGGCTGGCGGGAGCCCTGCCCGCCCACCCAGCTTCATAGTCAGGCTCTGCTCTGAGGTACAGACCCTCGGCTGTTCTTCCAGTTTCCTGCATATTCAACTCATGTCGGTGTTTACGGGCACCCACATCCAGCGGCTTAAAGAACAGCCAATTCGCTCACCATTCTGGAGTCTGGCCGTTTGGGCCGGGGTTATCTAGGTGATTCTTCTGCTCTTTGCAGCACGGGTGGGTTCATTCACATGCCGGTGGCCGGTCAGTGGCTTGGCTGGAGGTGTCCGGTCCAACCGAGGCCCAAGGCACGTGATAGAGGCCAGGCCGGACCCCCTTCTCCCCACGGTCTTTCATCCACAGCTTCTTCAAAGCATGGTGGACTCGGGATCCCGAGACGGAGAAAGCAAAAATTCTAAACCCTCCTAAGGCCCAGCCTTGTACAGTGTGAAACATCACTTCTAGTACGTTCTACAACTCAGGGCAAGTCTTAAGGCTAGCCCAGATCCAAGAGGATGAAGATTAGGTCCAACCCTTTATGGAAAGGAGCATGGGAGGGGTTGTTGCAGCCGTCTTGAACGCAGCCCACGTTCGAGGGGCGTAGGCTCCCCCTACACAAGGCCACTGTGCCTGGGCTGCTGCCCCTAGGCTTGGGCTCTTGTCCTCGTGGCCAACTTCTTCAACCAGGTTAGCTCAGTCTGGGCCGTCTGATGACAGCTTACCTGTCCTAGGTCGAGATACTTTCTCTGAGCCGATGGGCCCATATCCCTCTCTTGGCGAATGCTGGCTTTTCCAGCACTGTGTTGCTTTCCTTCCTAGGAATTAGCTTCCTGTCGGAGTGTGCACATCTGCCTGTGATGATTTCGTTCCTGTGTTTCCCTTCCAAGACCATCAACGCCACGCGCGCGAGGAGCGACTTGTGTGTCGGCCCTTCTTCCTCTGTCTTTCCCGCGCTGGAAAGTAGGCTCAGAGTGGAATTTTCTGGTTGAATAAATTAGTTGATACCTCTTCCTGGAGTTACTACACCTCCTGACGGTCACCTCCCCACTTCTCAGGTAAAGGGGCACCAGGAGCCACGCTGTGACAGTGTCACGGGCATCCGGGCCAGCGCCCAACCCCGGTGATTCACTCTAGGTTTGCTGGGCCCAAGAGAACATTGTACCATTGAGACACTGAACGGTCTGAGAGCTCCTTGCATCTTCCCAGATCATGCAGGAAGAGCTGAGTGGCTCTGAGTTGGTGCCCACTGAGTGTGCCAGCTGGTATCCACAGGGCAGAGCCCAGGACAGGAAGCCCGTGTTCCTGCCGCCGGCCTCCCAGCCTGGCACGCCACCTCCCACTCTTGTTTAAGAGGCTGGGGGTGTGACCTGGCCCCTCTCTTCTCTCAGCGCACTCATAGCAAGGAGGGCCACCTGACAGCCCTTCCAAGCCTAGTCACACCCCCAAGAACAATCTGGAATAATTTGGACGATCCCAACGTTGGTTTATCCTGACCTTGGGCTGGACTGCTTACGGAAGACTGGCGCCAAGTCGGCCTGCCTGTGGGTTCTGTTCCCACCTGGCACCTCCGTGCTTGCGCCTGTGTTTCTGGCTTTTGCCGAGGCCCTCCTACACCTGCGCCTGTGACCCCTGCTCGGAAACTGG
Source organism: Mustela erminea (assembly GCF_009829155.1). Lineage (NCBI taxonomy): Eukaryota > Metazoa > Chordata > Mammalia > Carnivora > Mustelidae > Mustela > Mustela erminea. The sequence goes on from NC_045633.1 coordinate 38,374,934, forward strand.
TCCTCCCAGAACCCAGCCTTGGCCCTCATCACTTCATCTTTCCTTAGCTCCCCAAACTGGAATCTGTCCCTTGAGTCTTCTTTCCCTTCTCTCTGTGGATTTTCTATCGATCTGCCTCTGTATTTTTGTCATGGCTTCATTGAGATAGTCACACACCATTACGATTCACCCATTTGAAGTATACAGCTGTGTTTTTTAGTACATTCAGAGTTCTTCAGTGATCACCTCAATCAATACAGAACGTCTGTATCACCCTAAAAGGAAGCCCCATACCCACTGGCAGCCGCGCCACCTTCCCCCACCCCAGCCCCAGGCAATCACCGGTTTTCTTTCTGTCTCTATGGGTTTTCTTATACTGGACATTTCATATAGATGGAATCATGTAGCATACTGTCCATTGTGACTGACCGCTTCCCCTCAGCATCCCCTGCATGTTTTCAAGGTTCGCCCATACTGCAGCACGTGTCACTCTCTTGTTTATTTTACTGCAGATAATATTCCACCATACGGAATATTTCTTTATCCACTCGTCTCTGGGTGAGCATTTGCTTAACTGTAGGTCATGAAGATGTGCCCTTGTGTTTTCTTCTAAGACTTCTGCAGTTTTAGCTCTTCCATTCAGGTCTTTGGTCCACTTCAAGTTAATTTTTATACATGCGGTGAGGTGGTGGCAAAAATTCATTCCCTGGTGCGTTGTCTGGCACAATTTGTTGAAAATAACTATTTTCTCCCTTTGAATTGTCTTGGCATCCTTGTTGAAAGGCAGTCAGTTAGGGGGCGCCTGGGTGGCCCAGTCTGTTAAGCACCTGACTGTTGGCTTCAGTGCAGGAAATGATCTTGGAGTCATGGCATTGAGCCCTGTGACGGGCTCCCTGATCAGTGTAGAGCCTGCTTCAGATTCTCTCTCTTCTTCTCCCTCTGCCCCTTGTGCTTCTGTTTCTCTCTCTCTCTCTCTGTCTCTATAAATAAATCTTTTTTAAAAAGTCAGTCAGTTATAAATGTGAGGGCTTATTTCTAGACTCTCAGTTCTATCCTGTTGTCTGTCCTTACACCGGAACCACACTGTCTTGATTATAGGAGCTTCCTGGTACATTTTGAGATCTGAAGAGAAGTCTTCCAGCTTTGTTCTTTTCAAGGTTTTTTGAGTCTCTTGTATTTCCACATAAATTTTCAGATCAGTTTGTTAATTTCTGCAAAGAAGACATCTGGGGTTTTGATGGGGATTGGGCTGTCTTCACATCAGTTTGAGAAGTACTGCTGTCTTCACAATATCGGGTCTTCAGATCCATGAACAATTGGGTTGTCTTCACATCAGTTTGGGAAGTACTGCTGTCTTCACAATATCGGGTCGTCAGATCCATGAACAATTGGGTTGTCTTCACATCAGTTTGGGAAGTACTGCTGTCTTCACAATATCGGGTCTTCAGATCCATGAACATGGGATGTCTTCACATCAGTTTGAGAAGTACTGCTGTCTTCACAATATCGGGTCTTCAGATCCATGAACAATTGGGTTGTCTTCACATCAGTTTGGGAAGTACTGCTGTCTTCACAATATCGGGTCTTCAGATCCATGAACAATTGGGTTGTCTTCACATCAGTTTGGGAAGTACTGCTGTCTTCACAATATCAGGTCTTCAGATCCATGAACATGGGATGTCTTGCTGCTCATTCCCTGAATCCCAAAGCTTCCCAACACTGCATACCTGTGCAACTCTGGGCAAACCTTTGCATACTGGCCACCCCTGGAAGTTCAGCCACTGTGTTTTACCCTTATTTCCCATAAGCCTTTAGCCATGCTTCCTTCCACTATCAGCAGCTGCCATGCCATCCCATGGGGGGAAACTAATTGTCAGGTCCCAAATGAAACTACTCTGGATCGCCCGCTCTCTACCAATCTCTTAGCTCACAGTCTCCTCCTTGAACGTGCGTGTTCATGGTTACAGAGAGAATTTCCCATCTTTATCATCTCCCTGTGGGGCAGCCAGAGTTGGGAAATAGAAGATGACATGCATGTGGATTTTGCCACCAAATTCGATCAATAAAGACCAGGGGTGGTGCGCAACTTGCAAGAGGGTCCCGGCTTCCTGCAGAGGGGATCCGGGATACTGAAGGGTGCAGTGACTTGAAGTATCCCAGCTTGAGACCAGCAGCGCTGTCTGTGCTTACTGGCTCAACTCAGCCATCCTCTGTTTACGGAGAGTGTACACGATCCTCATGGCAGGACAGCAGCCTGGGTCCCTGAAACCTCTGTGTCCGCTCTCCCCACCAGGATCAGGAGGTTTATTTCCACAAAGCAGTCCTTCTTAACAATCAGAAATGCTTCCTTTTTCCTGCCTGGGGCTGAGAGAGGTTGGATAGTCCGGCTTTCCCCCTCAAGCTGGGCCTTCTGAGCCCGGGTGCCTGCCATGCCCACACAGAGAACAGCAAGTGTCACTTCCTTGGGCTTTTGCATGCCTCAAAGGCAACCGCCACTTCAGCCTTCCACCTCGGTGTTCCAGCAGTAGCAAGTGGTGCCAGCGCGTGGTAACACTGGGGCACATGGTTCCAGAAGGCTGGGCATCTGTGCTCTTGGGACTCCAAGATAGAGCATATTAACAATGCATAAGTAGACCATTGCACACTTTGTGCCTATATGAATAAAGATGGTTTGGCATGGTTTCAGTTTGAATTTTCCGTTCTAGGTCTGCAAGGCATGGCTTCTGCCAGGTGGGAGAAAACGCTCCACAGGTGCCACTTTCTCACTACTGAGAACTTAAAAATACCCATGCGTCACCAAGGGCACCTTAGGTCAATGGGTGCCTGTTACCCAGAGCTCTGTTTTCACATCCTAAACTATTGTACCTATAAAAGTCCCCCCAAGCCCTCTTTGACACGTGTTAGCTAGGTCAGGTTCATCTACACTGCAGTAACACACCAACCCTGAAATATATGAGAATGCATTTCTCACTTGTGCTGTCTTTTGACCATGGCCCTGGGGCCTTGGGGAAGGGCCGTGGCCTCTAGGAATTTCTCTGTCCGGCTGATAAAATCCTTTATGCCTCCAGGTGTGGCTCTGCGGGGGCAGCATGGAGGTCCTGCCTTGCTCACGAGTGGCCCACATCGAGCGGAAGAAGAAGCCTTACAACAGCAACATTGGTTTCTACACCAAGAGGAACGCCCTCCGGGTTGCTGAGGTCTGGATGGACGACTACAAGTCTCACGTGTACATAGCGTGGAACCTGCCCCTGGAGGTAGGGACGCAGCAGCCCTCCCCCATCACCCTGGGCCAGTGGTCCTGTGTTTGATGGGTCACCGATCCCTTCAGTCAGTTGGTGGTTCCTCCCCAGAGAAGTGCTTGTACTTGCAAAATTATAAGAGCATCTCGAGGGGGTTCACAGACCTCCAGGTGGTAGAACCCCTGCTTTATGTGGGGACCAGCATAGTGGAGACCTCAAAATCCATTTACAAAGAGTAGAAGGATCTTGTGGGTTAATCCCGGTCATGGTAGAGTAATCCGGATGCCCTGCTCTTGAACGAGCTTTGCATCCGAGAGATCCCGTACCAGGGGTTTGGTACAGGCCCCGTCATTTTCTGACTCTGTGCCCTCTCCTGGAGCTCCAGCTGCCCCCACGACATAGGTACCCACTGTTTACATGACTCATCAAGTCTCCTCCCTCTTCTGCCCGGAACACTAAACCCCACAGGAGTATTGCTTAGTGGCAGTATCCCAGCTTGGTTGGAGTCCGTGCTCTGCCAACCACTGGTTACGCAATCTCAAACAAATCCATTTCTTGCCTCTGCCTCTTAGGTTCCTCGCCTAAAAATAGCAATCACAGCAAGTCCTCCTTCCTAGGGTGATCGGGAGAACTAAATCTGAAGTACCTGCTTAAGTAGTAAGCACTACGGTAGCCAATCTTAGTACCAGAGTACTCAGTAACCGATCTAAGTACCAGAGCACTCAGTATCCGATCTCAATACCAGAGCACTCAGTACCCAATCTAAGTACCGGAGCACTCAGTACCCGATCTAAGTACCAGAGCACTCAGTACCCAATCTAAGTACCGGAGCACTCAGTACCCTATCTAAGTACCAGTGTACTCAGTTTGAGTACTGAGTACTGAAATGCTCCTGATATGTACTTAGGTCCGTAGCACAGTGGGGTGACCAGCACCTTCAGCCAGGGCTGGATTTATCTCTTCAGTCATACCTTAGATGTCTCAGCCATGCCCTGAGAGAGTGGCCTGGAATTGTTCCCACTGAGATCTGGCAGCCTCTGCGTTTCAGGAGGCTGGAGCCCAGAGCCGCAGAGAGGCAGCCGACTACGTGTAAGAATGACAGATGAAGAGGACAAAGGGAAGAATGTTTATCATATTGTGACAGTTCTAAAATAATGTTCTGAGACATGGACACTCCCCTCATGGCCATACAGCACTTCCTAGGTATCAGGAGGCCAGAAGTGATTTTACATGTGATCGTTTATATAAACACAGACAACGCTCGCTGAACCCTTGCTATGTCCTTGGTGCTTGGTCAGTTCCTTACTCGCAATATCTTGTGTAGCCCCATAACAACCTGCTGCCATAGTCTTCCATGCCTCAGTTTCCTCATCGGCAAGGAGTTGTGAGCTTTGACCTCACCGCGCTCTTGTGAAGACAGATGTGAGGCTTAGAACAGAGCAGAGCAAACATTAAGGGATCAGTAAATGCGGGCTTGACAGGGACCTCTCTGCTGCCCATTTTGCAGATGGGCAAACTGAAGCTCCGGGAGGCTGACGTGACTTGCTTACGCCCTGCCCATAGCATAGGCCAGGCCAGGGACGTGCACTCGCGTCTTTATCGCAGTCTTCCCCAGCACAGTCACTGCTGTTCCTGCTGGTGTGGGGGAAGCTGTCGCCCACAGAGGCCTTGTTCTCAGTCCTGAGTTCAGGACTGCCGACTGGCTCCCAGCGCTTTCCTTGGACAACCTCAGGCCAGCAGCAGCCCCCACGCTTCTCGAAAATGGCCATTCTCTTCCACTGTGCTCAACACGGTAAAACCAAGAGTTCGAACACCACGGGCCAGGTTTGCCTTTGGATTCTGAAAGTTTTACATTGAAGGGGATTTTTCCTTTAAAATCACCGTTTGGCTGATGAAAGAAAGGAGGCTAATGAAACAACGTGAACTCGCCGTGGCCCCGCGCGGCGGCCTGGCTGCCCGTCGTGGCAGAGCCGGCAGCCGGCCTCCTGGTCCGCGGCCCTGTTGCGGCGGAGCCTGCGGAGCCGCACCTCAGCCGCGCTGTTCTCCATTACAGGTTCATTTCTGTAAAAGCAGAGTGAATTATTCATTAGAACATCATTACAAGCTTTGCAGTGGGAAATTATTTTCACTTCTGTGTATAATGAACTTCACAAAGAGCCAGCAGAGGGGCAGAGTCACCCGGGTAGGGAGAAGAAAGACAGGAGGTGGTTCCAGGCATTTATTTCCTTGTCTTAATCAAATAATTCCTCCAGTAATTGGCTCTGGGAGTCGCTGAGGATATGCGGGAGAGACGGAGCTGGGGACGTAGGTTGTCAACATCGCTGCGTCCCTGGGTCGCTTCGCGTGGTGATAAGGATGATTGACTTTGGGGGCTGCGAGGGGACAGGCCGCGCCAGGGGACAGCGGTCTCGCGTGGGGGAGGCTCTGCGATCCAGTGAGTTCCCTTGAGCCGACGTACCAGCAAGCAGGCAGGAACTGAGGTTTCTCCCGGACGGTGTCTGTGAAGGCCACCTGTCCTTTCCTCTGGCCAGAACCCCCTGCCCCGCCCTGACCCTGGTCACTAAAGCCCCTTGCTTCTGCTTTCAGAACGCGGGAATTGACATAGGCGATGTGTCCGAGAGAAGAGCCTTGAGGAAGAGTTTAAAGTGCAAGAATTTCCAGTGGTACCTGGACCACGTGTACCCGGAAATGAGAAGATACAATAACACCGTCGCGTACGGGGAGGTAATTAAGACCGCGCTTGCTCTCTGCTTTGGTAGCTGTGAATTAGGCTGGGGACTGCTTTGATGGGAGGAATAGAGAACAGAGTCTTCACTCCTTCAAGAGGGGGTTTGGAGCTGCAGGACCTGGCAGCAGGGCTCCCACCTGCTGGCCGGGGACAGGGTAATACATGTCACAGTGAGGGCATGGGCCAAGGCTCTGGTGGCCGGTTCTGCCTACGGGTGTGGAGTGCGTGACCAGTTCTGTTTGGACATTTGTGAGGTTCGCCCCAGGACCTGTGAGTGAGACACTCAGCAGGAAGTCGTGTATGAAGACAGGCAGTGCCTGGAGCCGTCCGCTGCTCAGGCCGGGGTCGAGCCCCTTGTCACCAACAGAAGGGCAGATGTTCTTGGATTTTCTGGGAGGAGATGACATCACCTCTCTAAACATCAAAGCAGATAGACTTTTCTCTTATTACCAATGCCGTAGTATGCATTGTAGAAAATTTTGAAAATCATAACAGCGATCAACCCTTATAGAGTGCTTTGGATGTGCTTTTCACATGTGAACTCACTGTTTACCCTCTTTATGACGTAGGAGTATTGTTTCCATTTTGTTGATCAGGAACTTAAATGAATTAAATAAATTATCCGCGGTCTCAGCCTGTGAGTCATGAAGCCAGCCTTGGACAAAGACATTCTGATTTTGTGGGTACTATGTACAGTTTGACGCTGGTCTTCACTCTGTGCGTGTATGTGGGCATGTGCGTTTTTTTAATTCACACATGTACATGTTTTTTATAAGTACATCTCTGTCTCTGTATTCCTAGACCCGTGGTATCCACCTGTGGAAAAATTTGAATTATTAATGCCATACGAAGGATATTTTCCTGTGTCATTTCTGCCTCACTAATAACGATTGTATATGATGCTACCTTTGGGTGGGCTGTGTTTTGTTGAAAATATAGACATCTGGCTGGTTTCCATTTTTAAAATATCATCAGCACCGCTGCTGAGAACACACTTGAATGTAAGCCTGGTCGCTTCCTTGAGTTGTGTGTCTGGACAAGGAGTTGGTGGCAGAGTCGGGTCAGGGCGCGGGCAGCCGGATGCGCCGGACCAGTGGGGACACCCCACGAGCCCCAGCATTTGGGTTCCTTCCCAGGGCTCCCTGCGGCTGCCCTGTGACAACCAGGCTGACACTCAGAAGGCTCTCTTCGCCAGAGTGTTTCCTTTTTCTCTGTGTATTTTCCTACTCCGTGCCCGATGCCTTTTACAAGAGGGAAATCAGCTGCAGGTTAAACAATCCGGGTGCAAGGGAGGTGTCGCCCCTGAGCCGGAATCTGGATTAGGGGCCGGGGAAGGCGGACGCCAGTGCACCGGGGAGGGTTGAGGACAGTAGCTGTCACCCAGCAGTGACTACTAACAGGTCCAAACTGCCTTGTCTTTTCTTATTCCAAACAAAAGCGTGATTTGGGGGTTTTGGGTTATCGAAGTGAGATCCAACAGAAGGAGTCGCGGAGGAACGCAGACAGCGAGTGGGTTATTCGTAGGACAATCGGGTGAATTGCCTAGCTCTTTGGAGAAGAAAACAATTTAGATTCTTACAGCTCACCCTATCCTGAAGTGTATTTCAGATGATCTATAGCGTTCAATGAAAGAAAAGAAACTATGATAGAACCATGCGGAAATGCATGCGCCTCTGATCTCTGAAAGGGCCGGAGCCTTCTAAGCAAGCAAGCCCTGGAAGAAAATGCATAGGAAACGGATAATGGATCTGAGCTTATAAATATTAAAATAGTCCATACATCATCCGAATGGAAAAGGCCCGGCAAACTAGAAGTGCGTGTGCCATAAATAGTGTAAATGAGTGGATAACACAATTAGTACATCGTGAGCTCTGGGAGTTGATTTAAATTTTAATAATTAATTTAAATAAGAAAATAAAACATCCCCCGAAGAAAAATAAAGTACACAAGGAAACACAGATCGTTGGGAAACACATGAAAACTTTTCATGGACTTCCTCATCAAAGAAATTAAAATATGTCTTAAAAATACATGGAAGTAGGTTTTTCTCTTCTACCAAATAAAGATTCATTTTTGGAATACAGGTTGGCACTCTGCCAGCTAGATCTTGGTTATATGAAAAACCACAAATCCTCTGGTGAGAGTGTAAATTGAAACAAGCTTTTTAAAAAGCAGTTGGAACCACATGTATTAAAAGGCTTAACGATAGTCACACTTTCATCTCTGCTCTTATCCCAAGCAAATAATTTGAAATGAGGACAAAGATTTGAGAGTAATTGTTCATCTCAGTGACTGATTTTTTTTATTTTGGACCAAAATTTCTGAATCTAACTTAAAGGTTAGTTAAATATACCAAATTAATAGTTTGAAGTGTTTTGCAGTCATTTCAAAAGGTGGGTACAGAACTTTAATGACATGAGAAAATGTTGATATAATTGTGTTTTTTTGTTTTTTTTAAGATTTTATTTATTTATTTATTTATTTATCTGACAGAAAAAGAGAGAGAGAGAGAACACAATCAGGGGAAGCAGCAGGCAGAGGCAGAGGGAGAGGCAGGCTCCCCATGGAGCAGGGAACCCAATACGGGGCTCCATCCCAGGACCCTGAGATCACGACCTGAGCCAAAGGCAGATTCCTAACCGACTGAGCTACTCGAGCGCCCCTGATACTTAAGAAGGAAAAAGTCAGGGGTGCACCTGGGTGGTTTCGTCAGTTGAACATCTGTCTCTTGATATCTGTTCAGGTCATGATATCAGGGTTGAGATCAAGCCCAGCTTCAGGCTCTGCACGAGGCTCGGAACTTGCTTAAGATTCTTACTTGCCCTCTTCCTCTGCCCCTCCCTCAGCCTGTATGAGCACATACATGAACACTCTCTCTAAAATAAAAAAAAAAATCAGGATTATAGGAGTGGATTGGCTACTATTTTAGATTGGAAGCAAGTAGGAAAATAGCAATGGGAAATGGAGATGATGGTTGTAGTTACCTCCAGGAGTGAGACAGGCAGTCTTTATGGGGGTACTTTGTAATGTTTCCCCAATTACTGCTAAGGTTTATATACTAATATAATTAGGAGAAAAATAGTATTAAAAAAGAATAAAAATGGAAAAATTCAAGAAGATGGCAAGGGCACAGTTCCACAGGTTGTGCACTGAACAGCTCCAGGGCCTGCTATTCACATAAAGCACAGTATACATGATGTAAATGATGTCTCTGTTGCTGAACAACGGGGTGGCCATGGAGTCAACATAGAGATCACAGTCTGATTTTTGGAGGGGAGAAGACATTTGTTTTTGCAAATCTCTGTCTCCTTAAAGTAAGAAATTCAATGCACGCACTCTATAAAAAATACAAAGATGAAACTAAACTTATTGCAAATCCCAATTCCCAGGCATGATCCATGTTAACATTTTAGGGCATTTGCTTCTATTACCCGTTCTCTGCTTGCTGAGCTCACCATGTGCTAAAATACATTTCATATGGACTATAATATTAAGTGCAAAGACTCAAACTAATCAAATTCAGTTTGGTAACAAAATTTGCCATTATTTAAACAGCTCCATTTCTAATACTCACTCCTACTGGTTCTTTTCACCACACCAGGCCCATGAGCAGCAGGAGAAAGAAAGAGGCGTTGTGAATATCGTACCGTATTTGCGATTTATGACCTCCGTTTCTCTTTTATTTTTTTTTAACTTTATTTTATTTCTTTTCAGTGTTCCAAGGCTCATTGTTTATGCACCACACCCAGTGCTCCATGCAATACATGCCCTCCACAATACCCACCACCAGGCTCACCCAACCCCCGCTCCAAACCCTCAGTTTGTTTCTCAGAGTCCACAGTCTCCCATGATTTGTCTCCCCCTCCAATTTCCCCCAACTCCCTTCTCTCCATCTCCCCATGTCCTCCGTGTTATTCCTTATGCTCCACACCTAAGTGAAACCATATGAGAATTGACTCTCTCTGCTTGACTGATTTCATTCAGCATAATCTCCTCCAGTCCCATCCATGTTGCTACAAAAGTTTGGGATTCGTCCTTTCTGATGGAGGCATCATACTCCATCGTGTATATGGACCACATCTTCCTTATCCACTCGTCCGTTGAAGGGCATCTTGGTTCTTTCCACAGTTTGGCGACCGTGGCCATTGCTGCTATGAACACTGGGGTACAGATGGCCCTTGTTTTTACTACATCTGTATCTTTGGGGTAAATTCCCAGGAGTGCAATTGCAGGGTCATAGGGAAGCTCTATTTTTAATTTCTTGAGGAATCTCCACACTGTTCTCCAAAGTGGCTGCACCAACTTGCATTCCCACCAACAGTGTAAGAGGGTTCCCCTTTCTCCACATCCTCTCCAACACCGGTTGTTTACTGTCTTTGTTGATTTTGGCCATTCTCACTGGTGTAAGATCAGTGTGGTTTTGATTTGAATTTCCCTGATGGCTAGTGATGATGAACATTTTTTCACGTGTCTGTCAGCCATTTGTATGTCTTCATTGGAGAAGTGTCTGTTCATGTCTTCTCACCATTTTTTGACGTGATTATCTGTTTTGTGTGTGTTGAGTTTGAGGAGTTCTTTACAGATCTTGGATATCAGCCCTTTGTCTGTAGTGTCATTTGTGAATATCTTCTCCTGTTCCGCGGGCTGCCTCTTTGTTTTGTTGACTGTTTCCTTTGCTGTGCAGAAGCTTTTGATCTTGATGAGGTCCCAAAAGTTCATTTTTGCTTTTATTTCCTTTGCCTTTGGAGACCTTTCTTGAAAGAAGTTGCTGTGGCTGATATCGAAGAGGTTACTGCCTATGTTCTCCTCTAGGATTCTGATGGATTCCTGTCTCACGTTGAGGTCTTTTATCCATTTCGAGTTTATCTTTGTGTACGGTGTAAGAGAATGGTCGAGTTTCATTCTTCTATGCATAACTGTCCAATCTTCCCAGCACCATTTATTGAAGAGACTGTCTTTTTTCCACTGGATATTTTCTCCTGCTTTGTCAAAGATTATTTGACCCTGGAGTTGAGGGTCCATATCTGGGCTCTACTCTGTTCCACTGGTCTATGTGTCTGTTTTTGTGCCAGTACCATGCTGTCTTGGTGACCACAGCTTTGCAGTAAAGCTTGAAGTCAGGCATTGTTTTTCATGTACAATTCTGTTTGAGCGTCCTCCCCCAGGCCAGTGAATGTTTCTGGATTTAATGTTCCTTGCTCTTTACAAAGTTTTTACCTAGCTTGTTTTTTAGCTTTAAAAAGCCTTATTAGTCATGTAAATTGTGTATGTCTTGTTCTTAATGGCATTATCATAACCTCTAATGGTTTTTGTTGTTTTAAGTTTATTATTTAAATCGCACGTAGTTAGCACACAGTGTGATATGAGTTGCGGGCCTGCGATTTAGTGACTCGGCAGTTCTGTGTCCCCAGGTGTTCTAGCCCTGTCGCCTCTTTCACGCCCCCTCCCCGGAACCATCAGTTTGTTCTGCATAGTCTGGTTTTTCGTCTGCCTCTCTCTCTCTTTTTTCTCTAAGCTCATCTGTTTTGTTTCTTACATTCCACATATGAGGGGGATCGTCTGGCATTTGCCTTTCTCTGACCGACTGGTCTCATTCAGCGTGATACTCTCTAGCTCCGTCCACATCATGGCAAATGGCAAGATTTCTTTTCTTTTTGTGGATGAATAATATTCCATTGTGTGTGCCGTATTTCTTGATCTACTCATCGCTCAGTAGACACTTGGGCTATTTCCGTAATTTGGCTATTGTAGATAATGCTGCTATAAATATCCGAGTGCACGTATCCCTTTGGGTTAGTATTTTTGTATTCTTCAGTAAATACCTAGGAATGCAAAGATGCTCACCGTCAGGCATCACCAGGGACATACAGATCAAAACTATGATGAGATGCCACCGCACACCCATCAGAACAGCTGACATCAACAACACAAGAAACAACAGGTGTTGGCGAGGTTGAGGAGAAAGGAGAAGCCTCTTACCCTGTTGGTGGGCGTGCGAGCTGGAGCAGCCCCTCTACCAGGCAGTTTGGAGGGCCCCCAAACAGTGAAAAACAGAACCGCCCCGTGCTCCAGCACTTGCAGTGCCTCTAATGTTTTGTTTTTTTCTGAGTCTCCAAAATGAAGGGCCAAGTAGCATATAACACGAGAACATTAACACACTTCCTCCTGACCGCCGCATCAACTTCGCAGCCTTTGTTAACGTTAACTGGGATTTTAGATGCAAACATTATCTTCCTTTATTCACGTTTCGCACCTTTCAGAATAGCTTTTCGGTTAAATTCATTTCAGTGACAAAATCTCTGATTCTTCAGACAGTTGCATTTTGAGGCTTCTAATGCTGCTGCTGCTTCTTTGGGCCACACACAGACCGCGGCTCAGTGGCAAAGCTGGACAGACCCCTCGGAGCAGGTCTCGGCTCCAGTGTTCCTGCTTCATCCTCCAACAGAGACCGCGCCTACACCCGCTTACTTAAGAAGCCATTGTCCCTTGATTTTTTTTTTTCTTCCATTTTTTAATCTAAATTCAGTCAGTTAACATACAGTGCAATTCTGGCTTCAGGAGTGGAGTTCGGTGATTCATGGCTTACATACAACACCCAGTGCTCAGCATGACAAGTGCCGTCCTGCGTCCCCGTCACCCACCTAGCCGTCCCCCCACCTCCCTCCAACAACCCTCTATTTGTTCTGTCACTAAGTCCCTTATGCTTTGTTTTCCTCTCCTTCTGTCCTCCGCCCACGCATGTTCATCTGTTTTGTTTCTTACATTCCACATATGAGTGAGATCATACGGTGTTCGTCTTTCTCGGACGGACTTATCTCACTCGGCGCCGTTCCCTCCTGCTCTGTCCCTGTCCCTGCAGAGGGCAAGATTTCATTCTCTTTGATGGCCGGGTAAATGCCGCGTCGTCTTCATCCGTTCATCGGCCGATGGACACTTGGACTGCTTCCACGGTGTGGCTGTTGTTGGTGATGTGGCTATGAACATCGGGGTGCATGTGCCCCTTCGAATCTGTATGTGTCTTGGGTGAATACCTAGTTGTGCGATTGCTGGGTGGTAGGATAGCTCTGTTTTTAACATCTCGGGGAACCTCCACACTGTTCTCCAGAGCGGCTGCACCGGCTGCATTCCCACCAGCAGTGCAGGAGGCTCCCCTTTCTCCGCATCCTCGCCGACACCTGTCGTTTCCTGTGTTGTAATTGCAGCCATTCTGACGGGCGTGAGCTGGTGCCCATCGTGGTTTGGATCTGTGTGTCCATGATGCTGAGTGAGGCTGAGCGTCTTTCCGTGGGTCTGGTAGCCATCTGGAGGGCTTCTCTAGAAAAACGCCGATTTGTGTCTTCTGCTCGTTTTTTAACTGGATCATTTGTGTTATGTTTCCCTTGGTTTCTAGAAGCTCATTTACCTCTATTCTGAGCTGTCTTACAATAGTATTTCAGGGAAGACACGTGGATACTTGATATCCTGACTCTCCCATGTATGACCCAATTGCTTTTCCACATATGAAGCCAACTCGGGGTGCGCACAGTTACCTCCCAAGTCTTCCTCTCACTCTTCTGTGGTTGGCTCATGTCATCCTGAAGGTTGCTGGTTTGCTTTTACTCATCCTTTTTCTTCTTTTACCGTTATTTATATGAAAGACAATACACGTATGATATGTATAAAGCATACATGTATAGCATAATAATATAAAGCAGAAATCCACATAGCTACTACCTGGGTAAAAACTAGAACATTTCCAGCAATATTTCCACTTACCCAGGGGTCACAAGTCCCTCTTCTTAGTGTCCAAACCCGCAGATGGGGTGAGGATGGTCTCCTCTTGTCCTGCAGACTCAGTGTTGTACCTGCGCTTCCTTTGTCTAACTCTCCAGACCATGGACTGTTTCAGGGCGAAGACAGTTTTGTTTATCTTTGCATTTGTTAAGCTTAGCACGGTCCCAGGCACGCAGCTTATTAAGTTTCCAAATAATAGATTTCTTTGCATAAACATAAGAAACAAAATTTAAAAGCCTAGCATTCTGAAATCATTATATGGAACAAATATGCCATAAAAACAATATCCTTAATATATAAAGAGCTCTTATATATCTACAATAAAACCACTTGATATCCCAGCGGGGAGATAAACAGATAATTCTCAAAAAGGGAAATAATTGCTAAACATGAAACATTCCAATTTACTATTAATTGTAAATTGATAAAAGCAAGATGTCTTTCTTCACCTCTCAACACAATGTTTTTTATTACCCATAATTTTTATTTTATACTTACTTTAAAAGCCTCATTAGGCCTCATTAGGCACATTTTATCATGTTGCTTTTGTACAGGCGTAAAATGGAAATATAAGCAAAGTACATTGGTCGAGGTATTTCTGAGATTTCATTGCTTTCAACATCTTAACTCTTCTGAATTACTTCTTGACTCAGAAGATGTTTGGGTTTTTCCATGTAATGTATCCTTTGCATTGTTGAAAGCATCAACGCTGAGCCATCTCCTCAGAGCTTCTGAGAAAGAACTGGAATACGGTGTGGGGCTCGTAAGGGGGCTTTGCACTTCCTTGGAGATCGCTCGCTTGGGACTCTTTGTGCGCCATGTCTGGTTCTTCACTCTCTGCACAAATTTTTAGAAACTTTGGTTGGAAACAGTATTCCACCATTTTCTTTAGAATTTTTCTTCCTAGCCCCTTTCTTTTTTCCCCTCTTGCAGCTTTACTGAGACATAATTGACGTGTAACATTGTATAAGCTTAAGGTGTCCAACGTAATCTGATACAGTTGCGTATTACAAAGTGATTACTGCCAGAGAGTTCACTAACCCTCCACTACATCCCATACTTACCATCTCCTTTTTGCAGGAAGAACATTTAAGATGGTCTGGCCACTTAGCCATTTTCGAGTATGCGATATTGGCTATAATCAACATGCTGTACCTCAGATTCCCCGGAATCTAGGTTTGGAAGTTTGTACACAATATTCTTAACTGGTGAAAGTCAGGACTAATAAGCATTTCTGTATCTTGTGGATGGGAATAGGACTTGGTTCAAAGTTTCCAGAAAGGAATTGGACAGCATATTTGACGAACATTAAGGGACCCATACATTTTGCTACTGTATTCCCAGTTCTCAGATTATTTTCTTTTTTTTAAAGATTTTTTAAATTTTTTTTTATTTTTTCAGTGTTCCAGAATTCATTGTTTATGCAGCACACCCAGTGCAACATGCAATACGTGCCCTCCTTAATACCCGCCACCAGGCTCACCCAACCCCCCCCACCCCTCCAAAACCCTGTCTGTTTCTCAGAGTCCACAGTGTCTCATGGTTCACCTCCCCCTCCAATTTCCCCAACTCCCTTCTCCTCTCCATCTCCCCTTGTCCTCCGTGTTATTTGTTATGCTCCACAAATAAGTGAAACCATATGATAATTGACTCTCTCTGCTTGACTTATTTCACTCAGCATAATCTCCTCCAGTCCCGTCCATGTTGCTACAAAAGTTGGGTATTCATCCTTTCTGATGGAGGCATCATACTCCATAGTGTATATGGACCACATCTGCCTTATCCATTCGTCCGTTGAAGGGCATCTTGGTTCTTTCCACAGTTTGGCGACTGTGGCCATTGCTGCTATGAACATTGGGGTACAGATGGCCCTTGTTTCACTACATCTGTATCTTTGGGGTAAATACCCAGTAGTGCAATTTCAGGGTCATAGGGAAGCACTGTTTTTAATTTTTTGAGGAATCTCCACACTGTTCTCCAGAGAGGCTGCACCAACTTGCATCCCCACCCACAGTGTAAGACGGTTCCCCTTTCTCCACATCCTCTCCAACACCCGTTGTTTCCTGTTTATTGATTTTGTCCTTTCTAACTGGTGTAAGATGGCATCTCAATGTGGTTTTGATTTGACTCTCCCTGATGGCTAGTGATGATGAACATTTTTTCATGGGTCTGTTGGCCATTTGTAAGTCTTCTTTGGAGAAGTGTCTGTTCATGTTAAAGATTTTTTTTAATTTATTCATTTGAAGGAGACAGAAAGAGTGAATGGGGGTGGCGGCGGGTTAGAGGGAGAAGGAGCAGCAGACTTCCTGCTGAGCTGGGAGCCCAAGGTGGGGCTTAAACCCTGGGATCATGACCTTAACCGAAGGCAGACGCTTTACTGACTGAGCCGCAGATTATTTTCTTGAGAAAACCTGAACAAAGCTTTACATGCAAAGTTTCTCATTACCATCAAAGCTGAATAAAACAAATTGTCTCAGAATTGGGAAAAATTAACTGATTGTGGGAAAGGATTGTAAACAATTGTTATTTTCTTATACATTTTTCAAGAGACCTCAGTACGATGGTATCATTTTTGTAATCTTTCATGAAACAGGCATTGAAATTCCACTCAGGTGTCTGAACCCAGACCCAGTCTGGGCACACCAAAGCGAAGTGCCCCTTGCCTCTCTTCTTGCTTTATCCCTGGCTGGTTTGGTTTCCTGGTGAACAGAACCTGGAGAGGACCGAGCGTGTATGGATAAGACCAGCACCACTGCCATTTCCCGCTGGCTGAGGTCGCAGCGTGGTGGGAGGGGCCGACACCACAGCAGAAACACAGAGCCCCTGGACCGTCCGGCTAGACAAATTCTTGCCTGTTCCCTAAGAGATGCGCCTCGCTGAGCTCAGGGGTTTTGTCTTGGGGACTTCTGGCTGTTCCTCCACGGATGTTTTCCAAACACTCAGGATGGTGTCTGGCACGGTGTGGGCGTTCAGTTAGTATTTTCGGAATATATAAATACATGTTGCTCGGGCTTTTCCTGGTGGTGAGGCTTTTGTTTCCTTTTCCAATTCTTGTTTTTGGTGCCTCTGTGTCAGTAATGACTTTAGACACTGACCTATGATTCCCAGAATGATTACAACCCATGCTGGTGTCGAGGCCCACTGTGGACAGCCAGTGGGTAACTGGTGTGCCTATGTCCGGTGTTCCCCAAGGCCCCTCTTCAGTGCTCGGATGGGGCAGCCGTGTGCAAGCAGAGGCTGGAGGTGTCCCAGGCAGAGGGCTGGCGCCCACAGCATCCACCGAAAGACTTGGTCTTTCCTGCTATAGTGATCACCTCACAGATTTGAGCCTTGGTCCTCACATGGCGGTGGGGGGGGGTCCCGTGGCCTTTGCATCGGGAAGTGGGGGCTGAGGCTGGCGGAACAAGGGTTGGGTACAGAAGCTCCCCCTGTGAGCTCTGACGGGCGATGTTTTGCCTTTTCCCGCAGCTTCGAAACAACAAGGCGAAAGACGTCTGCTTGGACCAGGGGCCACTGGAGAACCACACAGCAATACTGTACCCGTGCCACGGCTGGGGACCCCAGGTAGGAGCCGGGGGAGAGTAAAGGCAGCGGGGATTTGTGGGAACTTCTGGTAACATCTGTTATCCGATTTGTGGCTGTTCCATGCTCTGAGATGTTCAAGGAGGCGGGGGCTTTCTGGTTGTTTCTGCATAGCCCTCGGGGGGAGACGCATGGGTGCCTCGGTGCAGGTATGCAGGGCAGCAGTGGGCACATCGCAGCACACTGAGGAGTGTAAACGAGCTGCTGGGTCCTTTGCAAACAGGAGGGCATGTACCCTTGTGCATACAAGCTGTTACAGCCACGGACGCCTGAAGAATTAGCCACTTCCTCGTGAGGACATGCTCAACGCACTCATCCCGAAAGGCCGCCGGCGGGTGGGTGGGAGGGAGGCATGACCAGCTCTGTGAGCCGCGGTGCAGAGCCCAGGGCTGATCCTGAAGGAGGCGTGTGCTTGCCGGGACGTTGCCGGGAACGCACGTGCTCCCCGGTGCCTCGGGAGGACACACCGGGAGAGTAACCCAGAAAGGGCAGAACAGCTCCAACCGAGGAAGGGCAAGCCTGGTGAGGGAATCTCCTAGCCCAAGCTCAGCGTGTGTGTGCACATGTGTGTAGGTGTGTGCGTGTAAAAAGCTTAGAAATTCTCTACGGTTGGGAGAACACGTATCCAGAAATGTCGTTAAGACATTCATAAAAACGGAAAACATTGTTTTATGTCAAGCCGTAACCTAAGAGGCCGCTGCAGACAGGGGCGGTCTCCATGACGCCATCCCAGGGGAACACCAGGCAGGGGACGCTACCCCAGACTCGCCGTTTCTCTCTCCGGGTCTCAGTGGGCTCGTCTGGAAGAGGAGGAGCCTGGACAAAATGCCCGAGAGCTCCCTTGGTCTTGCTCGTGCTCTGGGAGCACACGCATTCATGGCAGATCCGTGGTCCTCTGTCCGCGTAGACGCTCGCACATGCAGGCGTAAAGCTGGTGGGTTTGCCTCCTTGTGGAACTTCTGCTTCCCACGAAGCCAGCAGCGAGGAAGAGGACCGCCTCCTCTCCACTGTCACGGCGGGTGGTGCTGGTGGCCCGGACCCTCAGCCTCCCGTCGGTGCAGGACCGGGGGTTGGGGGCCAAATTCCACGTCCCTTCGCTCCCTGCAGCCCCCCCGCGATGTAGAGAGGCAGCAGGGGAGACTGAGGCGGGGAGGGGCAAGTGCCGGACGGCAAAGCAGACCGAATCCAGGCCCTCCAGCAGGAGCAGAGCCCTTTGAATCCAAACCCAGCCCGTGTACTTGCAGAGGGTTTACCGAGCCGGCCACCCGCCGTTGGCTGAATGGGCCGCGGGGCACCGGCCACCCGCCATTGGAAGGAAGACAGGGAAGCCCAGACCCGCTGCACTTCCCGCCGGCTCCGTGCAGGGAACGGGCCGGGTTGTCCACACTCACGACAGTGGGGTCTAAAGAATCCAGGGGGTGTCTTTTTTTCTTTTCTTTTTTTTTTTTTTTTAAGATTCTGTTTATTTATTTGAGAGAAGCATGAGCAGGGAGAGGGAGAAGCAGGCTCCCCACGGAGCAGGAGCCCAGCTCGGTGCTCGATCCCAGGACCCCGGGATCATGACCTGAGCCTAAAGCAGACGCCTCCAGGGAGTGTCTTCACTCATTCGCTCATTCATTCCGTGAGTCCGCCCGGATCCCGGGCTGCAGGCTGGCCGCGAGTCATGCGGCGGTGGTCCCTGCTCTCACGTGGTTTGCACTCGAGGGAAGAGACAGGTAAAGAGGCAGGAAAATCCACAGCACAGTGAGTGTGGAAAGAGCAAGAGAGCTCAGGGTGTCGGGAGGTAGCAGTGGCCCCGTCTGGCGGGCCCTGAATGCAAGAGAGGAGGACGGGCCACGCACTAAGGCAGAAGGGGACGGAAAGGCAGATCTCCCAAGGCTGGACAAGGCAGGCGGGCTTCTAAGCCCGGACCCTTGCCTTCGGGGTGCGGCGGGTCCCCACGAGGCCTGTGAAAGCACCACGTTCTGGACCCCACTGCTGGAGCTCCTGAATCCGGGGGCCTGGGGTGGGAGCTGAGATTTTGCATTTCCAGCAAGTTCCCGGGTGATGCTGGGCTGCTGGCCTGGGAGGGTTGGGACTGGACACCAGAGAACCGCCACGGGGATGACAGGCTGCCCTTGGGCTGTTTCACCTCCCAGAGGTCAGAGACGGGTGCTTGCTATGGAGACTTCCCGGCCTCCGGCTCCTGCTGACTTTCCAGCTTCCCCAGCACAGGCCTGTGACCATTGTTCGGGGGGGACAGGAGCAGGGGCTCATCCTGAAGTCCCAGGCTTCTCTGTCCAGTGCTCTGAGCAGGCAACATTCAAAGCAAGCACGGAGTGACCGTGGCATCGTAGACACTGGTGCATTTAGATAATCCGGCCTGCGAAGCCGACTCGGAGTGAGAACGGAACAGCGGTGTCTCCTAGCTGTCTCCGGGCGCCTGAGGGCTTCCCCACATGGCTCCAAGCAGTGTTATTTTTTACCTGGGGGATTCGGGGAGGGTTTTCAAAGCTCCTTGGGCTGTTCTTAGATGAATCCAAGGACCAGCACACTGAGGCGCTCGCTCTGCCCCCCGCGGCCCTGTGGCCACCTCCCCCAGAACCCTCTGCCCTCTCCGTCTGCCCGGGCCCTCAGAACGCCCTCTCACACCCTTGTGATGCTCACAGCTCTGGGACAGACCCCCGGGAACTTGACCTTCCTCAGCCTTCTGTCCGGAGCCTTCACTCCGCTCGTGCCCCTGCCTGAGTCCCGCCAGTCACCTGCTAAATGCACCCAGCCTGCAGATGTGCACCTGGCAGCCCCTGCCCACCCCGGAGCCAGCGGCAGATCTCCGCTCCCCCAGCACAATTCCCGCGACTTGGGTGGGAAAGAACTAGAATTCTTTCTCCAGCTCCACCTGTGCGCAGAGCGTTTCCAGACGGACGCCCCTGCCGCTCAGTCGACGGAACGGCAGACCGAAGTGGGCTGCTCCCTGCTCCCCCTGACTCTGGGATGAACACCTGTGAGGGGCCCTGGTTGTTCCCATCCGCTGATTTGAGTGAGTCTAGTGCTGGTTTCTGTTCCACCACGTGTTCTGAATTAGGAAGCCACCCTCGGCACCGCTCTGCAGCTGCCAGCCCCCACCCCGGCTCATCAGGTCTCCTCCCCCGCCTTCCAAGCCGCTCCCTCTACCCCAGGAGTGAGCCCCCCATCACGTGTCTTGGCATCTTTCTAAACCGCTCCGGAAAGCGCTGTGGGCAAACAGAGCCGAACCAAAGCTCCCGTAACAAGGCAACTCCCCGAAGAAGGAGTTGGTGTTCCGCAGACATTGTTCGCTTAATTAATGGACTCTCTGTCATAATTCATTATCAAACAGCAATTAAACAGAGATAAAGTAAGCACCAAGCAGGGCGATTTCGCGTCTTACAACATGTGTCTGTCAACAAGATGGAAACGGCCCCTCACCCTGCGAGGAGCCCACTGGCTCGCCGATGTCCGTCGTCACACGCGCGGCCAGCCTTGCCCCGTGTCCGGTCCCTCAGTTGGGTGAGACACGCGCCTTTCTCTTTTCCGAACCGAAGTCAGAGACGGAGCCACCGCCTTTGGGATCTCGTTGAACCCACTGAGGATGGGGTCCTGTCCAAGGAGAACTGAGGCTCCCCCACCCCGCAGGGCGAGGGGCAGGTGGGTCCCCGAGCTGGAGCGGCCGTGGCGGCCCTGCAGGGCTATCGGCCGTGAGCTCGGCCTCCTCTGCCCGCCCCTTCCTGCCGACCCTTCCCGCCCACCTGGTCAGCCTGTCCACCTCGCCGAGCCGCTGAATTCTGAGAATTCTGAGCGCCCTCTCCAGCTCTCCAGCTCTCCAGCTCTCCAGCCCCTGCCGCTGAGCTGCCGCCCAGGTCCCCACGGTGCAGCCGGCCACGGCCTGTGAGCCCCTGAGCACCCTGGGCCAGGGCCCTGGCTGGGCTGGCGAGAAACCCAGTTCTGGCCTTAGGAGCACGGTTCGTTCCGTCCCATCGGGTGGGGTAGCGACCCACACGCAGCAGGGTTCATGCGGAGACAGAGGCCGGGAGCCATGACGCCTTTCAAACGAAGGTCCTGTGAGAACGTCCTTGCGGGGAGCGTGTCTCGCCTGCGTTCGCTAGCCCACAGCAAGGCCTGCTGGGAGGACTGGCAGCCAGCACGGACATGGGCAGGAGGTGAGCACGAAGGCTGGAGGTCGTGGGGACCGCGGCGAACCGCGTGTTGGAGGGACAGTGACACAGCTGGCTGGGGCAAGTGGGGTCTGAGTGTCGAGAGCCCTGGGTGCCAGGATGTGGGGCCAGGGCTTGCCACCCAGCATCTCAAGTGTGGTCCGCAGAACCGTGAGCCCCCCAGCCATGCATGAGAAATGCTCATCGGTCCCTGAGTCCAGCCCCAGACCTACCGAAGACAGAGCCCGGGACTCTGGATGCTGTCGCCCCCGAGTGTTTTCCTCTCTCAGTACCATCAGTGGAGCACCTGTTAGGGGCAAGGCTTTGTGTTAGACTCACAGGTGGTCAGAGGTCCCCCCAGATGTCTGCCCCAGACTGCCAACTGTCCCAGCCTAATTCTTTTTCTTTTTTTTTTTTTTAAGATTTTACTTATTTGCAAGAGAGAGCATAAGCAGAGGGGAGAGGGAGAGACGGGTTCCCCATCGAGCAGGGCCCCGAGACAGGGCTCCATCCCAGGACCCTGGGATCATGACCTGAGCTGAAGGCAGATGCTTCATGACTGAGCCACCCAGGTGCCTCCAACCTAATTCTTTTTTTAATTTACCATACTATTTCAGTTTTTACATAATTGGGATTTTTTTTTCATTTTTCAGGTAAATTCGTTCTTGTTAATACTGAGTTTTGTAAGTTTTAGCAGACATAGGCCGTCAAGGTAACCCCACCCAGTCGGGATCTCGAGAGGCCCTGCTGTCCTCCAAACCCCCCTCGAACCCCTTCACAGGCGGTCCCTCCCTCCGCCTCCAAATTTGAGGCCCAGCGTAACTGGGAGCGTTCATGGCCGTGTACCCAGCGGATGTGGCTTCCTCCCCGCGCTGAGGACCACGGATTCGCAACAGCCCGTGCCTTGCCAGCACGAGGTCGAGCAGGTGGTCCTGCGGCATTCAGGGAGCGCCGTGTGCAGCAGCTCCTAGCTGCGATGGGACGCTCTAGGAGGTGGGTGTCCTGGAGGGGGTGTCAGGCTCTGTCCCAAGGGCGACCTCTGTGAGTCTCTGGGCTCTGGGGAGATATCAAGGTCTCCCTTCTGTCTGTCCTTCTGTCAGTACATCTCATTCCTCCTCTCCCTTCTCCTCGGAGAAGCTCCCGTTCCTTAGCCTCGGTTAATTCATCATGAGAATGACAGATTTGAATTCTTTTATCCTGTAATTAAATTTAATCTGATCTTGGACTTACTCTTTGATGGCTTCATCTTTTAAGCAATACATCATCCCAACCCCTTGTCACGATGATGCATTGTGCCAGTAAGAGGCCGGAGCCCCGGCGGAGTGACGGGGCTCCCGCAGCTATTAGCATGGGGAAGGCCCTTGGTGGGAGGTGATGACATCTGGCAGCCTCTTGGCTTCCAGACAAAGTCACAGAAGTATTCGGGCTTGGGGCTGGAGCCGTTGAGAGCCTCTGGAGTTAACACCCCAGGAAAGATGGCTTTCCAGAGACCGGCCCCTGCCCTGGGGAAGAAGCAGACCTGGGAATCCCTTTCCATTCCTGGAGCGCACGAGGTCAGAGCAGGGGAGCTGGAGACCTCGCGGGAGAACAGGGTTGGGGGAGCGAGGGCAGGTACCTTTTACATTAGGGAAACCTACAGAGACCGAAGAGAAGGGACAAGGAGCAGGAGAGGACACACTGGTGTGGTTTGCCACGCCTGAAGTGGGGCGCCACGGAGGCTCTTCCTGCTCACGCCCAGCACCCGTGCGGTGTTCAGAAACCTTCTGGGTTTATTATTTCCAGATTGTTACCCCTGCCTTCCAGGCCCCGCCTCCGTCCAGCCTCAGTGCCCGATTTCTGAAGTGGGATTCAGAATAACACGCATGCGCGTTTGATCTTGCTTAAGGTGGGCCCCAGTTTAAGGAGGAATGACCTCTCCCGGCAGAACGGGGTGAGGGACTGTTCTCTCCAGAAAATCAGAATCGTAGTTGTAAACTGTTCCCCAGTAGAGGTGCTCAGCTAAAAGTTTCATGTCTTCTTAGAAGTTCAGTGGATTGTTTTCTCCAGACGCAAAAAGCGAGCCAGGCAGACTTTTTGTTAATGTTGGGTTGGGAATTAGGAACTCAGAGGGAACAGTGGGGCAGTGGCCGTATTATCAGCCGAACCTCTCTACCTTGCCCAGAGCTGTTGCAGTCAAAAAAAGTCACTGCCAGCTAATCTTTTCCTTTTCTACTAAAGATATAACAGCATTGCAATGAGTTTGGGGAAAAATTTTTTAAATCATTCCATAATCCTACCACCCTAGAACAACTATTATCATTTCTGAGGCTTCCTTCCAGACTTTATATTTTTTCAAAGAAGTATTTTGATTTCTTATGTTGTTTTCAAAGCACTGAATTAATAACATCACCGCTTCTGAAGGACAAGAAGGGGACGGTGGAAACCTGCTGGGGAAAAGGCATTTAGTGCCTCAGCACTACCAGTGCATCTGAGCAAGAGAAGAGCCCCTAGGTTAGCCTCATGCCCTGACCATTGGGGTCAGAGTTTCCGCGTTCGTTTGGCACGGTGGCGTCTGTAGGGAGGTCATTTGCAAAGACGTTGCCTGTTGGACATGGAGAGAATCCGCGAACATGGCCAATCAGAATTAAGGGCAGGTCCTACAGCGTTTGGGGCCAGTGGACTTCAGGCCATTGGTCTAGGCCTCAGAAGGCTGGGTTCCCATCTGAGATGGCCAGAGGAAGGCCAAATGTCAGTAGCAGAATGTTCTAGACTGTTCTCACCATCCCGTCTATCTGATGCAGAAGGAAGGGGTTGTGCAAAGTGCCGGGTTTTAGACCCACATGGGGACAACCAAGGGTGCCATGGATTTACTGGCATTCGTTCTAGAAAAGTGTGAAGGCCTTCCTCTGATAGCTGTGTGATGCGGCGGTTTCCACAGCAGCCCCTCTCCTGGGAGCGCTGCACTGCATGACCTAGAATCCTCCTGAAGCGACTGGGGCCGAGTGTAGGCGATGGGGCCTGCTTTCACGGGACTCCATCAATCATCTTGATTGCCTGATCCTGCTCCCGAAAGATGAAACCTAGGTTCATGTCTACATTGCCTGCAGGGCCTGAATCTGGGGCCCCTTTATGGAAATCTGAATGTCAACCAACCAGAGATGAAAGGTGAATCCCGAGAAGCTTTGCAGGAAGCTTCTGTACATAAGGACGTGGGTTCTCGTCGGCTTGGGCTGCATAGCCCACACATACATAGTTGGTTTGGCCAGGAACAGGACAGGATGAACAGCTGGGCGGACCGGAGCTAACCGGAGCCGTGCATGGCTAAGTGAAGGTGTCTGGTCCCTGCATCTTAGTGAGACTGGAAATCAGGAAAGGACACTTCACACGCATCCTGAACCAGAGTTCATTCTTCACGCGCATCCCGGACCAGAGTTCATTCTTCTAAGATGATGCCAAGAGGTACCCTTCTGTGTGTGGCTGACTCGTAAGGGAAACACGGCTCCCTCGCTTACTAGCTATGACCTTGAGCAACACACGGTAGTGTCCTGTACTTTAGTTCCCTTCTCTGTCGTGTAAACACAATGAGAGTGTGCACCTCGTAGAGATAGTGTGTCAGTCAAACAAGCTCATCCGTACAAAGCCCGGGGACGAAGTCCGTGGTGCCTATCACATAGAAATGACGACCGTGGTGCTGACTGTGGGACCTTGGGAAAGCTTCAGTTTTCCAAGAAAGATTCAGTTAGGTTCTATTTCCCAAAGATTCTACTACGTGAGGCTATTTAAAAAAAAAAAAAAAAAGCAATAATGAGTAGCAGTGAAAACTTGAACAGTTCTAGCCACTTAGCACCGCAATCCTCATAGAACTTGCCCAGGGGAAGACTGGACCCGGGATGCCGTAGGCTCCTTCCAGCTCTGTGGTGCTGGAACACAGGAGCTTTCCATCATTCAGCTCGTCCTCCAGCTTGGTTCAGTTCTGTAAGGAAATGTCGCCTGGGAGGCAAGTTACTTGGAAAGACAGATGGAACATGGAAGCTCCTACCATCCAGGAATTCATAGTTAATTAAGACATTATTGTATAAAATAGCATGGTGATTGGTTGAGTCCAACCATGGATTTTTTATTTTTATTTTTTTACTTATCAAGTAAATTTCTGTAGACATCATCTTAATGACAAATATTATGCAATTTGTGATGCATTTTCCCCCTAATTTATCTAATCTTCAGACCAGCCCAACAAAACAAATACAGATACGGTTTTCCTGCTGGGGAAACCACCGTATTTCAGAATAGGTAATGTGCCGAGGTCTTGCGCTGTTCTTTCATTCTTATATTTCTTTTTTAATTGCCTCCTTTACCAAAATATCTGAATCTGAGGCCTCTTCTCCTGGAATCCCACAGTATCTTGTAGACAAAATTTCGTTGTTTCTTGCATAGTTTCTGCAGGGCCTTCTATCATTCCCATTTTTAAAATGGGGAAACTGAGTCTCCAGGACTAAAGAGGCAGGAACACAGAGCAAGAGGTGGAGAGTAACCAAAGATGAGGCGGGACCAGCGGGCAGGAGGCAGAGAATGTGCAGCCCTGGAGGACTCTAGGAGACTGGGCTTCAGGCCAGCCCCCCCAGGAAGCCTCCGAAATATTGAAAGCCTTTTAGAATAGGAGGTTGGGGTACAGCCTGACTTACATTTAGGAAGCAAGCAGTTGGGACCGCGGTGTGAGGGACCGACGGGAAGGGTCTGAAGCTAGAGGCGTGAACTTCAGTCCTGACACGGGTGGGATTGTCTTGTCTAAAGTCAGTCTCCTGAGCTTGAGTAGTGACCATGGGGATAGCGAGAAGTAGACAGAATTAAAATGTGATTAGGGATGAAATTAGACCCGTACCTGACACTATACAGAGGCTTAAATTCCAAATGAATTAAGAATCTAAATGTAAAATATGCAACTGTACAAACGCTAGGAAAATAATGGTGAATCCCTCTCTAACTGTGATCTAGGGGAGGGCTTTTAACTAAAATCCCAAATCCAGAGACTATAATAGATTGATGCATTTGACTACATTAAAACTTTTTTAAACTTGCATGGTGATATAACACCATAAACGCAGTCAAAGACACCTGATAACCGAGGAGAAAATATCTGTAGCATATGCCACAAGGGATAATTTTCCCATTGCATAAAAGATGCTTAAAAATTGAGGAACAAAGGACTAAAAATCTGTTAGAAAAATAGGAAAAAGACACAAGCAAACAAGTTGCCTCCCACCAAAAAACGTGTGTGTGTGTGTGTATATATGCATATACACACACACACACACACACACACACATGTTTTTTGTTCTAAATATATTTTTAAATGTTTAAATTCATTCGTAATTGGAGAAATTCAAAGCAAAGTCATACTGAGAAGCCATTTCCCCACCTATCATATTTGCAAAAATTAAGAAAACTGACAACCTACTCTGTTATCAAGGTTCTGAAATAACCAGTCTTCCAGATTGCTGGTAGAAATGCAAATCGGTACCATTTTTTGGAGGGGAGTTTGGCAATACTTAACAAAGCTGCCGTCCGTTTACTTCCTGACCCAGCCATCCACTTCCAGAAGCCGACTCTGATTCCAACAGTATGAGAATAGTGCGCGTTATTTGCAATTGCACAACGGTAGAAACCGTCAAGTGCGTGTCGTTGGGACAGTGGTTGAAAGAGCGGTGCGGTAGCTGCTGCACGAGGGAGCACCGGCCATCTCTGCTTACCCGTGCAGAGTGAGCTTCACATACGGCTGGGCGAAAAAGGCAAAGTGCAAAAGAAGATGCGTAGTGTGTTAACCTTTATTTAAGGCAGATGGCCACTTAAAAATAAATACCTGTACCTGCGCATCTGCACGAGAGAGCCACGAAGGGTAAATCAGAGACTGATAAGCTGGGTCACCTGCCGGAAGTGCGTGGGGATGGGACGGAGGAGCGTGGAAGTGGGGGCGGGTAAGAGGAGGAAGAGGGGATTGTCTCTCAGGGAGCCTTCATGTCAGGTCCTGACTCTTAGAACCACGGTGATGTTTCAGATGTCTAGAAAGAAAACAAATTCAACTAGAATGTGGGGAAGGACCCACAGTGGGGTGCAAGCAGTAAAGGAAAATGACAAACTCGACAAATACAACCACCCTGATGGTGGGGAAGAGGAGCGCTAACCTAAGTAACTTGGGGACAGTTTGGACGATGTTGACTGGATTCCACAAAAAAAGAACCACCGCCAGTAATGCATTCTAACAAGTTAGCTTGTCTTCCCCATCAGTCTGGGTTAACTGCTGTGGACATGCCAGGACTGAACAAGCAGGTGTAGGACGGGGGCGTTGGGAACCCCAGCCCCTGCTGTCGGAGACGGAGGCTGGGAGTAAGCGAGGAGGCGTGGCCAGGATGAGCGGATGCCGGATTGCAATGTGAGGGTCGGGATGAGTTTATGTTACATGCATATATGCAAATATAAATACATATGTAAATGTGTGCATAAACAGAGACGTGGAAATAAATTTGTAGAAAGGTAGAAAGAAAAACAAATGTGTGCATGGGCGGGTGTGCATACACGGACTTCCTAGCTCTGGAACAGCCCAGGAGCAATAAAACCCAGTAGCGCGGAACACCTCCGGCCCCCAGCTTTGCGATGATCCCAGCAAGGGAGCAGGAGGTAAACAGAGGTTAAGCCTGGAAGACCTTGTGGTGTCAGAACAAAAGGAAGTTCTTTAAAAAGAGACTGTGTCTTCTCAATAGAACACAGGAGCCACCCTGAAGGACACCCAGTGTCCAAAGCTAGAACTGCCCGAGCAACAAAATAGTGAGAGTATTGGGTTGTCACTCACGTAATTTTTTTTTAAATCCATGAGTCTATACCGATATAAACAAGTAAATGGAGAGCGGGGGCCCACTCTTCTTCAGTAGAAGTCCACTCAGTCAACGTAGAAGGCATGTGGGACATGAAAATCACGCCCAGGCAGTCGGCCCATAATACTTGCTGACATCCAGAGCTCGCAACGGATGCTAAAATCAGTGATCAAAAGTAAGATGTTTTCGTAGTTTCCAGGCATCTCCCTCGATCAAGGGAAAAACTGTGACATCATGGTTGAGAGGCCCAAAGGACACTGTCTTAACCAAGTGTTCAAGGTTGTCGTCACCAGTAATGAGCCGTCACGCGCTCCTGATCTGGTGCCCCAGGAGGGGCACAGCGTCACCTCTGTGGTTTTTACTAGACCTTTAATCTTAATCATGAGAAAACCTCAGACAAACTCAAAGTGAGGGACGTTCTACAAGATAATTGCCCCATACTCTTCAAAAGGGTCGAGGTCATTAGAAACAAGGGAAGACTGAGGGCCTGTCCCAGATCGGAGGAGATCACGGAGACGTGACCACAGAAGGCAGTGTGGGATCCTGGGAGAGCACGCATGCTGGAGAAGCTCCGAGATTCCTGTGAGGTCTCCAGGTTAGTTAATAGGACTGGACCAATGTTAACTCCCTGGATTAGGTAATTATGGTACAATTATGTAATAGATTAACTCTAGGATAAGCTGAATTCCAGGCCTACGGGAACTCACTGTTTTATATTTGCAACTCTTTGTAAGTCTGAAATGGCTCTGACATTACAAATATTTTTTTAATGTTTTTAGAGGGCTGCTTGGCTGGAGTTGTTGGTGGAGAGGTCAAGCGAAGGGACAAGGGCTGTGGAGTGACACTCCAGTCCCTGCCTAAACCCGTAGACGGCGCCGCCGTCGCTGAGACTGGACGTGAAGGTTTGGGGAGATGCCTTGAGTTCTG
The DNA here is from genome assembly GCF_009829155.1 of Mustela erminea. Taxonomy (NCBI): domain Eukaryota; kingdom Metazoa; phylum Chordata; class Mammalia; order Carnivora; family Mustelidae; genus Mustela; species Mustela erminea. Next base: position 38,404,158 of record NC_045633.1, read on the forward strand.
TCTGGGGCACTGTGAGTTCAGGCTGAGGGACGGGCCTTGGGAGTCCCTGCAGTGATGTCCTCCAGGCAGCCGAACTTTCCAACCAGGTGCTGAGGACAGAGCGGCAGAGGCAGATGGGGCATCGGGGTATGGGCCAAGGGAGAGAACAGTGACCCCAGGACAGACCCTAGTGTGGCTCCGCCCTTCATGCTGCCCAGGGGTCCCGCGGGCTAGACCGCACCGCGCGCTCGATACGGTTACAGACGTGGTGAGAGGATTCTCTGTGGAGGCGGAGAGGAGCCAGATGGGAGCGGATGCCGGGGGAGAAGGGCGGTGAGGAGGTGCCGACGTGGCGGGGAGAACTCTCTGGAAGGCGAGACCAGGCGGAAAGGCAGAGGAGGGTGAGCTGGAGGCACCCTCGGAGCAGAGTGAGGGAGTGAGAGGGGGTTACTTATATTTCTAAGATAGTAGAGGAAATGTAAAGAAGGCTGAGGGTCCGTGCTCCGAAAGCAGACTTTCTGCCGTCTCCCGTCAGGCACGGCTGCGGCAACCCTGAATTTCCTCGGGTCAGATTATGGTAAACAGAAGCAGAAATGTAGACTTTGTTTTTTCAGAGGGAAATCTGTGCATTCGCCCCAAACAGAAATCGACTGACCTGCCAGCCTGGGCTTCCCCTCCGGAGAACCACAATTTCTAGCCCCCCTGCCAGGGCTGGCAATGCTGAGGGCCCTAAATTCTAGCGAACGGTGTTCTTCAGGGAATCTCGGGGAAGGGCTATCTTCGACTGGGGGGGCGCGGTAGCCCGTGGGGGCCACTGACGAGCGTTTGATGTGGAATGAAACGTGCACAAAGGGGGTCCTAGCTGCTGGCAGGGAAAGCACGAGATGCTTTGACTGGACCCATGTGGTGGCTGTGGGGTGAGTCCATGCTGGACACAGGCTGGCCCGAGCTTCAGGATACGCCTGTGGGCTCAGGAGGGGGGTGGGGAAGGGCAGCATGACAGCGACCAGTCTGGCTGGAGAGGTGCACGACACGAGGGAGACGCCACTGCGCCAGGAGTTTGGGCTTCTAGAATCCGGAGAAGAAACTTTAGTCTCTCCAGCGGGAAGGTAAAAAAGAGGAAGTGCCCTGACTTTTGTAGGGCCGTTATCCCTGGATAAATTACATTACATGAAGGACCAGACCCAGGACAAGGCTTGGAGTGGATCTAATGACCTTCGGTGATGCTAGAAACCCAGACTGACTCTCAGAGGTTGGTGTCATTTCGGAAGACCTTCCCGTCCACGCTCACGCGTGAACATCAACACCGGGCTCACCTCTGACTCCCTGCCAAGGCGCAAAGTTCCCGAGCGGTTGAGGTTCATCGAGGCTGCCTTCCAGCCGATGGTGGGCCTGGGGTTCGTCTGGGAACGTGCCAGGAGCAGAGAACAGGCAGAGCTCGTCAGCCTCCGCTGCAGAAGCGTGAAGGAAGGACCGCGCGTCCAAGATGGGGGGCCAAGAGAGCTCAGGACCCTGGGGGCATCAGCGGGACACAGGAGCGGCTTTAGAGATGTGAAGCGGAGTCCCAGGAGCCCCACCGAAGGTCCGGTTCCCCCAGGCATCTGGCCCGCTCCAGGCAAGGGCACGGAAGAGCCGGACCAAACCAGAGAAGTGACGTGGAGGGTGGGGGAGGGAAGGGCGGGAGCACCGCAGGGGCCAGAGCCAGGCTCCCCTGCATCAGGAGGCCAGCTCAAGGTCGCCGGCAGACCCGGCCCAAAAGAACCCCGTGGGCCAGGCAGCCACCGGTAGGGACTCAGCTGCCCAGCAGTGTTGCTGGAGCACTTGAGGCGACCCTTGGACCAAGGGCTCTGGCACAGAACGGGGAGCCCGGAGTGGCTGGGAACAGGGAAGGAGACGGGGCCGGGAAACGCTGGCCACACGAGGCCCCGTGGGAGCCCCGCTGGGAAGAAAAGAAGTCTGCTGAATTAGAAACCCCGGCCGAGTTCTCAACTTGAGCATGAGGTCAGGGAAAAGAAGAGAAACAAATACACGGGCCTTCCTATGTGCCGTGTCCCCTTCTTACTTACCGGATTCCATAACTACCCTAGGAAATAAATCGCAAAATTATCCCCAGTTTGAAGAATGAAGACTCAGAGTCCCATGGGGCTTAAGCAACTGGCCCAGGGTTATAAAACTATTAAGTGGCAGAGCTTGGATTTCTTAAACAGGCTCCAGAGTGCAAGTCTTTAACCGTGCGATAGACGGCCCCTTTGATGACACAGCACCGAGCCAGGAACAGTGTTTCAATGGGCAAAAATGAGAAGGTGAGACAGATTTAATTAAGATCTTGCTAGAAAGGGAGCCAAGCGTTTGCGGCATTTCCACGCTGCACCCGATAGAGCCAAGCGTTTGCGGCATTTCCACGCTGCACCCGACACAGTCCTGCCTTCCTGTTTCACATGTGGAGACAAGAAGGAAATTAATCTCTTCATGGAAAAATAGGATCTTTGCTTCTCTGACCAGTTAGCAGTCAGGGTGAGCTTTGGAAGCAGGCTTGGGAATTTGCTCCGGATCCCTGGGAACTGGAGCGGGCTCTCCCGCTCACCACCCCCTCTCCCACGGGACTCTTCTGGCCCTCATCCTGGTGTCGCTCCCACTCCTAGGGCCACTCTCCAGGAGCTCCCAGCTCTCTCCACAGAGTTCTGGGGTCCAGACCCTGCCACCCACCCCCACCTCCACTGGCAATGCCCTGAATCCATCCACTTTTCGACAGTCTGTGCAGGTAAATCAACCCAAGGTTTTGTGGTGTAAATATGTTTCCCCACTAATTTTCAGTAGCACTGCATTTTCTGGAAATACAATATTTTTATCCAGCATGAGGAGTCATAATGGGGGAAGGGAGGAGACTGAGGAGGAAGGCCCTGGGAACTGGCTCGTCCCCTAGGAACTGACTCTCTGCAAAAATCGTCTCTGATTCCATAGCCTGCCTTCTAAGCTTCCAGATATATTTTAAAATCAAATTTGCTGAAGTACAAGGTCAGTACAGCAAACAGCATCTGCTCAAGGGTACAATATGATGAATTTTGACAGGGTACGTACTTGCAGATCTGCCTCCCCAATCAAAACATACATTTCTATTTCCCCCAAAGATTTCTCCTGCCCCAGGCAGCCCCTTTCTCCACTTCCAGCTCCGTCACAGCCACCATGTGTCCACTTGGAGATGCAGTTGGAGACATTTCCTGTATCACTTGGGATCAGGCATGCTCTGAGAAAGTCTATTTGTTTTGAAGAATATACATATGCATGTGTAATCACCAGAAATCACTCCTTCAGCCAAGCAGCAAACAAATAAATTCACCCCAAAGCAGGTTCCAATCAATGGAACCTCATCTCTCCGTGTCCTGAGTAAAAGCAGGGTAAAATGCATTTTTTCATTTAGCAATGGTTTTCTACACTGACTAAGCCTGATTCCGAAGAGTTGAGAAGGACCCTTAATCTGAAAGCAATTGCAAGCCATGTTTTTATTGACAATTTGATGGGTTTTGCTGTGTCCCAGAGTCATTCCACAATCATTTGGCTGTTTTTTGTTTATTTGGCTATAACCTGCATAGTTTAGTTTTCCCTCAAGGCTGTTAAATGTGGGTTAATAGTTGTGTGTGCCTCTTAGATCATCTCAAATAGAAAATTCTTCTTTTCTGCTAAATGAGAATTAATCGTATTTGAGCTCAGAGCTTTTTTTTTCCCCCCTAATGCATTAGGGTTGTGGATAATGACATTCATTTCTCCTCTTGGGCCCAGCAGCCAAACCTAGAATAATCCCATTCCATTCAAAAGGCATTTATAGAGTATTTGCTTTTTGCAAGATTCTTTCTCACTCCCTACGCTGTATAAGAATATCCTGAAACAGCAGCAGTGACAACAACAACAAAACCTTCCACAAGGAGAGTCACAGAATACATAAGTGTGTATGTTGAAAGAGACCACCTCTGGAAGGGGGGTCTTTGTGTAACCGCGGGAGACAGGGTAAGAGTCGGTGGAGATATATTCCACACAGTCTTCCTGCTGGCTGTTTTCGAGAAACCTCAAGCCATCTGTCAGAAACCAAGAGTGTAAGCTGGAGACCTAGAGTCGAAGATCATGACCAAAAAAAAAAAAAAAAGTTTATTCTTAAATCAGGAGGTACAAGAGCAGTTGAAGGTTGAAGCCGGGAATGATGTGATTTGAACCTGCAGGATTAGGAAGGCGAGATGAAAAGTAGGAAGGCCTAGAGGTGAGGACAAGTTACAAATCTCCTGCAGCAGCTCACCTGGAAGATTGGGAGGAAATATGTGTGAGAGACATAGGGAAGCAGGAACCAGAAGACTTGCAACTTTATGGGTGGGGGAGAGAGAAGGGGGAAGGTGACCAAGTTTGTAAACCTTGAGCCTCGGAAGAGATCAGGAGTACGGGTGTATAACGAGGAACTGGTATTCAATTGGCCGCAACTGGAAAAGTGAGGGTCGACAAGTTTCAAGCAGTTTTCCGCTCAGAGGAGGGAGCTTCTGACAGTAGAGCAGATTAGATACTTTGAAGGGTCTTCTGTCTGTGGCATAACTAGATTCTAGGTCAACTACAACTAATACCGTTTTAAACCCCTGCTAGATGCACAAGAAGAAACTGTATCTGTTAGCTTCTGCTGCATAACAAATCACCCCCAAGACATTTTCAGATAAACAGAATATGGGAGGGTTTAGCACGACAGATAACCACCAAGGGAACTTCTAAAGAATGTACTTCAAGAAGAAGGAAAATAAGCCCAGAATACTATCTTGAGGAAAGAATGAATTATAAACAAAAAAAAATTTATAAATGTATAAGTAAATCCAAAGAATGTTTCTTACATAATAAGAATAACATCTAGTTTGGGGCAGCGAAATATAACCAAAGGCTGAACGGTAAAAAGGAGGTGACTGGATTTAGTGTCCTAATGTCCTTGAATTTTATTGATGGAGGCAGACATTAGGATACTGAATAGTCTGCTAAGTTGTTAATTGTTGAATTTTGAAAGTAGCCAGTAAAATAATAGAAATGAAGTAGAATTTCCAAATCTGTAGAGGAGAACTATGAAACATTCCAGAAAAAAAAAAAAATCAAACTGAACCAATCCAAACTAAGGCCAATAAAGGAGAAAAAGGAAACGGAGAAGACTGGGCACATAGACAGAAGGAAAATAGAAATAAGTCCGTTTAGATCATTAAGTGCAATAAAAACAAATGGATCAAACATTGTGGCTAAAAAAACATAGATTGTCACTCTAAGTTTTTTTACAATCCGGTGGAAGTGAAACCTGAATGTCATTTGCTAATGGGCTGGGAATGCGGCGGGTCAGAGGAAGAGGCAAGTAAAGGATGAAGCCAACGTGCCTGGCCTGAGCAGCTGGAAGGATGGTGTCGTAATGACCAAGATGGAACCGAGGTTGGATGAGTGTGGAGGGGAGGACTGGGTACCCAGGGCAGCAGGAATTCAGTTTTGATCTGTAACTCTGAAATGGTTACTAGACCTCCCAGTGGTATATCCAGTGGTGAGTTGGATATACAAATCCGGAATTGAGGAGAGGTTTGGTTTGGAGATAGAAACTTGGCACAGTGAGCCAAGTCAGCATAGAGATGTTACCGGAAGCCCCCAGAATGGCAGGCTTTCCAGGAGAGAGGGTACAGAGAGAAGAGATGGTTTCACCAGAACCCTGCAAAGCTTCTGGCCCCAAATCGGTGGCCCATGTAGAGACTAAGAAGAAAGTATTGAGGTGGATAGAATGAATGGGTCCTGTTGGCCTTGCGGAGAGCCGTGTCCGTGAAAGTGGTGGTAGAAAGCACGAAGGAAGGAGACCGTGGAAAACCAAAGACAAAACAAGGAGATCATGAGAGCTGTGGCTGGAGATTTCTGGGCACAGAGATCTGCTTATGTTTGTAGCTTGGAAGAAACGAAGAAGAAGAAGGGAGAGATGATGACTTACGGTACCTATGAAGTGAGGAGAACACAATGTTGAAAGAAGTGAAAAATGAAGGGAGACACACTTTGAGGGGCAGGGAAGGTAACTTCTCAGCAACGTGGGAGGCAAGATTCCCCAGGGCAGGGAGGGTCCGGGACACCAAGCTAGGGATTAGGATGAAGGGGGCACGTTAAAAATCTAGACCCTGCTGTGGGCGGGAAGGGCGTTGGTTGGCAGAGTCACAGGAGACAAGTGAAAAGATGAGAGACTTGGGGTGAGGTCCAGGCACCGTCGGAATATTGGTCTGCAGTGGGTATGGGCCACTGGCACCTGGCCCTGACCCTGGGGAAGCAGGAACCAAGGGAACTTGCAGCCCCTCCTGGTCTGAGTGACCATGAGGTACCAGGAGGCAGCTCATGGTCCACAGAAATGTCTTAAAGATACTGCTTGCACTACCAGCGGATGTTCTGAAAAAGAAACTAAGAAGACAATACCATTTACAGTAGAATCCAAAAAGAGAAAATACTTGAGAATAAACCTAACTGAAGAAAAATACACTGAAAGCTACAAAACATTGTTGAAACAAATGAAAGACCTAAGTAAAAAAATACATCCAATGTTCCTTGATCAGAAGACTTACTGCTGTTGTGGAAGTCCTGCCTGAGTTGATCTGCAGATGCAGTGCAGTACCTATCAAAGTTCCAACTGCCTTTTTTTGCAGAAATGGAAAAGATAATCCTAAAATTCATATGAAAATGCAGGGACAGAGTAGTCAGAATGACACTGAAAAAGAACAGAGTTAGAAGACTCACGTTTCCAGTTCTTAGACCTACTACAAAGCTGTACTAATCAAGACAATGTAGTGCTCTCAGAGGGGTAGGTACATGGGTCAGGGGAATAGAATTCAGATTCCAGAAATAAATTCCACATTTATAGTCAATTAATTTTTTATGAGCAATTTATTTTTAACAAGGATGAGAAGACAATTCGATAGGGAAACAGTCTTTTCAACAAACAGTCTTGGGACAACAAATAACCACATGAAAAAGAAAGAACTTGTATGTACACTTTACATCACATATGAAAATTAACTCAAAGTGGATCAAAGATCCAAATGGAAGAGCTCAAACTCTAAAATTCTTAGAAGACATAGGGGTAAATCTTTATGACCTTGGATTTGGCAGTGGTTTCTTAGATAATGACATCAAAAGCATAAGTAATCAAAGAAAAAGTCAATAAGTTGAACTTCATCAAAATTAAAAACTTTTGTACTTCAAAGCATACTTTTAAGAAAGTGGAAAAAAAGAAAATGAAAGAAAAACCCTCAGAATGGGGGGAAATATCTCCACTCAAAATATACCAGAAAAAGGTCTCGTATGCAGAATATGTAAAGAACTCTTACGACTCAGCAGTAAAAAGACAATTTGCCCAATTGAAGAATGGGCAAAAGACCTGACTGGACATCTCTCCAAAGATCCACAAGTGGCCGACAAGCCCGTAAAGAGATGCTCAACATCAGTAGTTATTAAGGAAACGCAAATCAAAACCACAATGAGATACCACTTAACACCCAGTCAATGGCTAGCATGTTCCTAAAAAGAAAGACAGACAGAGGAGAAAGCCACAAGAACAAGAGTTTACGGGGCTGGGGCCGAGCTGGGACGCTGGCCCGTGGCGGGGACAGCTGCAGACGGTGCAGCTGCTTGGAGAGTTTGGCGAGTCCTCCGAAAGTTAGGCACACATTCACCATGTGACCCAGCAACCAGCAGTTCACTTCTCGACACAGCGCTAAGAGAGCTGAAAGCACGGGTTCCTCGGAAACCTACGCATGAATGATCATGGCGGCATGATTCGTAATAGCCCCAAAGTGGAAAAAACCCAAATAGCCATCACTTAGTGGATTCCCAGAACGGTCTAGCGGAGGTGAGGCACTCCCACACCCCCTGAGAGTGAGACGCCGAAGCATAGGGATCATTGACACCGAGGGCTTGAGGGACGGTGCAGGGGTGGGGGAAGGAAGACTTAGAGAAGACACCGAGGGATGGAGAGAAGTGCACGGAGTCTGGGAAGGCTGAAGCTCGAACCTTCTAGAAGGCCAGTAAGGAGTCAGCTGGAGCCAAGCCGCGAAGGCAGGAAAGCCTGCGGCACATGCAGGGACCAGGGAGCAGAGGCCCGTAAGGAAGGGCTACCGGGGACGGGGAGCTGGGGAGGGGACCAGACAGCGGTCCGGAGACACCGCGGAGACTCGCGACCCAGGACCGGCACAAGATCCGAGCTCGCACCACCCTCCTGCCTCGTGGGGGAGAGGCAGTGTGACATCGGTTGGTGTAACCTGAGCCCTCCATCCTTTCAGACCACAGCGCCCTTCCCCTGACCGTGCCCCCTTGGCCAGGCCAGCGGGACCCGTGCATGTGTTTTTGGCTTGAGAAAGCGCCTTCCCCCAGAACGGAAGGCCTGCAGGGCCTCCCCACCCTCCTCGGAAAGTTGGAGGGCTGGGGTCTCATCCTTCACCCAGAGACCTCAGAAAGGAGGGCCCCTAACTCCCGGTGGCATTTAGCGTCGCTCTTTAAACATCTGGGTCACAGATACGCTCAGTTAATTAATGTTCTTAGCGCTGTTCATTTGCCTGCTGGGTAATAGATTGATCCATAATTTCAATAAGCAGCTGTGTCTGTCTTTCCTCTGAACATAAAGGCAGCTCGCTGTCATTCACCACTTTGCATTTGGTGAATCTGAGCATATTCAGAGAGACATTGTCTGGGGAGGGGTGAGGAGGGCTGCAGACTTTCTTATCGTGTCGCTTCTGACAATCCCTCTGATTTGGAACTAATTTGGGTTTAAAGCGCATGTTAACCGCATCTCTCTCAAGGGCACTTAAACTCCCTGTCCCTTGTTTCAGCGGGGAGCAGGTGGGCCCCCCTTCGGGGATCAAAGCAGAGGATTTCTGAGTGGTTTTCATCAGCAGTGAGAACCTCCGCAGAAAACTCGGGCCCTGGAGAAGAGGCACTGCCGGACCACAGCTTCCTTCTGGCTCCGTTCCTGGCCAGAAATGCCCAGGCTCTCGGGAGAAGCCCGGAATTGTGTAGGAAGAGTCCCGTTGGCTGGTCAGCTGCTGGGCCAGCGTCCCTCAGGTCCCAAGGAGGGAGGCCAGGACCCAGCCAGGGGGCCAGATGTCCTCAAACCTGAGTTTCTTCATCTTTAAAACGGGAGAGTAATGGAAATGTATCTCAGAGAGTTGTTGCAAAAATTACATTCTTTATTCTCTTTATGATGCTTAGAAATAATGCAGAGTGTGTCTTTAATACATGCAAGCTGGTGGGGTGCCTGGTGGCTCAGTGGGTTAAGGCTCTGCCTTCGGCTCAAGTCATGATCTCACGGTCCTGGGATCGAGCCCAGGGTCCAGGTCCAGGATCGAGCGTTGGGCTCTCTGCTTAGCAGGGAGCCTGCTTCCCCCTGTCTCTCTCTGCCTGCCTCTCTGCCTACTTGTGATCTCTCTTTCTCTGGCAAATAAATAAATAAATCTTTTTTAAAAATACATGCAAGCTGGTAATTTTATTTTTTAATTTATTCTGCACCAGCTGTATATTAATAATCTTCCTACCCTGCTACCTCGCAGCATGTAAGAGCAAAAATGAGAGATGTACCTTCTTTCTCCTTGCCTTCACCAGCCTGCACCAGAGTTATCAGTGGGAACACAGCCCCGTGCTCGTGTTCTCAGAAACTGGTTCCCAGGCAGGTCGCACAGAGAACTCTTCAAAACATGCTTGTGGAGCTTAAATAAACAGACGTCGTCACGTCTTTTAAATGATGTCGCTCCCCACATTTATAACGTGCTCATCCGCAAACATGTTTTGAGCACTTGGTCTGTGATTTTCTCTGAGGGAGGAATGAAATTAATTAGACACAGCCCCTGCCCCTAAAAGAGTGTGGAAGACGGATGAATGTACTTGCTCCAAGGCTGGAATACAGAATTTTAGACAACACAGACAGGCAGGAGGGAGGCCACTCGAGTAGCTTGGGTCCTGCTGTGGGAAGGCTTGGGAGGCAGCACCATCTCCGTATCAGTTAGCTCGTGCTGCGTGACAACTAGCCCCCCAAAACCTACTGGCATAAAGCAATGAGCATTCACTGTGCATCGTCGAGATGTGCTGGATGGGTCTGTGACCCGGACTGGGCTCGGCTGATTTCAGCCGACTCATCCCTACAGCTCCTGGCAGCCGGCCGGTCCGCTGAGGGCTGTCTAGCCTCGGTCAACCTCGTCCACTTGTCTGACGGTTGGCTCTTGGCTGGGCCATCCAGAGCCGACTGCCACGAGGCCAGCAGGACTCCCAGAGCAAGAGGGTAGAAGCACGCCAGGCTAAAGACTAGTCCATCCTCGCTTCTGCTGTATTACATGGGTCTAAGTAAGTCACCGGCGCTCACGGGATGGGGAAACCGGCTTCACCTCTTGAAGGACATGGCTTCGAAAGTCGTACTGCCCGGGGTGTATGGAAGGAAGAGGGAAGGCTGTGGCTTTTTTTTAAAGAAAGGTTTTATTTATTTATTTGAGCGGGGTGGGGGTAGCAAGCCGAAGTGGGGGGAGGGGCAGAGGGAGAAGGAGAGAGAGAGTTTCAAGCAGATGCCGTCTAAGTGCGGAGCCTGCCGTGGGGCTCGAGCCTGCGACCCTGACACCGTGGCCTGAGCCAAAACCGAGAGTCGGACGCTTGACCGACTGGGCCAGCCCCGTGCCCCGGGTGTGGCTGTTTTTGCGATCTCCCACAATCCCCCAGCACCCGTCGGGGCGCGTGGAGCAGAATGAAGCCCCCGCGTTGTGTGGCGCACGGGGGACCCTTCCGCTTTTTCGTCATTCTAAATGATGTTGTGTTCCCAGTTCGGGTTTTCACCTGGGGATAGATTTCTGAAAGTGGATTTGTTGGGTCAAAAGAGAAAAAAAAAACTAAAGCACCCAAAGTATCTATTTTGAAATCCCCTTTTGGAAAGCAAATTTACCCCACTGCCGCCCATTTTATGCCAACCTTGACAAAACGAGAATTTTGTTTCCCAGGGTGGTATCACCTTGCCGTTTTGGTGTATTTATTTTAACGCTTGTTAGGTGCGATGCCTTATAATATGTCTGTTTCCTTTTCAGCGACCCGCCTCTTTGGAAGTTTACAGCAGGGCAGGATTGATCAATTAATCCCAATTTACAAACAGGTGGAAATGCAGACTCGGAGAGGTTAAGGGACTTACTCGGGGTGGCTCCCGCGGGGAGCAGACCTGAGCTTTAGAGATCCGAAGTCCTGCTCTTTTATTTACTCCTGCTCCCTCATGTTGAAACACTGACGGAGAACATGCTTAGAAAGAAACCCGCCTGGGCCCGGGGATGCGGCTCCCAGACTTAGCGAGCCAGGAGGCCCCCTGAGCAGGGCTCCTCTGTGACCCGGGGCCGTGGCAGCCAGGACCGCAGCCGTGGCGGGTGAGCCCTGCAGACCTGAGTCACTGCCCCCTGCCCTCTCCTCTCTCCCCAGCTCGCCCGCTACACCAAGGAGGGCTTCCTGCACTTGGGCGCCCTGGGGACCACCACGCTCCTCCCTGACACCCGCTGCCTGGTGGACAACTCCAAGAGTCGGCTGCCCCAGCTCCTCGACTGTGACAAAGTCAAGAGCAGCCTGTACAAGCGCTGGAACTTCGTCCAGGTGAGCGCCCCAGGGAAAGGCGGCCCCCCAGAGCACCCAGGGGCCGCTGCGGGCCCCAGGGGAGCGACTTCCCCAAGGTCTCCAGCCCAGGGCCAGCCTCATGAACCCAGGGCACGTCTAGGGGAGTCTGTGGAGGAGGGGGATAGCGTGTGGGACACCCTGCGGCAGCACCAGGCAGGCTGGGAGCCGACCGATCTCGGGGAGGGGAGAGTGCGGCGAGTTTTCTGAAATCCGCTGAGTAGTCAGGAGGATGGGGAAAGTCAGAGCTCAGGTCTCCCCGGAAATCCCACTCTCAGACACCAGCCCCCGTGCGGGCTTGACACCGGGTTCAGCCACTCAGTCTTGGTGAAGCTGACACCTTTTCTGACTCTGGGGTTTCTGGAGGAGGCTCCAGTGGTTCGTTTCCCTGTGCAAAGAGTTTTGGTGGGACGGCTCCCTGGGAGAGGCCCTGCGCCGGGCACTGCAGTGTTAAACCTCTCTCTCTGTCTTTCTCTCCGTCCACGTCTCTCTCTCTGTCTCTCTGTCTCTCTTATTCTCTGTCTCTCCATCTCCCTCTGTCTCTGTCTCTCCTTGTCTCTCTCTCTCTGTCTCTCTGTCTCTCTTATTCTCTGTCTCTCCATCTCCCTCTGTCTCTGTCTCTCCTTGTCTCTCTCTCTCTGTCTCTCTGTCTCTCTGTCTTATTCTCTGTCTCTCCATCTCCGTCTGTCTCTGTCTCTCCTTGTCTCTGTCTCTCTGTCTCTCTGTCTCTCTTATTCTCTGTCTCTCCATCTCCGTCTGTCTCTGTCTCTCCTTGTCTCTGTCTCTCTGTCTCTCTGTCTCTCTTATTCTCTGTCTCTCCATCTCCCTCTGTCTCTGTCTCTCCTTGTCTCTGTCTCTCTCTCTCTGTCTCTCTGTCTCTCTTATTCTCTGTCTCTCCATCTCCCTCTGTCTCTGTCTCTCCTCGTCTCATCCAGAATGGCGCCATCATGAACAAGGGCACAGGGCGTTGTCTCGAGGTGGAGAACCGGGGCGTGGCTGGCATTGACCTCATCCTCCGCAGCTGCACGGGACAGAGGTGGACAATTAAAAACACGATCAAGTAGCGGGGAGTGGCAGGGGCCCCCAGAGCCCGGCCCCCGGGACGGGGTCTGCCCGTCTTCTGGACCGGCCGTGCGGGTGGACAGACAGCAGGAAGCCGGCAGGTGCTCAGCGGGCCTCCCGGGGCTTCTCCAGGGCAGCACGGGGGCCCCAGAGGGAGACGTGGTGTCCCCCCTTCAGCACTCAGCTGCCGGGAGGCCCACGCTCCCTGGAAGAGCCCCGACCCCTCCTCTGGGAAGCCGGGAGCCGCGTCTTCTGCTGCCCGGGCGTGGCCCGCGTACCGTGGCACGAAACCCCCACGTCCTCCGCGATCTCTTCCAGCCGCCCTCTGGCCTGGGACTGGCAGGGCCCCTCCTCCTCCTCATCCCTCTCTCGCAGCAGCTTCTGAACACTGCCCCAGCCCTCAGCAGAGCGGGGCCCGTGCTCAGCCGCCTCCTGTCTTCCCCTCCTCGGAGGGGACCCCGGGGTCCCAGCACTCCGTGTCCCTCGACGTCGCTTCTGCCCAGATGCCCACTTTGAGGCAGCCTCTACCCCAACCTTTCCCCCAGGCGGACGGCCCTGGCCTTTCCTGGACCCGCCCGAAGAAGGCCTGGGAGGAATGAATGGTCCCACGGTCACCCAGTGGGGCCCTAAGCTCCCGTGTCCCTGGGCCAGCGGCTCTGCTAGGTCTGCAGGGAACCAGGAACATGGAGAGGCTGAGCACAGAGGGAGGTCGTGGCTGGGAGTGGGTCTCCAGGGCTGGCGCCGGGCCAGGGGCAGCTCTGCCCTCCCGGGGACCAGGGAGCCCTGACCCGCCTGGAGCTTAAGGACTGAAGCCAACACAGCGAGGGGCGAGGGGCAGGGGGCGGGCTCAGGACCCCGGGGTGCTCCGTGTCCATCGCGTGTCACCCTGCACTCTGCTGGCTGGGGGCCGAGAAGGCAGCCGACTCCTCCCCGAAGAGTAATCATTTCTGCGATTGCCCTCCGGTTGGGGTGCCCTTACACATCGGAGGTAATGTACGGATGCGTGTGCACGCCTGCGAGCACGTGTGCCGGTGTGATGCGTGATGGCGGGGGCTGTGCATGAGTGTGTCTGGGCGTGAGCCTGCAGTGTGTGCAGAGCGGGTGTCTGTGCCTGGCCGTGGCCGTGTCGCTTCGGGGCTCGCCTGGATCGGGACGAGGCTGCTGGAATCCGGGTTGGGGCGGGGGTCAGCCACGCCTCTCTGGCCTGGAGGACACCCCCAGCCTTGCCCCATGTGGAGCCCCAGATGGAAGGCTGTCCCTTTTGCCAGTTCCCCCTCTGTCCCTCATCCTGTCCCCAGAGGCCAAGCCCAGCCCAGAACCAAATCCTGTAGTCACCCAGTTGGGGTTCACTGTGTCTCCTTTGGTGGCATCTTCTTGGTGATTGCGCCCTGCCCGTTCCTCCCTTGTGAAATAAACACATGTGAGCACTTCCCAGAGCAGCCTTGTTTGCTTCTTGGTCCTTCCAGAACCCGGGCTCAGGGGGAGGTCCTGAAACATGGCGGAGGGCTCCTTTGGTTTGAGGGTTTGGTCTTACTGTAAGCAGCAGTCCACGGAGCAGAGGCAGACACAAAGCCGACCTCCACTTGGACTCAATGTCTCCCCAAAGTGGGATGGAATTTAGCATTTGGCATTCACTTACTGATGCCCTGGGGCGCCCAGTGTGGGGGAATCAGGCTGGTGCCGGAAGCTGAAGAGAGGAGGAGGGTGACCCATCTGCATCGCCCTGATCAACCTGCTCCTGATGCCGTGAAGCCCCCAGACCCCTCTCAAAATCACGGTGCCTCTGGCGGAAGCACCTGCCCCCTGTTCTCATGGAGATGTGGGTCCTGAAAGGTGCCGGAGCTCCGTCAAGGAAATCGGTATGGTCAGGGGTCCCTTCAGCTCGGACAGCACCTCCCTGTGAGGGGGCCAAGAAGGCATCCCATTGGGGCCACACAGACACGCATGCCGGTTTCCTTCGGGGTTCTGTGAGAACCGGGGTTCCTGAGCACGTGATAGAAAGTGCCGCTGTTCGGTAATAAGGAGCTCATCAGACTTTAATAACAGCGTCTCGGGGTCACCGTGAAGTGAAAAGCACTAAGGCCAGCAGGTTCCCAGCGGGGTCCAGGGAGACACTGAGGGAGTATCATGATACCACGCCGTGCGGTGGAGTCGGCCCTGACTGCTCCGTCTCCCACCCCGCTGTGGGTCTCGAAGGGAAAACAGGAAGAAGGCCGCAGCCTGTTTCGCCGGAGGCTGAGGTTTTTTTTGTTGGTTTTTTTTTTGTTGTTTATTTGACAGACAGAGATCACAAGTAGACAGAGAGGCAGGCAGAGAGAGAGAGAGAAGCAGGCTCCCCGCTGAGCAGAGAGCCCGATGCGGGGCTCGATCCCAGGACCCTGAGATCATGACCTGAGCCGAAGGCAGAGGCTTTAACCCACTGAGCCACCCAGGCGCCCCGGAGGCTGAGGTTTTGACCGCAGATCCCGCTGAGGCCTTCGGCGGGCCCAGGCGGCTTCCTTCTTCTGCAGGAAAGGGGCCACGTGTCCTCCCAGTGGCACCGGGCTCCCGGCGTTGGGCTCCAGGGACGCCTCATGCTCCTTCAGCAAACGGTGGGAGTTGGTACCACCTCTAGCTGGGGATCTCACTCCCCACCCTCGCTGGGGGCCGGGGACGCTGCAGAGGGGGCCGAGCCGGGACAGCCTCTGCTCCAGCCCCTCACCTGCGCCCCCACTCCCCTGTCCGGTGCCTATTTCTTCTTTTCTCTCAATCCCCCTCCCTATGTATATGGACGAAAACCTCACAGGTGGTGCCCCGACACGCGTCCAAGCCTCGCCACCGACGTCTCTGATCCTGTGCGTTCGTCCTCGAACGCCGTCTCTGCGCTCATTCCGGGGCCCGGGAGGGGGAAAGAGAAGACTGGGAAGGCCGTCTGAACCCCTCCGAGCCCTTCTGCTCGGTTTCCCGAAGCGTTCCTGTCCGTCGGCTGTCTTCCTGCCGTCCTCACACCGTAGCCCCGTCTCCCAGAGGGTGGGAGCCGGCCCGGCCGACCGAGGGGCTCTCCCATGGCCGCCCCGCGAGTCGCCCCGTTTGCACGCTGTTCTCTCCTTCTGGCCGGCTTGGGACGGCCGCTCTGACACGGGCTGGGTGACAGCCCCGCCACCCGCCCCACAGCCCCGTGACGGCCCCCGGGGACGGGCTTGGGAGGGGCCTGGAGCCTGTGCGGGAGGCCGGGAAGCCAGGGCCAGCACGAAAGTGGCCTCGGGTCCCCAGTCCCTGCTCCCTGCCAGCAGCTCCTCTTGGTTTTGCTTGTGTTTTATTAAGTTTCAGTTGAATTCCCGTGTGGTTGACAAATAGTGTGATATTCGCGTCATGTGTACAGTGTAGCGGTTCAGCGCTTCCGTGACCACCCGGGGCTCCGCGTGGAGTCCCACATCGGGCTCCCTGCTCAGCGGGGCGCCTGCTTCTCCCTCTGCCCCTCACCCCTGCTCATGTGCTCTTTCTCACTTAATCGGGAAGTTCCCGAAACCTGGGCCTAGCAATCCGAGGGGCCCCGGCCCCAAACTCCCGATGCCCGTTTCCGTTCAGTTCGACAAGCTGCTCCGGACGCTTCTCCTCTGACTTGTTTTTTAAGAGGAAGAGAGGGAGCGAAGCAAGAAGGAGCTAAACTTCGCGGAGCACGTGCACGGCCAGGACGCTAGTCCTGACCCTCTGAGGCGCGTGTTGGAGAGAGGAGCACAGATGCGGCCCATGCGAGAAGATACACACAATAGAGAGCAAAGATACAGCACCCGGCCCCGGAGCCTGGGCAGTCCTGCGACGGGGTCTGGTCCTGCAGCGATAATGGGGATCTTGGTGTCTTTAGAGATGTCGGGGTTCTCGCCCCCAAGAGGCCGCAGCCGACAGCGCGTGCAGGAGGCGCCCCGCTGGATTTCACCGGCCGCCTCTCGCCGGGGGCTCCCTGCGCTGCCCGAGCCCCGAGAGCCAAGTGGAAGAACTCAGCCGGACAGGAGCCACTGGGGCCGCTGGTGGTGGCGGGACACGGAGACCGTCAGGCCTGGCCCACTGTCGCCGTCATCCTTAGTGAACAGAGGCTTCCCAATACCCCAGGGGCTAACAGTCGTCTCGTTCACGGTTTCACTGGGTCCTGGGCTTCCTCGGGTGCGCTGTGTCTGCCTCAGCCGCTCTGCGGACAGCGTGTCCGAGGGCAGAACCGCGAAGACCAGATGTCAGGAACCGCCTCCTGCCGCCCACTCTCTGGAGCGCGGACAGGACAAACTGTGCTTAAAATCCTCGGTGCGGGGCACCTGGGTGGCTCAGTCGGGTTAAGTCTCTGCCTTCGGCTCAGGTCATGATCCCAGGGTCCTGGGATCGAGCCCCGCATCGGGCTCTCTGCTCAGCGGGGAGCCTGCTTCCTCCTCTCTCTCTCTTTGCCTGCTGCTCTGCCTACCTGTGATCTCTGTCTGTCAAATAAATAAATAAAATCTAAAAATAAAATCCTGGGTGTGGCCTGAAGTTGTCAGGAACAGAAAACAATCCGCGGACGGCAAGTTCCCCACCACCCCCCGGCGAGGGGCGAGGGGGTGATCGGCTCGTTTCGGGGCCGGGAAAGCCAAATCCCGTTCCCCTGGGGATTGGTCGCCTATTGGGGGAAAAATGTTCATTTACTGTTTCTTAGGAAAATGAATAGACAGAATCCTTCTGAGAAAAAAAAAAACCAACAACAATCCTCACAGCCCTAGGGTTGACCTAATTTATCTTTTATTGTCGTGTTCCTCAAATATGTACAGACCCCAAACAGCTTTTGCTCATAGACCCGTTACGGCATAACATAAAAATAAATGTACAAGTCGATACAAATGCACGAAGTCCATGAAACTGGAGTTAACGTTCAGCCCGGCGGCAGCCCCGCGCGGCCCAGACCAAGTGGCCGTGTTGGCCGTGACCGCGCAGGCCCAGGCCGCTCGGGGTCTGGAGACAACTTGAACCTTCCTCCTTTCCGCACACCGGCTGCTTCCGGAACGTTTACCCGCGACTCGTTCGCTCGGCGCAGAACCTTCCCTCGTCCCAGCTCCCCTGGCGCGGGGTAAGGACGGAGCCGGACGGGGCAGGCCGGAGGCGCCATCCCCCGGCCTTCCGGAGCGGCAGCCGCACGCACGGCTATGAAAGTCTCCCTTCCTTGCTTCCTCTCACACGGCCCGTTAACTGCGGCGCTCGCTGGTGCCGGGGCTGCTGTGACATCAGCTCTAAGCCCCGTCCCCGATTCACGGCGGGCGCACGCCTGGTCCTCTGGCTCACGCAGAATGGCTTTATGCTGATTGTTATCGTTTGGGCGTCTTGCAGCTGCAGAAGTCGGAGAACCTGCAGGTGCCTGTACAGCACCAGGTGGAGGGCACTGGGGCGGCTCGGTCGGTTACGCATCTGCCTTCAGCTCGGGTCATGGTCTCAGGGTCCTGGGATCGAGCCCCGCATCGGGCTCTCTGCTCGGCAGGGAGCCTGCTTCCTCCTCTCTCTCTGCCGCTCCCCCTGCTTGTGTGTGCATGCTCTCTCGCTCGCTCGCTCTGTCAAATAAATAAATAAAATCTTGAAAAATAAAAATAAAAAAGAGGAAAGCCGCCGCCTCCGAGGAAGGAAGAGTCCGTGCTCCGGGTCGTCGCGGTGTGAGGCCGGTGGCCCCTGTGTGTTTTCACTTTGTGTTCTGAAGTTTTACTTTATTTTTAAGTTACACCCTCTTGAAAGGTCTGTTTTACCCACAAAGAGTTTCCCAGAGGCGTGAGGAGGCTGGGCGCCGACGAAGGTGAGTGCAAGCCAGTATGTCTCGCAAAGGCAGAGAAGGTTGGGTTTGGGTTTGGGTTTGGGTTTCAGTTTTGTTTTTACTCCTTTTTCGTCGTGACTGCTTTCCCTGGGTCGCTCTTGGTTTCTTCATCAGGCGGGTGCTCACGGCCGGCGCTTGGTGGGATTTTCCGGCAGGACGGGGCCTGCCTTGCGTCTGGAGAGTGGAGTACTGATGCCTAATTGTCACCGTAACTACAACCACCACCGTGACCCGAGCACGTCCTGCGGGTGTGTCCCCAGCGAGCCCTGGGCGGGCCCTTCCACTTCGCCTGCACAGATGAGACACCGAGGCTCAGAAAGCTCAGGATCCGGCCTGACCTCACGAGTGTGCAAGTGGAAGGTGTGGGTTTCGGACCCCAGTCGGCCTCGCCCAAAAGCACGCGTTCATAACCACTAGGCTACACCGTCTACGCAGGTGGCTTTGCTCTGAGGCCTCTGTTTTAACATACAAGCCCCAGGCACGAGAGGAGGAGGAGGACTAGGCTGTCACCAGGCCTGTGTCCAGGTTCTCAGCACAGACCTTCAGAGGACGGAGGAGCCGAGATGCACTGATTTCCTTCCGCGTGTCCCCGAGTCCCGGGAGCTCCGTTGTCCCAATGCAGCCACGGCTGATGTAGAACAGGCGGGACATTCCGGCCTCCTGCCTCCGACTTCTGCTCCCTTTTTATCAGCTTCAAGTTCCAACGCACACACACGCACACTCCGAACTCGCAGGAGAGGCGTAGCCAGTCCTGCCCGAAACGGTTCAGAGCATCCCCGCAGGCTAGGAAAGTAATCTGATCCAAACAAGAGCAAAAAAATTTTTTTTTGTTTAATGTAATTTACAAATTAGTTGATGGTGCATTAGAGAAATTAGATAATACAAGTAAGTAATAATGAGGAGACGACAACATTACTAATCCCGCCACCCAGAGAGACCTTGAAGCACTGCTCATCGCATCAGGATCATCCTCCCCACTTCTTCCTCACATGTCGGTACCCATGACTTCCTATACATAGTGCGTAATGGGGTCGTAACATGATTAGCTCTGATGAGATGAATTAAAGTTCCCGCACTTGGGTCTGAAAAGCCAGCTGTACTAATGCATGCTACGGGAGATACGGCTTAGCAGGCATCTAGCATAAAAATGAAATGAGCTTTATTTAATGGTTGCCTTAATCCAGGCCAGCAAGCTCCAGGAGAAATCAGTGGGATCCTGGAGCCAAAAATCCAGAAAATCCAGTGACTCCGTAATGGGTGGGGATGAGCCTGGAGATCACATCTTATCGAGGAAGAAGCCAAGTGTGTTGAACTTGGCAGTCACTGCTTGAAGACTCAGTGGACCACCGAGGTTTGGGGTCGAGAACACGCACAGGAGACCGTCTAGAGCTCTGTCGGAACGCGGCCGGCTGGATGGACGCAGGCTGTGGCTTGGGCTCAGTGTAAGAATCTGCCTTCCAAACAGAGCCATCGCCCAAAGAGGGATGGGGTCTCAGGAAGGCATGAGTGGCACTTTCTTCCGCTGTCTTCCTCCAGAAAAACCCAGAACCAGACAGATTATGAGACGAATTCCAGTAGAGGGGCATTCTGCGAAACGGCCGATCGCATTAACTGTCAAGGGGTTAAAAACAAGAATGGTCTGCAAAAGGGTCACAGTCAAGGCGGGCCTGGGGAGACGTGAAAACTAAATGCAATGTAGTGTCGTATGTGGGGTCCCGGGACAATAAAAAGGAGACAGAGTTTAAAACAAAAAGAAATCCGAGTATATTATCAGTTGTAGTTCATAATGGTATACCATGGAAACGAAAACAAGAATAAAGTATTGAGATGACATCAAAATAAGAAGCTTCTCAAGATGGAGCAAATAATCAGCAAAACTAAAAGGCAAGCTATGGAAGGGGAGGAGATATTGGCAAATGACCTGTCGGGGGAAAGGCTAGTATCCAAAATGTATAAGGAACTTACACAACTCAACACCCCAAACACAAATAATCCAATTAAAAAATGGGCAGAAGACAGGAACAGAAGTTTCTCCAAAGAAGACATCCAGATGGCCAACAGACACATGAAAAGATGCTCCACATCACTCATCACCAGGAAAATACAAATCAAACCCCAGTGAGATACCACCTCACACCTGCCAGAATGGCTAAAATCAAAAATACAAGAAACAACAGGTGTTGGAGAAGATGCAGAGAAAAAGGAACCCACGTGTGCTGTTGGTGGGAACGCGCCCTGGGGCAGCCACTGTGGAAAACAGCATGGAGGTGCCGCAAAAAGTTAAAAATAGAGCTACCCTACAATCCAGCCGTTGCATTCCTGGGCATTGATCCAAAGAATACAAAACCCTAATTCAAAGGGATACATGTACCCTGATGTTTACAGCAGCGTTATTTACAGTAGCCAAGATATGGAAGCAGCCCAAGAGTCCATTGATTAGTGAACAGATAAAGAATATGTGGTACGCATGCTCGAGCGCACACACACACACAGGAATACCACTCAGCCATAAAAAAGAATGAAATCTTACCATTTCCAACAACATGGTTGGAGCTAGAGAGTATAATGCTAAGTGGAAAAAGTCAAAGACATGGACGCCTGGGTGGCTCAGTCGGTTAAGCCGCTGCCTTCGACTCAGGCCATGATCCCAGGGTCCTGGGATCGAGTCCCGCATCCGGCTCCTTGCCCCGCAGGGAGCCTGCTTCTCCCTCTGCCTCTGCTCTGCCTGCTTATGTGTGCGCTCTCTCTCTGACAAATAAATAAATAAATAACCTTTAAAAAAAGAAAAGGAAAAAGTCAAAGACAGACAAATACCGTATGATTTCACTCATATGTGGAATTTAAGAAACAAAGGGGGGAAAAAACGAGAGGTAAATTAAGGACTCGTAACTATAGAGCACAAACTGATGGTTACGGGGAGGAGGGGAGGGCAAGGGGAGGGGGGAGGGGTGAACGGGGGATGGGATGATGGAGGGCCCTTGTCCTGAGTACTGGGTGTTTGTTTTACGGAAGTGCTGCATCGCTGTACTGTACACCTGAAATTAATACAACACTATGTTAACGACGCTGGAATTAAAAGACTTAAAAAATTAAAATAAATAAGTGAAACCATATGATAATTGACTCTCTCTGCTTGACTTATTTCACTCAGCAGAATCTCCCCCAGTCCCGTCCATGTTGCTACAAAAGTTGGGGATTCGTCCTTTCTGATGGAGGCATCATACTCCATCGTGTATATGGACCACGTCTTCCTTATCCATTCGTCCGTTGAAGGGCATCTTGGTTCTTTCCACAGTTTGGTGACCATGGCCATTGCTGCTATAAACATTGGGGTGCAGATGGCCCTTCTTTTCACGACATCTGTATCTTTGGGGTAAATACCCAGGAGTGCAATTGCAGGGTCATAGGGAAGCATAACAAATATCATGGAGGACAAGGGGTCTTAGAGAGGAGAAGGGAGTTGGGGGAAATTGGAAGGGGAGGTGAATCACGAGAGACCATGGACTCTGAAAAACAACTGAGGGGTTTGAAGTGGCGGGGGTTGGGAGGTTGGGGTACCAGGTGGTGGGTATGATAGAGGGCACGGATTGCATGGAGCACTGGGTGTGGTGAAAAAATAATGAATGCTGTTTTTCTTAAAATAAATAATTTAATTTAAAAAAAATAAAAATATCAATAATTGAAAAAAAATACCAATAATTGAATCGTCAGTTACAACAGTGCATCATACCAACGTAAGGTGTTGTTAATAAGGGAAACTGTGGGTCGAGGGATGTGTTGTGAGAACTCTCTGTATTATCTGTGCAAATCTTCTGTAATCTAAAACTGTTAAAAAATTAGTCTACTGCTACTTAAAGAAAAAAAGGAAAAAGGTGCTCCCTGGGCGTTGTCTCTCCAATCATCTCGGCCACCGGATGCCACAGTCTGGCTGGTGGCTGTCCATCTGTCCCGGAGACCGCGCGGCCATTCTCTCGCACGTGGCCGTTATTAGCGGTAACAAAGGAGCCACGGCCTGGGACCATTTCTCAGTGGGGAGCCTGAAGTAACGATAAATACAGTTTCGTCGATACCATTAATGGGTATTATGGAAAAGCCAATTGGGACTTGGATCAGCGGGAATCCATCTTTCTGCTCCCTTGAGGAGTGAGAGGCTGTATCGGAAGCTGCTGGTCTGTCCGATCTCCCCCTTTTTGGCAAGAGAACTCGCTATTGCTGGATGCAGCACGGTGCCCGGCGAGGAAGCCCCATTGCCCAGCCTCCCTGGCAGATGGGGGTGGCCACTGAGAGGTAAGAAGTCGTTCCTCTGGGGATGCTCTTGAAAAGAGGCCCATTCAGGGGCACCTGGGTGGCACAGTCAGTTAAAGGTGGACTCTCGATTTCGGCTCAGGTCATGATCTCAGGGTCATGGGATCAAGGCCTGCTCTGGGCTCCCTGCTCAGCACGGAGTCTGCTTGAAATTCTCTCTCCCTTGCCCTCTGCCCTTACCTCGGCTGGCTCTCTGTCTCTCACTAAAATAAATAAACAAATCTTAAAAATAGAGGCCCATTCAGCTTGGAGACATACCCTTTGGCCCTGGACCCCGCCTTTTTTCTGCTGCCTGGAACACGGACAGGATGGCTACAGCTGCGGCACCGTATTATAATTATAAGGGGACCTTGAGAACCGTGCGGCAGCAAATACTAACAGTGGGTTGTTACTTACCAATTTGTTTACATGAAAGAAAAATAAAGCAATAAATAAGCCTT
Source organism: Mustela erminea (assembly GCF_009829155.1). NCBI lineage: Eukaryota > Metazoa > Chordata > Mammalia > Carnivora > Mustelidae > Mustela > Mustela erminea. The sequence continues at coordinate 38,427,378 of NC_045633.1, forward strand.
TGGTTCGCACAACAGTCATTTGGGATTCTTGCCCCATGGCCCTGAGCAGCATCTTCACCGGTTCAGAGATAACATCTCTTCTGATTCAGCAAACCTGATTCAGGGCAGCCCAAAATGTTGCATGCACTGGGTCAACCCTGACGGTGCAGACGTGGGGCGGTGTGGGAACCTTCTGGAGCTCATATTTTGCGGGGGGATTAGGAACCAGTCAACCACGGCAGCACACAGTGACCTCTCCCCGAAGCAGGCCAAACCCTCATAGAACCCATCACCTGAGCACTGACAGGCCATTGAAGAGGAGACACCCCTGCCCAGGAACTTCTCAGGAACACGTCCCTGGAAATGTCAGCGTCAGGACAGGTGACGCGGAGAAGAACCCAACGCCCGGCCGTCCTTGGGCCCCGCCTGCCGCCTTGTCCCTTCTGAGCCGGATGCGGACGACAGGGGGAACTTGGGGACGGTGGTGCCGCATGGCGGAAGGGTTCTCGGTCCCGAGCGACCGCGTGAGAGAGCCCCGCATGGACCCCAACACCTCACGCTGTCTGTCGGCCGCTGCAGGCTCGGGTCTGTGTGTCACCGAGCGTCGGCCTCCCCTCGCGGACGCAGACCTTCACGCCTGCGGTCGCTGTCCGGTGCTGCCTGACGAATGATTCCGAAGCTCAGGGACTTAACGCACTTCTGATCTCACAGTCCCTCTGGGTCAGCTTCTGAAGCAGCGTCCCTGGGTCTTACCTCAGCGGCTCCCTTGGGCCCCGATCCAGATGTTGGCCCTGGATGGAGTCGCTTCGAAGCTGGACTGGGGGAGGACCTCCTTCCAAGATCCACGGTCACTGGGGTGATTCAGGCGGGCTCAGGGTTTCCGTCCTTGGTGGGCAGTTGGCCAGACGCCCGAGGCCTCCGTTCTTTGCCGTGTGGCCCTCGTGACACGGCAGTCATCAGCGCAGGCAGGAACACCAAAAAGGAAAAGAGCCGCTCAGACGGAAATCACGACCCTGCGTGGCCTCCCCTCGGAAGTGAAATCCCACCACTGTGGCCAGCCCTCTGGTCCCCAGCCTCAGACAGCGGCCGGCGGCCTCCGGAAGGATGTGTGTGTGCGCGTGTGTACGTGCCTGTGTGTGAGAGGAAGGAGAGAGGGCAGAGAGGCAGGACGGGACGGGGGAGGCGACGGAAACCTCCGGAAGGAGAGAGAGAACCACGTTCAGAGGGACAGGAGAGAAAAGCAGAAAGAAGGAGAGACGCAGCCGAGAGACATTCAGAGACAGCAAGAGACCAAAAAAGAAGGAAAAAAAAAAAAGAAAGAAAAAAAAGAAAAAGAAAAAGAAAAAAAGAAAAACCAGAAAGAAAAAGGAAGAGGAGAAGGAGCCGGATAAGCAGACAGTGGGGAGGACCGCGAGAGAGCAGCTCGCAGCAGGGGGCGGGCCGGGCATCTGAGCTCATCGCGAAGGTTTTGGGGAGACATGTCAGCGGTGGGGGCTCCTCGCACCGCACACCCAGCGGCTCTGCTGGAAGTCTTCCCGCGGCCGGATGAGAGGGTCTGGCGGCGGGTCTGTGTGTGGCGAGGTGGCCAGGGCCGCGACACGGTGGTGGCGAGACGCAGGGACGGCCCGAGCCCCGCGCGCCTTCTCCATGGTTCCCAGCGAGGCCGCTGCGCCCTGCCGCGCCCTCCCCGCTGCGGGAGTAGAAACCAGGGACTGTGGCATTTGAGTGACCCTTCGAGGGGCCCAGGGCTCTCCAGTCCCTTCCCCGCGCTCTGGCCGCTGGCCTGACCTCGCACCTGCTGGCGTCTGAGGGCCTGCGGGGCACTTGTAACCCTTCCCACGCGGGGGACGCGTTGGGCAGGCTGCGGGAGCCTAGAGACCCCGTCTTAGAATACCATTCAGAAGCGTAAGAAGTGAAGGCGGTAGGACCACGGGGAAACCCAGTCAGACAGAAATACAGAAACTGTGATGCCAAAACACATGCGCCTCTTCACTCACACGCTCCGCGGAAGATGGGACGGGTCCAGTCCCTGTCATTTCAAAGCTGGACGAGGGGACGCCTGGGTGGCTCCGTCGGTGAACCGTCCGGCTCCTGATTCCCGCTCGGGTCATGACCTCAGGGTGGTGAGATCGAGCCCCAGATCTGCCTGTGCGCTGGGCATGAGGCCTGCTGGGGACCCTGTCTCTCCCTCTGCCCTCCCCACCAAAGACAGTTAAAATTAAAATGAAAAATAAAAAGTTGGGTGAGTCCACATCACGAGATTTCCGCAAGGACCCATCTGACACGCAACTAGGGTTTTGTGGCTGACGAAGGCGCCGGTGCTCTTCACCTGCTCCTGCTTCTGGTTGACTTTCATGACTGAAGGAAACGCTGTTTCTTTTAGAGGCAAAAAAAACTACAAGTGTAATTATTTTCAGCCAAAGGCATAATTCTTTCCCCGTCCGAGTTCACAGACTCCCTGAGCCCTGCAGTTCACAGGAGCCCCCTCCCCCCGCCAGCTCCGCAGGTGGAGTGCTCGCCTCTTGATCTCAGGGTCGCGGGTTCAAGCCCCATGTTGGGCGCGGAGCCTACAAGAAAGAAAGGAAGAAAGAGAAGGAAAGAAACCAAAGAGACAGAGTTCTTGTCCGGGCCTTAACCTTACCAAGGAGGCACGGCCTGATGCCAGACAAGGTTCTTGGAGCCAAATCCCAAGGGAGCTCAAGGCATTTCGGTGGGTGATCCCCAAATCACTAGTAATACCGCTGACAGCAGCACACTTCCGCAAAAGAACAGTGGCCAGAGCGTCCCATGTGCCGACCCCATGCCCTGTCTCATCCGACCTGTCCACCCCGACTCCCATCACCAGCCCAGATGGCCCTGCGACATCCCAGAATAGTGCCGACATCCTGGGTCATCACAGCCAGCCCCTCTGCCAGGGTCCCTGGGAAGGGAGTCCGGGAACCGACCTCTCAGCCCACCTTGGGGAAACCACTGCCCGAGGCCATCAGACTAGATGTTTCCTGGTAACTAACTCTCCCATTACTCTGCTCCCGGCTTTCTCAGTTCCAAGTTCCATTTGGTGACCCACTAGGTCAAGGATGCCTTCCTGTGTCACCTGTCTGGATGACCGACCTTCCGCACGTTTCTCTGGTTGCAGCCCAGGCTGAGCAGTTGCCCCACGGTCTCTCCGAACTACAGAGAGGAAGCCCTGTGGTCCTTCTCTGGGGCCCACGGGGCCTGGGAGAGCCTCTCCCGTCAGGCCCACTTGCTGGCAGAGGGACATTAGTGACAGCTGCTGTCGGTGGCCGTCGGGCCTTCCGCGGCGTGGCTGACTTCTGGTGTCTTTTTGCCTGGGGGCCTCTGACAGCCACCAAGCGGTACCTGATGGGAGTGGTACGCGCGTGCCCAGCTTTCTCTCTGCTCGGGGGACACTCTGAGCCGGCACAATGGTGGGAAGGCATTCGTGCCGTTTCCCGCATCTCCCCACAGAAGGAAGCTCGGGCATCCGAGTGCCGGCCGGCTCCGTTGGCGGTGGCCTTCCTGTCCCTTCCCCACTGGTTTTCTGCTCATCTCTGATGAACTGCGCGTGCGGGAGTCTTTGTCTCAGCGTCTGTTTCTGAGGGAAACCGAGACCCTCGGCTGCCTCCTTCCCCGGAAGGCTCGTCTCTGGGGGAAGGAGTTGTGGTCCCGGGGGTGGAGAGCTGGGCTAGAGCCCTTTCCCGTGTGAGGAGGATCCGTCAGGTGGATCCAGGCTCGGACCCCAGCCCAGGCCCCGAAGACGCTCGTCACACACTTTGGAGGGGTCAGGAGCTCCGGGGTGGGCGCTCTCTAAAACGGCCGTGTCTGTGCTCATCGGTCGAGGTTACCCGGGTATATCTCCAGGACAGGAAGAGGATTCCCAATACTTCAACCTTCTCCAAGCCTGGGAAGAGGAATCTCTCTCCTTGTCCATGCTCTGAGAGATTTCTCCTTCTAGATTCTTCCAGCAGGACAGCTAATGAAGGCCTCTCTGTGAGTTCAGGATTTGACAAAGGATAAAAACCGCTAACTTTGAGCACTTCCGTTAGTGACCTGCTATAATTTTCCCCCAAGGCAAAGCTGTCACTAACCCTCCAGAAAATGCGGGGAAAGGGTGCGTTATCCAGCGGGGCCAACAAGGTCCACATCTGGGACCCCATCCCTTGAATGCAGCAAACACCTCAATACCTGGGCCACAGAGCCAGGACCAACCCTCATGGCTACAGTGACAGACCCAGGGTCACTAGGAATCCAGGACTGGTGAATTCTGCCCATCAGGGTACCTGGCCCGAGGCCCGTTACGGTGCCCACAATCTGACAGGGGGGCATGGCCAGGAACCCCTTGACCCTCACAAAGTCGCGTTTAGGACCAGCGAACATGCCGGAGACAAGCTCTGAGGTTACATACAGAATTCAAGGTACCGTGGCCACCTTAGGGAGAGCCACAGGGAGTGGAGCAGAGGGAACCTTAGAAACTTCTGGCCCCTGCCGGTGTCTGAGCCTCGCTCGCGAAGGTCTCAGGAGCAAACACAGTGCCATCTAGCGAGCAAGAGAGAAAGTGCCACGACCCAGAGGATCCTTCCACTGAGAGCAAAAGATCTTTTGCTTCGTAGGTTGACCGAGCTCCCCTGCACTGGGACGGGTTTCTTCCTCACTCAAGGCCTCTGACCTCCCTTTTCTAAGGGCAGCTACTCTAGAAGAGTCCATGAAAATTCGTTCTCTGCCCTTTGGAGGTAGTGTATACATCGTCTCCAGCCTCGTGCTAACTTTCCGACACAGGGATGTCCTTCTCGCAGACCTGGGAGCCGTCCTTATCCAGGCAGACAGCACCCTTATCCCGCAGTTTCCGGGGTTGGGGGTAGGAACCTGACGTCGTTGGGTGCCACTGAGCAAACACAGATGGCCGAATCACAGAGAAAACCATTTGCAAGCTGGGGAGTGACTCAGCGTGTACGTCCCATCCTCTGTCCTCCCCCAGAGTGCTCCTTCCCTGCTCTGCTTGTCTGCTGGAATTTTCCTTTGACATTTTTTTATTAAAGATTTTATTTATTTGACAGAGATCACAAGTAGGCAGAGAGGCAGGAAGAGAGAGAGGAGGAAGCAGGCTCCCCTCTGAGCAGAGAGCCCAATGCGGGGCTCGATCCCAGGACCCCAGGTCATGACCCAAGCCGAAGGCAGAGACTTTAACCCACTGAGCCACCCAGGCGCCCCTTGACATTTTTTTAATTAACATATCATGTATTATTTGCCCCAGGGGGTACAGGTTTGTGAATCGTCAGGTTTATACACTTCACAGCACTCACCATAGCACAAACCCTCCCCAATGTCCATAACCCAACTACCTTATCCCTACCCCTCCCATCCCCAGCAATCCTCTGTTGTTTTGTGAGATTAAGAGTCTCTTATGGTTTGTCTCCCTCCCAATCCCATCTTGTTTCCCTTTTTCCTTCCCTATTCCCCAAACTCCCCACTCTGCCTCTCAAATTCCTCATATGAGGGAGATCATACGATAATTGTCTTTCTCTGATTGACTTATTTTGCCCAACATAATATCCTCTAGTTCCATCTATGTCATCGCAAATGGCAAGATTTCATTTCTTCTGATGGCTGCATAGTATTCCATTGCGTATATATACCACATCTTCTTTATCCATTCATCTGTTGATGGACATCTAGGTTCTTTCTGTAGTTTGGCTATTGTGGACATTGCTGCTATAAACATTCGGGTGCACGTGCCCCTTCAGATCACTACGTTTGTATCTTTAGGGTAAATCCCCAGTCGTGTGATTGTTGGGTCGTAGGGTAGCTCTATTTTCAACTTTTTGAGGAATCTCCATGCTGTTTTCCAGAGTGGCTGCACCAGCTGGCATTCCCACTGGCCAGAGGCTTATCAATCTTATTAATTCTTGCAGAGAACCAGCTCCTAGTTTTGTTGATTTGTCCTACTGTTCTTTTGGTTTCTATTTCATTGATTTCTGCCCTGATCTTTACGATTTCTCTCCTCCTGCTGGGTTTAGGCTTTCTTTGTTCTTTCTCCAGCTCCTTTAGGCGTAGGGTTAGGTTGTGTGCTTGAGACCGTTCTTGTTTCTTGAGGAAGGCTTCTATCACTGTATACTCTCCTCTCAGGACTGCCGTTGCTGTGTCTCACAGATTTGGAATAGTTGTGTTTTCGTGATCATTTGTTTCCATGAATTTTTTCAATTTGTCTTTAATTTCCTGGCTGACCCACTCATTCTTTAGTAGGATGCTCTTTAGCCTCCATGTATCTTGAGTTCTTTCCAACTCTCCTCTTGTGATGGAGTTCTCGCTTCATTGTGGTCTGAAAATATGCAGGGAATGACCCCAGTCTTTTGGTGCCAGTTGAGACCTGATTTGTGACCCAGGATGTGATCTATTCTGGGAAATGTTCCATGTGCACGAGAGAAGAATGTGTATTGTGTCGCTTTGGGATGAAATGTTCTGAATTTATCTGTGATGTCCATCTGGTCCAGTGTATCATTTAAGGCCTTTATGTCCTAGTTAATCTTTTGCTTGGATGATCTGTCTATTTCAGTGAGGGGGGGTGTTAAAGTCCCCTACTATTATTGCATTATTGTCATGTGTTTCTTTGATTTTTTTAATTGGTTTATATAGTTTGCTGCTTCTATGGTAGGGGCATAGATATTTAAAATTGTTAGATCTTGTTGGACAACCCTTTGAGTATAATATAGTGTCCTTCCTCATCTCTTATTATAGTCTTTGGCTTAAAATATAACTTATCTGTTATAAGGATTACCACCCCAGCTTTCTTTTGGTGTCCCTTTGCATGGTAGATTGTTTTCCACCCCCTCACTTTAAATCTGGAGGTGTCTTTGGGTCTATAATGAGTTTCTTGTAGACAGCATATCCATGGGTTTTGGTTTTTTATCCATTCTGATACCCTGTGTCTTTTGATTGGGGCATTTATCCCAATTACATTCAGGGTAACTATTGAAAGATGGGAATTCAGTGCCATTGTATTGCCTGTAAGATGACTATTACTGTATATTGTCTCTGTTCCTTTCTGGTCTACTACTTTTACGCCCTCTCTTTGCTTAGAGGACCTCTTTCAATATTTCCTGTAGGGTGCTTGCTTTGGCAGCACATATATGATATTTCCTGTAAGGTTGGTTTGGTGTTTGCAAATTCTTTTAGTTTTTGTTTGTCCTGGAAGGTTTTTTTTTTTTTTTTTTTTTTTACTCTCTTCTTTTATTTTCAGTGACAGCCTAGCTGGACATAGTATTCTTGGCTGCATGGTTTCCTCATTTAGTGCTCTGAATGTATCATGCCTCTTCTTTCTTGCCTGCCAGGTCTCTGTGGATAGGTCTGCTGCCAATCTAATATTTCTACCATTGTATGTTACAGACTTCTTGTCCTGGGCTGCTTTTAGGATTTTCTCTTTGTCACTAAGACTTGTTTTACTATTATATGACAGGGTGCGGACCTATTTTTATTGATTTTGAGGGGGTGTTCACTGTACATCCCGAATTTTGATACCTGTTCCCTTTGCCATATTTGGGAAATTCTCTATAATAATTTTTTCCAATATACCTTCTGCCCCTTTCTCTCTTGCTTCTTCTTCTGGAATCCCAATTATTCTAATATTGTTTTGTCTTATGGTATCACTTACCTCTCGAATTCTCCCCTTGTGGTCCAGTAGTTGTTTATCTTTTTCTCAACTTCTTTAGTCTCCATCATTTGGTCTTCTATATCACTAATTCTCTCTTCTGCCTCATTTAGCCTAGCAGTAAGGGCCCCATTTTTGTTTGCACCTCATTAATAGCTTTTTTGATTTCAGCTTGGTTAAATTTTAGTTATTTTTTTTCTCCAGAAAGGGCGTTTATTTCTCCAGATAGGGTGTCTCTAATATCTTCCATGCTTTTTTTGAGCCCAGCTAGCACCTTGAGACACATCATTCTGAACTCTAGATCTGACATATTACCAATATCCATAATGATTAGGTCCCTAGCCTTTGGTACTGCCTCTTGATCTTTTTTTGTGGTGAGTTTTTTCATCTTGTCATTTTATCCAGATAAGAATATATGAAAAAGAGAAAAAAATACTGAAAGGGTGACAAAGACCCCAGAAAAATGTATGGTAACCAATTCAGAAGAGACCCCAAATCAGGGGGAGTAAAAAGGGGTAAAAAGAATATATATAGACATATATGTCTATATATATTAGACTGGTGAATAGAACAGAGCCACTCTCTTGATTTGGGGTGTATTTTGGTCTCTTAGAAGAAACTGCCTCCCAAAATTTTAAAGAAAGAAACACATATATATACAAAAATAAGGGTAAACACAATGAAGGGATGGAATATGACTGTAAAGATGAAGATTTTTTTAAAATTGTGAAAAAGGAATTGATACTTTGGTTGGAAAAAGAAAGAAAAAAATAAGTGGAGAGAAAGTGCTCAGTGTAGAGACTAGAAAAAAGCCCTGTGCTAGATTTAGGGTATATTTTGATCTATTAGAAGAAATTATATCCCAAAATTTTTTAGGAGAAAACCCCTATATGTACACAAAAAATAAGGTTAAATACAATGAAGGGTAAAATATAATGATGGTTTAAAAGATTTTTTGTTCAGAAAGGTATTGTTAAGATAAACTAGTTTAAAAATGTTTTAAAAAGGAAAGAGGAAAAGTTAAGAAAATAGAACAAGAAAATAATTAAATTTAAAAAAATAATTAACTTTGAGGACTGAATCATCATGGGGAGAAAGCCGTGACTTCCCTGCTCGCTTTCCCCTCCTGACCTCCGCAGGTCTCCTTCGTCAGCGTCTCTGCGGGAGGCGGAATCGCACCACCTGTGCCAGGGGCGGGGCTAAGTCGTCTGCTCCGTTCGCGCTGGAGCTTTTGTTCCCTGAGCGCTTTCCGTAGAGCTGGGGAGGAGGATAAAGATGGCGGCCGCCCCGGTTCTCCCCGTGGAGCCCGAGAGCTCGGCCGCCCCTCAGCCCCCCGGAGAAAAGCCGTCGGTCCCTCCCGGCTCCGGTCCCCGCGGGCTCCGAGCTCCCCGGCCTGGGACCGCGGCTCCGTCCCCGGCGGCCCGTCCGGCGTCCGCACACCCGCCGCTCCCCGCCCCCCGCGCGCTGGCTGGGCCACGGCCGACTGGGGCGCCCGCAGGACCGCGTCCTCCGTCCCCCGGTCCCGAGTGACATGGCGGGGCGTCCTGCGGGCTCCGGCGCGGACGTCGGAGTCAGGAAGGCGGTCTGTGCCCCGGTGGCTCCCGGCGGTCCTCGCTCGGGCCGGAGGCTCTGACTTAGCGGCTTCCGGCGGCCGTTCGCGTCCCGGGGCCGCCCGCGAGCTGCGCTTCTGCGAACGTGGAGCCGCCTGGGAACTCGGGTCTCCGAGAGCGGAGCCGCGCCGCTGCGACCCGTGGCTCCTCGCTGCACCCCGTGGCTCCTCGCTGCACCCCACGGCCTCCTCGCTGCACCCCGTGGCCTCCTCGCTGCACCCCGTGGCCTCCTCGCTGCACCCCGTGGCCTCCTCGCTGCGTCCCGTGGCCTCCTCGCTGCACCCCGTGGCTCCTCGCTGCACCCCGTGGCTCCTCGCTGCGTCCCGTGGCTCCTCGCTGCACCCCGTGGCCTCCTCGCTGCACCCCGTGGCCTCCTCGCTGCACCCCGTGGCCTCCTCGCTGCGTCCCGTGGCTCCTCGCTGCGTCCCGTGGCTCCCTCGCTGCGTCCCGTGGCTCCCTCGCTGCACCCCGTGGCCTCCTCGCTGCGTCCCGTGGCCTCCTCGCTGCGTCCCGTGGCCTCCTCGCTGCGTCCCGTGGCCTCCTCGCTGCGTCCCGTGGCCTCCTCGCTGCGTCCCGTGGCCTCCTCGCTGCACCCCGTGGCCTCCTCGCTGCACCCCGTGGCCTCCTCGCTGCGTCCCGGGGCCTCCTCGCTGCACCCCGTGGCCTCCTCGCTGCACCCCGTGGCCTCCTCGCTGCGTCCCGGGGCCTCCTCGCTGCACCCTGGGCCTCCTCGCTGCACCCCGGGGCCTCCTCGCTGCACCCCGTGGCCTCCTCGCTGCACCCCGTGGCCTCCTCGCTGCACCCCGTGGCCTCCTCGCTGCACCCTGTGGCTCCTCGCTGCACCCCGGGGCCTCCTCGCGATCTCCTCCGACAGCCTCCGGCCGCGCGGTCGCTACTTCTCCGGGACTCCGTCTGTCTCCCGACGGGACGCGCGTCCCCGGCCGCGTCCCTGCCGACCCCGGCCGGCCCCGCGGCGTGCGTTCTGCGTCTGCGGCTCCACCGCGTCCGGTAAGTGAGACCGTGCGGCCCCGCGCTTCCCCGTCGGCCTCGTCCCGGAGCATGGTGCTCTCCGGCCCGCCGCGCCGTGGCACACGTCGGGTCGCTTCTCCGCGCGGCCGCGTGACACCCCGCCGCACGCAGGGCCGCGTCCCACTGTCCACTCTCGGCGCGCGCGCAGGTCGTTTCCGCGTCCGGGCCGCGGCGGACAACGCGGCAGCAAACAGGGCTGCAGGCGGCCTCCCAAGGCTGTGATTCTCTTCTTCGCACGGAAATACCCAACAGGGAAATTGCTCCGTCCTAGGGCAGCTCTACTTTTACTTTCTTGAGGAGACTCCACACGGTTGTCCACAGTAACTGCGCCAACGTGCGTCCGCACCGGCCGTGCATGGGAGGTCCCTGTCCTGCACATCCTCATCGACCCTGGTCATCTCTTGTCTTCTTGCGAACGGTGATCCCAATAGCTGTGAGGCGTTACCTCACTGTGGTTGGGATTTACATCTCCCCGTGACAAGTGATGCTGACCACCTTTCATGCACCTGTTGGCCATTGGGATGTCTTCTTCGGAAAAATGTCCATTACATTCCTTTGCCCTTTTTTTTTTTTTTTAAGACTTTATTCATTCACTTGACAGGCAGAGATCACAAGTAGGCACAGAGGCAGGCAGAGAGAGAAGTGGAGGCAGGCTCTCTGCTCGGCAGATGTGATCAAGCCCCGATGCGGGGCTCGATCCCAGGACCCTGAGATCATGACCTGAGTGAAAGGCAGAGGCTTATCCCACTGAGCCACCCAGGCGCCCCTCCTCTGCCTATTTTTAAATCAGTTCATTCTTAGCTATTGAGCTGTAGATGTTCTTTATGTGTTTTGGGTATTAACTCTCTAAAACGACCTACAAACGTTCTCTCTCATTCCGGAAAATGCCTTTTCATTTTGCTGATGGTTTCCTCTGCTGCACGAGAAGGTTTTGGTTTGATGCATCGCTCATCACTTCAAACACACACAACCTCTCATATCACACGCCTCATGTCTATGCCCCATATATCCTCCTGACAGCAGAGGTGGAGGTTCACGGTAGGGTAGGTGTCTCTGGTGGGTGTGCAGTCCTTGGAGGCCCTGCGAACCTCTCTTGGGATGTCCTTCATTTTGTGGCTCAGCAAGCCACCAAGTTGTGTTAGCATCTACCTGTGATAACCAGAGGCACCTTCTGGGCACAAAGATGACATATTTTGTGGCCACCTTACCTTGTCCCCAGGCATATTCTATACTATTGGTCCCTTCACTGATTTCAGGTCCCTACGGGGGTGCCTGCAGAAACTTCTGGACTCCCTATGGGCCCTGACCAGACATTAAGAAACTGGAAGGCTCATTGTCTCGCTGGGCTGGACACGGTTTCTCTAGTACTCTGGCTACCACCTGTTAGCACAGGCATCCTAGAGGCAGTCTGTTCTCCTACTAAATTCCAAAGCTCTGTCTTCTTTGGCTTCCTTCCATTGTTCCTCCCCTGTTCAGATATGTCCCGCACACTTCCATAATGGAAAGGGGAAGAGGGATTGCCCTTCCTCCTGTGGGACAAGACCTCCTTGAACTGAAAACCACACGAAAGTCTACATTCAAACACCCAGCTTTGCTCCTGCTCTATAAAGGAAGATTACTGGACACTGGAAATCCTTTTCTCTGTCAACAAAGCCTGCAACTGTGGACTCCCTCTTAACTGAGAAAAGTGGGATTTGAAATACTGAATGATACAAAGACCTTTTGTCCCAGGCAGCAGCCACTGTCTCTTTAAAGCAACGAACCTTCTTGTTTAATAGGGGAAGGAGAGGCCTCTTGGCATATCCAAGAGTCAGGAATTACTGGGAATGTAATCACATTGGGTTATAATCTAAGCAAATGTGAGCCCTTGTTAAACAAGTTCCATGTACGTCCACGTGAGGGGAAGAAAGCCTTCAAGGCTTTCATCAGATTCTCAAAATATCAAATTATGGAAAAAGTTAAGAACTACTCTTTTAAGGCCCCTCTCTGGCTAGTCCTGACAGCATAGTTTGCCCTATACCCTTGTAAAGCGCGTTACCACTCTGATTGATAAAAGCTCATTATAATTACCTTCCTGCACACTGGAGTCCCCCAGCACCTCATTGTGACATGCAGAACAATATTATTACCCTGACCTTACAGGGGAGAAAGACAAAGCACTAATTTTCTCATTCTGGCCCAGCAGCTAGTGAATGGGGCCAACTTTACAGAAGGTGCCAGAACCTAGACTGTCAGAGCAGGAAAGACCTTGGGGGACATCTCGGCCAATCTGACTGGTTTTCAGGGGATGAGGCGAAGCTCTGAGTGAGAGGCTTGCCTCCCCTGCCCCGTCACTGCCGGTGCAGATACAAGACCGGAAGGACTGACAGCCTCACGATCGGAACAGGACCGATTCTGGCCGGAGAAACAGATGACCTCCCATCCTAGGAACAGTTTCTGAACCTGAAAATGTGGTCGCTCACCCTGATTGACAAGGCCAAGGTGTGGTAGAAAACCGAAGGTGGGGGCAGGGGGTTAAAATAACATGTAATACCGATTCTAGAACACGCTAATGAAGGTTCTGTAAGGACTCTTCTCAAAACAGATCGAATTCCTTGGCCTTTAGAACTCTGCCTTGTAAATAATCCTTTGCCCAAATCCCCACCTTTAATTGTTCAGAATTCCCAGTAGCACCGTCATCTGCGAGGGCAGCTTTTCCTAGAAGTTTTATGAAAGGCAAAACAACCTTTTTCTTTTTTCCTTTTCCCCTCTAGTGTGTGTGACGGTCCGTCCTGGCTTGTCAGCTGCCTTCTCCCGTCTCTCCCGCCCTCCCCGCCTCCCCCTGCTTCCTTCCTACCTACCGATCTTCCTTCCTTCTTGCCGTCTCCTCCTCCTCTCCTTCCTTTGGGTCTTGGGTTTCCCCACCGGCCGCTGCTCCAGGCCGTGAAGCGCTGTGCGGCCTTCGCGTGGATTCCTGCCTCTCTGTGCCCTCCTCCTCCTCCTCCGGCCGCCGCGGGCCTAGCACTTCCAGCGACCACCACACGGTGGCGAGCGCGCCCGCTCTCGAGTGTCCGCGGCCGGGGCCAGGCGGGGAGTGGTCTGCAGGTGTTTAAAAAACCAAAGATTTCAAATACTAGGTTTTAGGCATAAAGCTGAATTCTTTACAATATTTGGTTGGAAAGAAGACAGACAGGCAGGAGACTCACGGAAAGATGCTCAGCATCACCCACCGTCGGAAAAATACAGACCAGAACCGCAGTGAGGTCCCACCTGCCACTGTCGGAAGGGCCGACGCCGGTGTCCGCGTGGACGCGGAGAAGGGACCGTCGTGCCCCGTCGGGGCGAACGCGAGCTGGTGCGGCCGCTCAGGAAGGCGGGATGGAGGTTCCTCCAGGACTCAGACGCAGAGCGACCCCGCGGTTCCCTAATTCCCCGACTGGTGTCACCCGGGGAAGATGTTAGCGCCCATCGACGTCCTGTTCGCGGCGGCCACGACGGGAGCAGCGCGGTGGCCCTCGACGGGCGCGAGGGTGAAGGCGTGAGACACACGCAACCAGGTCCCGCCGCCGCGACCACCGCAAGGACCTGGGGGGGGGGGTCCTCACTGAACTAAGTCCGAGAAAGACACCGTGTGATTTCACCTACATGTAGTCCTAACGACAGAAGAGACGAAGCGGACCTGTAAACACGGGAACTGATGGTCGTGGGCGGGGCGGGGCCTGGGGGGAGAAAGGGCAGTGGGGGGGGCGGGGGGGTACAGGCTCCCAGTCGGGGACGCACCAGCCACGGCGCAAAAGGCACAGCACAGGGAGCCAGGTCAGGGGGCGGGGGGCAGTCGTGCGGTCCGGCCGCCGTCTGCAGAGTGGCCAAACCCCTGTGCCATCCGCTTGACACTAATTTGACATTGTGCACCAACTGGACTCGAAGAAACGTCGTTGTTGTTGTTGTTTTCTGCACATTTTAAGCAGTTACAAAGAAAACAAGATGCCAGGTGCAAGCAGGCTTGTGCCTCCTGCAGAGTCATCTTTCGTACCTCGTACCTCGGGAGTCACACCGTTGTGGCGTCTGAGGAGCTGCGAGGATCCAGACTCCCGGGCCCACCCCAGTCCCCCACCCCACCCCCGGCCGAAAGCCCTGGAGAGTGTCCCGAGCAGCCCTGATTCTGTCCAGCTCTGCAGAGGTTCCCGTGCAGACATCCAGCCTGGCCGGCCGGAGGCAGAGGCTGGCGTGGCTCTAGCGGCTGCGAGCCCGGTGGGCTTGGGGGTCGGGTACAGACGCGGTGCGGGGCTGGGGGAGCACGCATTTCCCTCCAGGCTCCAACTCTTCCCCTCCGGCGAGCAAGCTCCGTTCTCGGAGTCGCGCCTGGTTCTCCAGACTAGCCCTTGGTCTGACCACTTGGGTGGCCTGAGAGAGGAGGTCCTGGACACTCGGGGCCTCACCTCCGATCAGTAGGAAGAATGGCGTCTTGCCGGCGGGCGTCAGCCCCTCTACTTGGGGCTCATGGGAGGCCAGCCGGGAGGCCAGCCGCCTGCAAGGCCTCGCTCTCCACCGCCCCATGCTTCCTCCGCCGCCTCAAGGCAGCTCGTGTCTCTCGGCGCGTTCGCAAAGCCATCGGGGGTGGTGGGCGTTGGCGTCATCGCCCACACGATTGCCCTGTAGGGCGGGGTGTTGGGGCCCCAGTCACCTTGGGGACAACGACTCCCAGGATGGATGCTCAAGGTCCAGAGAAACCGTTACGCTCAAAAGGACGGTTAATTTCCTCGGAAAGGTACCGCGGAAGACCAGCGACAGAAAACGGCAAGAGTGCAGGGGACACCGGGAGAAGCTCCAGCCGGTGGGGGCGGCGTGCGGAAGAGCCGCCGGCCGGGAGACCCACGGGACGTCCCCCGACGGTTGCGCGGGGTCACGCAGGCAGGAGGCTCCGCGCTGACTCCACACGCTCAGCACCAGCCCGCCCCGCCCCAGCGCTCGAAGGTAGAGCCCGGGGGACCGAAGCAAGTGTCCCCGTGACCCCAGGGTGAGCGTGAGCGCGCAGAGGCGCTCTCGGACGGTGTCTCTGGGGGGCTGGAGGGAGCCAGTCCTGGAGACCTTCGGAAGGTCGGGTGTGGGGCCCCCGGGCCCCCTCCCCGCGCCGGCTCCGAGCCCGCGTGTCCCCTCCCGCAGGCGGTGGGCGGTCCCGGTGACCGGGGGTGGGGGGGGCGTCACCGCCGCTGGAGGGCGCCCGGTGGCCGCGGCTGACCCGCCCGAGTCCTGCGTTCCTGCCGGGACCGCATTGCCCTCGGCCCCGCCCCGCCCCTGCCTCTGCCTCTGCCCCTGCCCTGCCCGCCTCCTGCGCACCCTGGGCCACCCCAGAAAACCCAGCTCAGCTTCTTCCGAGGTCCCTGTCCTGCTCTGCTCCGACGCCGCCTCCGGGCTGCCCTCCGTGCTGCGCTCCGCGCACGTCTTCCGGAC
Source organism: Mustela erminea (assembly GCF_009829155.1). Taxonomy (NCBI): domain Eukaryota; kingdom Metazoa; phylum Chordata; class Mammalia; order Carnivora; family Mustelidae; genus Mustela; species Mustela erminea. Next base: position 38,443,068 of record NC_045633.1, read on the forward strand.
TCGGGCTGTCCCAGAGGCTCGGTGCGGCCGGCCGGCCGCCAGCCCCAGCCTCCGCAGGTGACCTGGGGACACGGGAACCCGCGCCCCGCGGGGTGGCAGGGACGCGTGTGCTGCCCCGGGAGCGGGGTCGGTGCGGGCAGAGGCCGGTGCCCCGCGGAGGGAGCCCGAGGCTGCCCTCCCCCCGGCGGCTGAAAACTAGCGTCCCCAGGGACCCGCGGCCCCGCCCCACGCGCCCTCCTTATCTCCCGGGCGGGACCCAGAGCGGGGCGGGAGCCCGGGACGGCGCCAGCCCTGCGGAGGGTCCCAGTCCCCGCGGCCGGTCCCCTGTCCCTCTGCCACTGCAGCCGTCCGTTCAGGGTGCGGCTACCTGGGCGCCGGGGCAACACCGCGAAGGCCAGTTTACTCAGTAGGGCCGTCTAGGGAAGACGCGGCAAGGGAGAGAAGCCGTGTGCCCCGAACCCCGACGCCGGCCAGGACCCTGCGGACAGAATACTGAGTCTGGGGCCTGTTCTCCTTGGTGCCAACCTGGCACCTGGCCCCACCCCAGGGACCCCCCACCTGCCTCTCCCATCCGCCCGGTGCTTCTCACGCCCCCTGCCCCACACCATGTTGTGGGAGCTTCCAGAGACAGCTGCGCTGGAGGACGGAACAGAGTGACCCCGGGCTCCGCTCCAGCCTTGGTCTCTGACACAGAGTCCCCGGGCCTCAGTTTCCCCATCTGCCAAAAAGGCTCCCGTGATCTCTAACGTTCCTTCCTGCTGACTTCCAGGCAAATAGTGCAGGTGACAGCTGTCCCTGCTTCAGACGACAACAGCCCAGGGAGCTTTGACACGCTCTGGTCTGCGCTGGTCCCCCGCTCCCCGGTGCGAGGTGGCTGGTCTGCGGTGGAGGCGTGTGAGCATTTCTGCAGAGCTCCCCAGATAAGGAGAATGTGCGGCCCAGTCGGGAACTTCTGGCATCCAGTTCCTGCTAAGAGATAGTTGCATTCTCAGAGGAGACTCCTGGGAACGCAAGAGTCCCCACTGGGCTCACATCTTACAGTGGAGTAACAAGTGTGGTGGCAGGCGTGGGGTGGTCGTCGCGGCCAGCCCCCCTCGGGGTCTTCTGAGGCCGTGGAAGCCCGTCATGGACCGCAGGCACCACAGGCAGAGCCCTCCTTTCTCTATCCTGCCGGCGCCCCCACTTCCTTCCCCTCCTGTCCCCTCTTTGCCCATCCCCACCCCCAATCCGATGACAGCTGTGCTAAGATCAGCTTCTGCCACCTGGATTGGCTTTCCCCTTAGCTCTCTCCCCACCTTCCATGTTGTCTCGAGAACCTTCCTTCTTCAGGACAATGTCCCTCTTCACCCTCCACAGGAACGAACCCATTCCTTCTGCAGGTGCACAGCCTGAGCCGGCTATCAGAATCCTCCTGCTAAGGGTTAGGGGTTGGGGCTGGAGAGCTAAGGGAGGGGTGATCTCTAACGGTGACGTTCCCTGGGTTACATTTTCAGCAAAATGTACCTTCATTGCATGGATTCAGACCATTCTGAGAAGTGAGATTCAGCACCTTTCAGATTGCTGGGAGAAACTGTGAGGGAAAAGGCAGGGCTGGGACTTGGGGGACCTGGTTCATGGCCCAGTTGTGCCATTAACGACTTGGTACATGACCTTGAGCTTGGTACATGACCTTGAGCCTGTAAAATGAGTACTACTAACTATTCCTCTCGGCGATGCCTTTCTGTGACTTCTGTGACTCTCTGTGGCACATCCTGGATCCAGAGAGAGCAAAATGGGCTTATGACAAAAGAAGAGGAACTGGCTGAAGTTTATTCCGTAATTACTTGGGCACCTCCTATGTTCAAGACACTGGTGGAAGTACTGGGAACAGAGCATTAAACTCAGTAAATCCCTTCTCTCATGGAGCTGATGGTGGAAGGAAGCTTGGCATTGGGTTTGGGGGCCTCCTGTTGCACCTTTTGTGTCCCGGCTTGGCAGGGGGGAAACTGTAGGAGTCCCAGCAGCAGGGTCCTGTGGAGCCTACCAGAATAGGTAAGGGGAGGTGCCCTGTGGTAGCTTGTGGTTGTGCTGAGCTACTGGCAGGAGCTGCAAGTTGTAGAGACATTGAAGAAAGAGCTTGCTGGCACAGAAGCCCGCAGAGAACCAAGAAAACTGCCACCAAAGGTGTGATTCTCCAGTCTTGTTGAAGTCTAGTTCCTTTTCCTGTAGCTTTTATCAGATAACCATGTCTTTTGCAAATAAAGACATCTTTTCTTTTCCTCTCTAATCTGGATGTATTTTATTTCTTTTTCTTGCCTAATTGCACTGGCTAAAGCCTCCGATACAAGACTGAATAGAAATGGTGAGAATGAACATCTTTGTCTTGTTCCTGATCTTAGCACAAAAGCATTCTGTCTGATACCATTATGTCTGAATATTAGTTGTAGGTTTTTTGGTAACTGCTTTTTATCAGTGTGAAAAAGTTCCCATATATTTCTACTTTCAAGAAGTCTTTATCAAGAATAGATTTGGGTTTTTGTCACATGATTTTTCTCCATCTATTGAAATCATTATGTGCTTTTCTATTTTAGTTTGTGATTATGATGAGTTTTACATGGATTGATTTTCAAAGGATAAATCAAGCTTGCATTTCTGGGATAAACCCCTGCTGGTTATGATGTGGGTTTTTTAATGTTATTGGACTTTATTTCTAGTGTTTTTACTTTTTTTTTGCATATAAGTTAATGAGGGATATTGGTTTGTGGTGTGTGTGTGTGTGTATGTTTAATGTCCTCTTCTGGTTTTGATATTGGGGTAATTCTGGCCTCATGGAAAAGATTGGGAAATAGTCTATCCTTTTCAATTTTCAGGAAGAGTTTGTTTAGGTTTGGTATTAATGCCTCTTTAAATGTTTGGTAAAATTTTTTTTATTGTGTTATGTTATTCGCCTTATAAAACATCATGAGTTTTTGATGCAGTGTTCCAGAATTCATTGTTTATGCCCCACACCCAGTGCTCCATGCAGTACATGCCCTCCTTAGTGCCCACCGCCAGGCTCACCCGCCCGCCCATCCTCCCACCCCCGCCCCTCCAAAACCCTCCGTTTGCTTCTCAGAGTCCACAGTCTCGCTCCGTTCATCCTCCGCTCTGATTTCCCCCAATTTACTTTTTCTTTCCTTCTCCTAATGTCCTCCGTGCTATTCCTTCTGTTTGGTAAAGTTTACTACTGAAGCCATTGAAAGGCTGGAGTTTCCTCGTCAGGAAGAGGTTTAACTAAAAATTCACCCTTCTAATACCTGCTAAACTCTGCAGTGATGATCACCTTTTCATTCCTGATGTCGGCGATCTCTGTCTGCCTTCTGGTTTTGCTTCTTGGTCGGACTAGAAGTTTGTCAGTTTCATTAGTCTTCTCCCCAAACCGGCTTTTGGTTTCATTTATTTCTTCTTCTAATTTTGTTTTCTTTTTCCTTCATTTTCCTGCTTGATCTTTATTATTTTCTTCTGCTTTAAGGACTACTTTATATTTCTTACAGGGTATGTCTGCTGGTGACAAATTTGTTCAGCTTTGGTTTGTCTGAAAACTCTATGTTGTTTTTGTTTTTAAAGGATATTTTCACTGCATCAGAAGTTCCAGGTGAGCATATCTTTCCTTTCAGCATTTTAAACATATTTCTTCAAGCATTTCTACACTGCTTGCTGATCTCTGCCTTATTCTTACGTTGATTCTTTGTACATAATATCTTTTTTCCTCCCTGGATGCTTAAATCTCTTTATCACTAGATTTAAGCAACATAGTAGAATACTCTGTGTTTCTTGTGCTAGGAGTTCACTGAACTTCTTGGATCTATGGATTATTGTTTTTTGTCAAATTTGGGAAATTATTACACATCATTTCTTCAAGTATAATTTTCTATTGGATGATCAATATTGTGAATTTTACCTTGTTAGTTTTTGGATATTTTCATATTACTAACAAAATTTTTGAGCTTTGCTCTGGAATACACTTGAGTTAGCCCAGAAAGAGTTAATATTTTAATCTTGCTTTTTCAAGTTTTGTTAGGTGGGACCAAATCAGCATTTTAGTTGAGGATAAACTTTTCCCCACTGGCAAGGCAAGGGCCTACTTAGTACTTTTATTGGGTTGAATAAGGTCCCCACTCCCAAAATTCATGTCACCTGGAACCTCAGAATATGAAGTTATTTGGAAATAGAGCCTTGGTGGATGTAATTCATTAAGGTGAGGTCACATCGATTTAGGGTGGGCCCTGACTCCGAGGACCGGTGTCTTTATAGGAAGTGGACAGACAGACACAGGAATGATGGCCACGGGAAGACAGAGGGAGGAACTGGGGTCATGCAGCTGCAAGCCAAGGATTGCCAAGGAGCGCTGGTGACCCCAGAAGCTGGAAAGAGATCAGGGAGCATTTTCCCATCCGGCCTTCAGAGGGAGCATGGCCCCTCCGGCATCTTCACTTAAGACTTCAGGCTTGCTGGGAGGGAATACATTTCTGCTGTGGGAAGCCACTGATACAAACCGTGTCCGAGTATCAAACTGTATCCGTTTGTGATAACTTGTTACAGCAGCCCCAGAAAGCAAATACAGTTCTTTAACTTGATGTTCACTAGTGGTGAATTATGAGGTTTCTACCCTGGACGTTAGAAACAGGCATTATTGGAGAGCTGGACTCCCAACATCTGATAGTGTCCGCGCACATTTGATGGTCAGCAGCTCGACCTGCAGGGTGTGCTCTGTGGGTCCTCAGAGTCCTCTCTGTGCAGCTGTTTCCTCTTTGGTCCTCTGCCCGTGACCTGTAGCCACCCCAGAGCCCAGCTCTAGATTCAGCCTGTTTGGTGGCTTTTAGAAACCAAGCTCTGGTCACCAGGTGTCCTCATTGCTATAAGAATATCTTTTCTTCTCTACCCTTTCTGCGGAAAAAGCCAGAGGATATTTTTGTTTGTTTGTTTGTTTTGTTTTTTTGGTTTTTGTTTTGTTTTGTTTTGGTTTTAGATTTATTTATTTATTTAAAGAGGGAAGCCCAGAAGGGGAGGGAGAGGGAATTTTTTTAAAGATTTATTTATTTATTTATTTATTTGACAGAGAAATCACAAATAGACAGAGAAAGCAGGGGTGCAGGGGGAAGCAGGCTCTCCGCTGAGCAGAGAGACCGATGCAGGGCTCAACCTCAGGACCCTGAGATCATGACCTGAGGCAAAGGCAGAGGCTTAACCCACCGAGACACCCAGGCACCCCGGGAGAGGGAATCTTTTTTTTTTTTTTTTAAGATTTTATTTATTTATCAGAGAGAGAGAGGGGGAGAGAGCGAGCAGAGGCAGACAGAATGGCAGGCAGAGGCAGAGGGAGAAGCAGGCTCCCTGCTGAGCAAGGAGCCCGATGTGGGACTCGATCCCAGGACGCTGGGATCATGACCTGAGCCGAAGGCAGCCGCTTAACCAACTGAGCCACCCAGGCGTCCCCGGGAGAGGGAATCTTAAGCAGACTCTGCACAGTGTAAGCCCCACACAGGCTCAGTCCCGTAACCTAGAGATCACAACCTGAGCCAAAACCAAGAATCAAATGCATAATGGACTGTGACACCCAAGTGTCCCAAAGCCAGGGGATGTGTTAAAATGAAAAATCATGAGTTTATATTGACATGTCTGTTTCAAAATAATTATTACAGAGTTTCAGTCTACTATTACTCTTGCATTATTTTTAAATGTTTGTCTTTGAAACAAGTATTACATTTTATTTATTTTTTTTTAAAGATTTTATTTAACAGAAATCACAAGTAGGCAGAGAGGCAGGCAGAGAGAGAGGAAGGGAAGCAGGCTCCCTACTGAGCAGAGAACCCAATGTGGGGCTCGATCCCAGGACCCAGAGATCATGACTGGAACCTAAGGCAGATGCTTAACCCACTGAGCCACCTTGGCACCCCAAGTATTACATTTTAAAAACATGTTCTTACATTTTTATTTCTATAATCCTAAATTAGGAATAATCTCTGAGTTCTTCTCCTTTTATATAAAATGAGGAGAAAAAGTGTCGTTTCTTAACATCTCTCCTTCCTGTCTCTTCTTGGGTCTTCATTAATTTAATCCGAGTGTCACACAAAATTAGATTTAAATCAAGGATCTGCTACTTTCATAATTTGTGTGACCTTGAGATCAATAGTTAAACTCCTTAAACCCCCCATTGTTTTGCTGACATATCAGAATTAATAATAAAATCTGTTTCATATGGTGATTCTTATGATTAAATGAGATAAAAAAATTACCAAAGTGATTATAGTAATCATTTTTAATGTTATCACTTTTTAAAAATTTTGTTAACATATAATGTATTATTTGCTTCAGGGGTACAGGTCTGTGAATCATCAGTCTTAACACAGTTCACAGCACTCTCCATGGCACATACTCTCCCTAATGTCCATAACCCAACCACCCTCTCATACCCCCTCCCCCCGGCAACCCTCAGTTTGTCTCCTGAGATTAAGTCTCTTATGTCTCCCTCTGGATCTTATGGTTTGTCTCTTATGGTCTCTTATGGAGACAAACAAATCTTAGGGTTTTCTTCCTCCGGATCTCACCTTGTTTCATTTTCCCCTCCCTTCCCCCCATAACCACCCACTCTGCCTCTCAACTTCCTCATATCATGGAGATCTTGTGATCATCGTCTTTCTCTTGTTGACTTATTTCCCTCAGCACACTACCCTCTAGTTCCATCCCCATTGTTGCAAATGGCAAGATTTCAGGGGTTTTGATAGCTGTGTAATATCCCACCATATATTACACATATGTATATGTATATACATATATGGTGTATGTGTGTGTATATATGTATATGTGTATATGTATATACATACACATAGGTATATATATACATATATGTATATGTGTACATATGTATGTACATATATATGTATATGTGTATATGTATATACATATATGTATATATATACAGCCAAACTATGGAAAGAACCTAGATGTCCATCAACAGAGGAATGGATCAAGAAGATGTGGTATATATACACAATGGAATACTATGCAGCCATCAAAAGAAATGAAATCTTGCCATTTGCGACAACATGGATGGAACTAGAGCGTATCATGCTTAGCGAAATAAGTCAAGCAGAGAAAGACAACTATCATATGACCTCCCTGATATGAGGAAGTGGAGATGCAACATGGGGGCTTAAGTGGGTAGGAGGAGAATCAATGAAACAAGATGGGATCGGGAGGGAGACAAACCATAAGTGACTCTTAATCTCACAAAACAAACTGAGGGTTGCTGGGGCGAGGGGTTTTGGGAGAAGGGGGTGGGATTATGGACATTGGGGAGGGTATGTGCTTTGGTGAGTGCTGTGAAGTGTGTAAACCTGGCGATTCACAGACCTGTACCCCTGGGGATAAAAATATATGTTTATAAAAAATAAAAAATTTAAAAAATATATACACACTCTGAACGCAGTTTTTACACATTATTTTGTAAATATTTTTGTGCATTAAATATTCTGTAACTTTAAGAGGGGCATTATATTCTATTGTATGGATATTTTATAGTTTATTTAATATACTCACTATTGAGCATATAAATTTTTCCCAAATTCTCATATCAGAAATAACATTTTAATGAGTTTTCTTAAAACAAGAAGTGAAGTAGTTGGGTTAAAGGGTATATATGGTTTTTTTTTAGATTTTATTTTTTAGTAATCTCTACACCCAGTGTCAGGCTCAAACGCATGACCCCAAGACCAAGAGTTATATGCTCTACTGACTGAGCCAGACAGGCGATCCTAAAGAAGTATATATAAATTTAAGGCCAAAGACAGCAAGCTTTCTCTGGATATACGATACCAATTTATGATCTCCTTCATTATGTGTGAGGTCTTAAAGAATTTTCCTACATTTTCTTACTGAAGGTTTATTATTTAATTTATCATTTAATCTTCCATAGAGAAGATTATGTATGATCCATTTCAAATTAATGTTTTTAATGGTGTGAGGTAGGATTTCTTAGCCTTTTTTCTTTTAAATTTTGTAAACAGTGAAATTGAATAAGCACACAAGAAGTTTATACAACATAAACATGCAGATTTTCTACTACTGCCAAATGAACATTACGTGGTTTCCCCTCTATTTAGAGAAAAAGAATATAACCAGAACCCCAGGCCTAGCCCAAATCAAGGTCACAACGATTTACTCTTATGTTCTCATCTGAGAATTTTATAGTTTTAGGTCTTACATTAAGGTCTGTGATCCATTTTGAATTAATTTTTCTGAATAGTGTGAGGTAGGGGTACAAATTTATTATTCTGCATGTGTGTATCTAGTTGTCCCAGCACCATTATTGGAAAGATTATTCTTTTTTCCATTGAATTTTATTGGCATCCTTGTTGAAAATCAGTTGACCATAAATTAGTTTATTTGTGGAATTTGAATTCTGTTCATTGATACATATGTCCACCATTGTGCCAGTATTATTTATTATAATTAATAGTTTTGAAATGTGAATGTGTGAATACTCCATTTTCTTTTTCAAGATTGTTTGACTCTTTGGGGTACTTTGTCTTTCCATATGAGTTTAAGGATCAGCTTGTCAGTTTCTGTAAGAAAGCTGGATGGGGATTTTGGTAAGGATTCTGTTGAATCTTAAACAATTTGAGGACATTGCCATCTTTACAATAGTCTTTTGATCATTAAACATGGGGTGTTTAGAAATAGTTCTACTTCTTTCTTCCTAGAGTGGGTACTTTTAATTTTTTTCTTCCCCAAAACTTCCTGTACAATATTTGTAAGTGGTAAGAATGTACATCTTTGTCTCATTCCTGATGTTAGAGGGCAAGTTTTTGATCTTTCACCATTTAAGTACCCTATTAGCTATGAGATTTTTGGAGTTCGAGAAAGCTCCCTTCTATTCCTAATTTGTTGGGTGTCTTTAACATGAAATTGGATGTTGGATTTAATCAGATTCCTTTTCTGTAGGTATTGCCACGATCATGAGGATTCTGTATTTTATGCTCTTGGTATTGTGTATTACACTAAATGATTTCTGTGATGCTAAGTCAACCTTGCATTCTTGAGATAAAACTCACCTGGTCATGGTGTATAATCTTTTTATATGCTGTTAGATGTGATTTACCTGTGGTTTGTTGAGGGCTTTTGTGTCTGTGTATTTATAATGGATATTGGTTGGCAGTTCCCTTTTTACTGCAAATTTTTTGATGAGCTTTGGAATCAGGTTAACCCTGGTCTCATACAATGAGATGTGAAGTGTTTCTCCTTCTTTACTGGAATATTTTGAGAATGACGGTGTTAATACTTCTTTAAAGGTATGATAGAACCAACCGGTGGGACTGTTCGGTTCTGGATTTTCTTTATTAGAGGTTTTAAGATTTTTAATTGAATCTTTTTAGAAGTTTATTTTATCTTCAATTTCTTCTGGATTCTGTTTTGGCACTTTGTGTTTGTCATATAATTGTTCATAGTATTTCTTTACAGCCCTTTTTATTTCTGTAAGGTTGGTAGTGATGTCTTCTCTTTCACTCCTGATTTCAGGACTTTGAGGTTTTTTCCTTTTTTCCCCCCCTCTCAATTTAGTTAAAGACTTGTCAATTTCGGTTGATCTTTTCAAAAAACAAAATTTTTATTTATTGATTTTTGCTACTGTTTGTTTTAAAATTTTTGTTTTTTTTTTTTTTTGGTAAGATAAAATCCACATAACATAAAACTTAACCATTTTGAATTACATAATTCGGTGGTGTTTTTGTAAATTCACAATGCTGCATGACCATCACAACTGCCTACTTCCAGAATATTTTTAACACCTCACAAGGAAACCCTATACGCAGTCGTTCCGATTCCCCACTCTTGCCACTCCTGGCAATCACTAATCTGCTTTCTGTCTTTCTGGATTTACCTTTTCTGGACATTTTATAAAGATAGAACAATATGATATCTGATCTTTTGTTACTCATGACTTATTTCATTTAGAATAATATTTACAAACTTTATGTGGGAGCTTTTATCAGTACCGCTTTCCTTTTTATAGCTAGATAATATTTTATTGTGTTGGTATGCCACATTTTTTTAATTCCTTGATCAGTTGATGGACATACGTATCATTTCTTTTTTGGCAATTAAAAATAATACTACTCTGAGCATTCTTGTGCAAATTTTTGTTTGAACAAATGTTTTCAATTCTCTTGGACATATACATAGAAGTAGAATTACTGGGTCATATGGCAACTCTATGTTTAATGCTTTGCCAAACTGTTTTCCACAGCACCTGTATCATTTTACATTCCCACCAGAATGTATAAAATTGATGACAACTGAATTGCTGAAATTGTTCCAATTTTTCCATGTCCTCATCAAATCTTGTCATTTTCATAAAAAATTATAGCCATCCTAGTTTGTGTGAAATGTTATGTCACCGTGGTTTCACTGCACATTTCTTTAATGACTAATGATGTTGAGTATCTCTTCATGTTTATTGACCATATCTTCTTTGAAATGTTAAACATTTAACTCCGTAGCCTACTTTAAAAATTGGATTATTCCTCTTTTTCTTGTGAAAGAACTGTTACAATGGCTGTAGTTCCTCATATATTCTGACTAAATCATTATCAGATATCTAATTTCTCAGTATTTTCTGCCATTCCTTGGGTTATCTTTTCATTCTCTTGATCATTTTCTTCAATGTATAAAAGTTCTTATTTTCTTTTAATTTTATTTATTTAGTTGACACACACACAGAGAGAGAGAGAGAGAGAGAGAGATCACAAGTAGGCAAAGAGGCAGACAGAGAGAGAAGGGGAAATAGGCTCCCCGCTGAGCAGAGAGCCCAATGCGGGGCTCGATCCCAGGACCCTGAGATCATGACCTGAGCTGAAGGCAGAGGCTTAACCCATTGAGCCACCCAGACGCCCCTAAAAGTTCTTATTTTTTATGAAGTGTAATTTATCTGTTTTTTCCTTTGGATGCTTGTGCTTTTGGCGTCAAATCTAAAATAATGTTGCTTCATCCAAGGTCACGAAGATCTAAGCCTATTTTTTTCTTCCTAATAGTTTGTTTTAGTTTAGATCTTTGATCCATTTTGAGTGAGTTTTTCCATATGATGTGAAAGGACACGACTTCATTCTTCTGCATATGGATACCCAGCTGTCCCCAAAACACTTACTGGAAAACTATTCTTTTTCCCACTGAATAGTCAACACCTTTGTCAAAACTCATTTGGCTATAAATATATGATTTATTTATGGACTCTCAATTTTATTTCATTGGTCTGGATATTTATCCTTATGCCATTGTTACACCTTTTTGATTGGGAAATGTGGGTCTTCTAACTTGATTCTTTTTTTTTTTTTTCAAGATTCTTTTGGTTGTTTAGGGTCCCTTGCATTTCCATCTGAATTTCAGTGCCAGCTTATCAGATTCTGAAAAAAAGGCAGTGGAATTTTGTTAGCAATTTCTGTGAACCTGTATTTGGAAAGTTTTACCTTTAAATATTCCAATGCATGAACATAGAATAGTCTTCCCACTTAGATTAATTTTATTTTTTTAACATTTTTTAAAACTTTTATTTTTTATTTAATTTATTTTTATTTAAATTTTATTTTTATTTTTAAAAAATATTTTTTAAAACAATACAATTCTCAGACCACAAGCTTTGCACTTTTTTTTTTAAGTATGCTTTACTTAAATGGGACTTAAATTTCTGGTGTAAAGAATATGCTTTACACCAAACATGGGGTTTAAACTCATGACCCTGAGATTAAGAGTCACATGTTTTATTGACTGAGCCAGCCAGGTACCCCTATGCCTTGCACTCTTCTGTTTAAATTTATTTTGAAGTATTTTCTTCATTTTGATCTTATTGTAAACAGAATTGTTTTCTTGATTTCATATTTTAATTATAAGTGTACATAAATACAATTAATTTTTATATATTAATGCTATATCTTGCAATTTTGCTGAACTTATTTGTTAGTTATAATACTTTTTGTGTGTCTGGACTGTTTAAAGTTTTCTACATTTAAGATTATTGCACCTGGAACGGAGATAGGTTTACTTCTTCCTTTACAATCTGAGATGACTTTTTCCCCTTTGCCAATTCTCTTAGCCCAAACCTCGAGTGCAATATTACATAGAAGTATCAAGAGTGGACATCCTTATCTTGTTCCTGATACTAAAGAGAAAGCTTTCAGTTGTTCACCATTAAGCACATTTTCAGATGTGTGTTTTCTCTAGATGTCCTTTATCAAGTTGAGAAACTCTCTTCTCTTCTTAAGTTGTTGAGTTTTTTTTTTTAATCATGAAAGGGTATTAGATTTTATCAATTCCATTCCTTTTTTTAAAAGATTTTATTGATTTGACCCAGAGAGCACAAGCAGGGGAGCGGCAAGGAGAGGGAACCAGGCTCCCACGGAGCAGAGTCTGATGCGGGGCTCGTTCTGGGAACCCTGGCATCCTGACCTGAGCCAAAGGCAGAGCTTACTGACTGAGCCACCCAGGAGCCTCATTAATGCCTTTACTGTCCTTTGTTATGTTGATATGGAGCAGTACATTAATTGGTGTTTTGGGGTCATAAGAAAATCTTCTATTCCTAAAATACATTAGTCGCTGTGTATAATCTGTATTATATGCTACTGGATTTGATGTGCTAGAATTTTGCCAGGAGTTTGCATGTTGTGTTCAAAAGGAATATTGATCTGTAATTTTTTCATGGGACGTTTTTGTCTAGCCTTTGGAATCAAGATAATATTGGTCTTATAAAGTGAGTTATGAAGTACTCTCATCTATTTCATAAAGATTTTGAGAGGGATTGTGTTAATTTTTCTTTAAACATTTAGTGGAATTCACCAGTGAAACCATCTGGTCCGGGCTTTACTCTGTTGGGAGGATTTTGATTACTGATGTGATGTCTTATCATAGAAAAGTTCAATTCAAAATATCAAGTTCAGGGGCACCTGGGTGACTTAGTCGGTTACGTGTCTGCCTTCAGCTCATGTCATGATCGCACTATCCTGGGATCAAGCCCCGCATCAGGCTTCCTTCTCAACAGGGAGTCTGTTTCTCCCTCCTGGTGCTTGCCCGGGTGTACTCTCTCTCTCTCTCTCAAATAAATAGATAAAATCTTTAAAAACAAAACAAAATACCAAGTTCAGAAAAGATACCTCTTTTTTCTTGAGCCAGTTTTGATAGTTTACATATTTCTAGGAACTTGCTCGTTTCCTCTAGGTCTCCTAAGTAGTTAGAAGGCAATTGTTCATAGAGTTCTGCCATAATCCTCTCTATTTTTACGAAGTAGGTAAAAAAAGGTCCCCCTTTTTATCTCTGATTTAGTAATCTGAGCCTTTTCCCTTTTGGTAACACTAACTAATGGTCGTGTATTTTGCTGATCTTTTCAAAGTACTAAACTGATTTTTCATGTGTCTTCCTGTGGTCTGTTGGCTTTGGACGTGCCTCCATCTTTATATTTCCTTCCTTCCTCTGACTCGGGCTTACCTTCCTCTGATTTTTCTGGCTTTTTAAGGTGGAAGGATACGTAACTGATTTGAAGCCAATATTTTTTAATGTATGCATTCCCAGCTTTCAATTCCATCCTAAACACTGAACTCACTGAATCTCATACATTTTGGTATGTTATCTTTCCATTTTCATTATCTCAAAGTATTTTCTAATGTCCCTTATGATTTTTCTTTGACCCATTTGTTATTTAAGAGTATGTTGTCAAATCTCCAGACTTATAAATGTTCCAAATTTCCTTCCTTCTGACTTCTAATTTCATTTCACTGTTGTCAAAGAACATACACAGTATGGTTTTAATTTTTTTACATTTATTTAAGCTTATTTTATAACCTAACAAATGGCTTTACTGGAAAATGTTCCATGTGTATTTGATAAGAACGTATATTGTGATACTGGGTAGGGTGTTCTATGGATGCCTAACAGGTTCACTTAGTGTTTCCAGGTTTTCTATTTCCTTGTGATCTTCTATCTAGTTTTTGTTCCATTAATGAAAGTTGGTTATTGAAGTCTCCAAATATTGAAGGAAAATCACATATTTTCCCTTCAGTTCTGTCAGTTTTGTTTCTTCATGTATTTTGGAGCTTCCACTTTAGAACTTAATATATTTACTTTTTTATCTTTTAGGGGAGTTGGTCCTTCTTTTATTATATCATTTTTTGTCTGTTGTATTCATATCTATTTTGTTTGATATTAATATAGCCACTACAGTTCTCTTCTGGTTAGTGTTTGCATGGACGGTTTTTGTTACTTTGGTAAAATATACGTAGTTTTTACCATTTTTAACTGTACAACTAGTGGCATGAAATTAATTCACAATGTTTTGCTTGCCATTATCCTCTATTTCCAGAATTTTCTCATCATCCTAAGCAGAAACTCTATATTCTTTATTAAATAATAGCTCTCCATTCCTCCAGTCCGCAGTAAGTTGTGTCTCTGTGAACGTGCCTTCTTTATACTTCACGTAAGTGGATTCGTACCGTGTTTGTCCTTCTGTGTCTGGCTTCTTTTGCTTAACATAATGTCCTCAAGGTTCGTAGTGTTGTAGCATGTATCAGAATTATATTCATTTTTATGGCTAGATAATGTATGTTACATATCATTTATCCATTCATGCACTGATGTACTCTTGGGTAATTTCCATTTTGTGGCTTTGTGAATAATGGTGCTATGAACATTAATGCACAAATATCTGTTAGAGTCCTTGCTTTCAGTTCTTTTGGATATAAAACTAGGAGTGGAGTTGGTGGATCACAAGGTATTTAACTTTTGGGGGAATTGCCAAACTATTTTCCACAGTGGCTGCACCATTACCCATTCCCAGCTGCAGGGTATGAGGGGTCCAATTACTCGACATTCTCAGCGACACTTGTTATTTTCTGTTTAATTGATAATGGCCATCATACTGAATGTGAAGTGGGATCTTGTTGTTTTGACTTGCATTTCCTTCATAACTCATGATGTTGAGCATCCCTCCATGTGTTTATTGGTTATTTGGGTATCTTCTTTGGGAGAGTGTCCATTTATGCCTTTGCTCATTTTTAAATTGGGTTGTTTGGAATTTGGTCGTTAGTTGTAGGGTTTTAAAAAATATATATATTCTTATTATTAATCTGTTATTAGAGATAAGCTTTGTAATCACGGTCTCCCATTCTATGGGTTATATTTTTACTTGATAAAATGCAGACAATTTTTGAATTTTGTTGAAATCTAGCTTATTTATTTTTTCTTTTGTTGTCTATGAAATTGGTGTCATATCTGAGAAATCATTGCCAAATCCAGTAACACGAATATTTTCCCTATTTTTCATCTAAAAGTTTGATAGTTTAACTCTTAATTTTACGTCTGTGATCCATTTTGAGTTAACTGTCATATGGTGTATGGTGAGGATCCAACCCCAATCTTCTGCAGGGATATTTACTTTTCTCTACACCGTTTGTTGAAAAGACTGTTCTGTCCTTATGAATGGTGTCGGCATGCTTGCCAAAATGTCAATTAACTGTGTATGTGAAGATTTATTTTGAGAGTTAGTTATTTTATTTCATTGGTCTATATGTTTATTTTTAAGCCAGAACCATACCCTTTTAATTACTGTAGGTTTGTAGTAAGTTTTGAAATAATTTTTTCTACTTGGGTTCCCTGAGATTCCATAATTTATGAATGCTTTTCTCATTTTTGAAAAAAAAATACCATTGGGATTTTGATTAGGGATTGCATTAAATTATTTGTATCTTATTTAATTTCTTTCACCATTTTTGTAGCTTTTAATGTAAAAATATTTTACTGATTTCATTTCAATTATTCCTAAGTATTTTGTTCTTCTTGATGTTATTGCAAATAGAATTGTTTTCTTTCTCTTCCTCTTGAATTATTCATTGCTAGAGTATAAAAATACAACTGATTTTTGCATGTTGATTTTATATCATTCAACTTTGCTGAATTAATTTATTAGCTCCTACAGTTGTGTATGTGTGTAATCTTCAGGGTTTTTACTTTATATATCTTCTGTGAACAAAAATAATTTTACTTCTTTTCCAATTTGGATTCATTATATATTTTCTTTCTTGCCTAATTCCTCTGGCTAAAACTTCCAATAGTATATTGACTAGAAATGGTAAAAGCCAATATCCTTGTCTTGTTCCTGATTTTAAAAGAAAAGCTTTAGTTTTTCACCATTGAGTGTAATGTTAACTGTGAGTTTTTCATACAAGGTCTTTTTCATGATTGAGGTAGTTCCCTTCTGTTCTTAATTTTTTTTTTTAAATCATGAAATGGTTTTGAATTTTACCAAATGCGTTTTCTGCATTTATTGAGATGATCATGTGTTTTCTCCTTCATACTAATAATGTGGTGTATTACATTGATTGGTTTTTATATATTGAACCACCCTTGCATTCAAGAATAAATTATACTTAGTCATGGTGTATAATCACTTTAATATATTGCTGAATTGGCTGTACTAGTATTTTCTTGTGGAGATTTTTGCATTAGTATTCATAAAAGATACTGGTCTGTAGAGTTTATGTATGTATGTTTTCTTTGTTTGGCTTTGGTATTCAGAAAATGATTGCTTCGTAAAATGAGTTAGGAAGTATTTTGTCCTCTTAAATTTTTTAGAACATTATGAAAAGGGTTTAAGCTAATTCTTCTTTAACTGCCTTGTAGAATTTGTAAAGCCATCCACTCTAGGTTTTTATTTGTGGAGATATTTTTGATTGCCTGTTTAATCTCCCTCCTGTAGATTTTGGTCCATGCATATTTATATTTCTTTATGAGTCAGTCTCACAAATTATGCATTTCTAGGAATTTCTCTACTTCTTTTAGGTTATCAAAATTGGATATTAACAATTGTTCATAGTTTGCTCTTATAACCTTTTCTATTTATGTAAAATTGGTCATAATGTTCCCGTTTTAGCTTCTGATTTTAGAAATTTTAAACTTCACTATCTTCTTTTTGTGGTCCATCTAGCTAAAAATTTGTCCATTATAAAACATCTTTTCACAGCACCCAGCCTTTGGTTTCATTGTATTTCTACATTATTTCTCTACTCTCCGTTTCATCTGTCTATGTTCTAGTTGTAATTACTTCCTTCCTTCTACTTTTGGGCTTATTTTATTCTTCTCTTTTTGGTGCTTTGAGATGTAAGTTAGGTTATTGGTTGAGATCTTTTTTCTTTTTTAATGTGTGTGTGTTTACAGCTGTAAGTTTCCCTTTTAGCACTGCTTTTGCAGCGTGCCATAAATTTTGGTATGTTGGGTCTTCACATTCATTTGTCTCAGTATATTTTCTAATTTCCCTTGTGATTCGTTTCTTGAAATTGGTTGTTTAGAGTGTGATGTTTAATTTCCTCATCATCGTGAGTGATCAAGTTTTCCTTCCTCTACTGATTTAGTTTCACTCCACTGCGATTACAAAATATACTTTTTATGATTTCAAGTTTTAAAAATTTATGAAGACTTGTTTTACATCCTAACATATGTTTAAGCCTGAATAATGGTCTATGTGCACTTGCGGGAAAAGTGTATCATGCTCCTGCTGGGTGTAATGTTCTGTATGTGTCCATTATGTCTACCTGGTGTATCGTACTGCTCAAATCCTCGATTTCCGTGCTGAGCTGTGTGATTTTGGGGTGCATTATCAAAAGTGGGATACTGAATTCTCCAACTATTATTAAAGAACTGTCTATTCCTTTCTTTAATTCTGCTTTTCTCTCTCTCTCTCTTTTGCTTAATATGTTTGAGGACTCTGTTATTAGGCCTGTATATGTTTATACTTGTTATATCTTCTTGATGTATCAGACATTTTATCAATATATTATGATCTTCTTTGTCTTTGTAAACTTAAAAAATTAAATCATACTTTTTAATTTAAAGCCTATTTAAATCCTTACATTAGTATGTGAGCCAGCTCCCTTTAGATACTATTTTCATAGAATATCTTTTTTCATTCTTTTGCTTCAGTCCTTTTATCTCCTTTATCTATTTATTTTATGTGTCACATATGTTTTTTGTTCTTCAATTCCTCCATTATTTCCTTTTTTTGTTGCTTAGTTTTTTTTTATAGTGTACTATTTTGATTCCCTTGGTTCATTTTCTTTCTTTATATATATAATTTAGTTCTTTTCTTAAGAATTACTTTGGGGTAATAATAAATATCTTAAGCTGGTAATATCCTAGACTGAATAATAAAAAAATTGGTTTCAATAATATATACTCTGTTTTTATATATTTCCTTCCCTCTCTATATTTTTATTGCCACAAATTATGTATTCATATACTGCATGCCCAGTGACATGGATTTATAATTATTATTTTATGCCTATTATTTATTGCTTATTAAATCATATAGAAGAAATAGACATTGCAAACCATACCAAAAGTACAATAATACTGTATTTCATATTTACCCATGTAACTAACATTACTAGTGTTCTGTTTTTTATAGCTTCAAGTTAATATTTAGTGTTCTTTAAATTCCTCATGAAGGCCTCCTTTTAATATTTCTTACATGGCAGGCCCACTAGTAATAAGATTCTTCAGCTTTTGATTAACTGAAAATATCTGGGTTTCTTCATTTTTAATAGATAGTTTTGCTACATACAGAATTCTTGATTGACAGATATTTTCGCCTTGGGTTTTGAAAGAGAATCATCTGAGTGGTCTCTATCCTCTATGGTTTCTAAGGAGAAATCAGCTGCTAATCTTATTAGCAATTCCTTGTATGGATGAGTTCTCTTTTCAAAATTCTCTTCTTGTCTTTGAATTTTGACAGTTTGGGTATGATGTTTCTTGATGTGGGTCTCCTTGATTTCATCCTCCTTGGAGGTGGCTGAGGTTCCTGAATGTGTTTATTCATGTTTTTCCTCAGATTTGGGAACTTTTGGACCATTCTTTCTTCAAGTGTTTTTCCTTCCCCTATCTCTCTCTCTCTCCATCTGGGACTCTCACAGGGCATGCGTTGGCATGTTTGATGGAGTCCTACAGGTCTCTTTGACTCTGTTGATTTGTTGTTGTTGCTGTTCTTTCTTTCTGTTCCTCAAACTGGACAGCTTTAAAGTTTTTATCTCCAAGTTTGCCAGTTCTTTCATCTGCCAGTTCAGATCTGCTGTTGAACCCCACCAGTGAGGTTTTCATTTCAGTTATTAGACTGTTTATCTCCAGACTTTGATTCCTTTTTATAATTTCTCTTTAATGATGTTCTTCTTTTTTCATACACTGTTTTCTTGATTTCCTTCAATTTTTTGTCCGTGGTTTTCTTAGCTATTGAACCTAGTTAAGTCAATTGATTTAACAGTCGCAGACTAATATTTCCAATATCTGTGATTCCTCAGGGATTGTTTCTGTCAAATGCTCTTTTCCCCCTCTGATTGGACCAAACTTTCCTGTTTCTTTGTATGTTTTGTAATTTTTGGTGGGAACTAGACATGTGCAGTATTATGTCATTGAAACTCCAGAGATCTAATTCTCCCCTTCCTCAGAGATTGCCAAATCTGGCTTTGTTGAGGGCCGTAGACTTCCATTTGTGACTTTTCCAAAATATATTTCTGAAATGTGTATTTGTTGTTGTATGTGGTCACTGAAGTTTCTATTCTGTCATTTCTGTAGTCAGTGACCTGACAAAAATTTCTTTCAATGTCGGGGTTCAAAAGTGGGAAATAATCTCACAAGTACTATATCTTTTTAAATTCCCTGGGAACCATTTCCATCTGTGAGGTTTGAAACAACAGCCAGCCTCTGTGCTGGCCCCTTGGCATCAAAAGCAAATATCAAAATCTAAAACACACAACCCTGATATTTGGAGGACAAGATTCTTACTGCATATGTTGGCTCAAAGAATGCAGATGCTTTTCCCACAGCTGCCTGCTGTGGGGCTGGGGTAGCCACTATGCAGAAGGCTATAATTGACTAGAATTTATTGAAGTTCACTACCTTCTTTAGCAAGCACTTCCATGGACACCTCAAGTGTTCAAGTAGATGTCAGGGTTCTAAACTAGTTATTTCAGACAGTTTCCGCCAGCTCAATACTTGTTTCGGTGGAAGACGGATTTCTGGATCTCCTTACTCCGCGGGTTCTGTGATATCACACCTGGGGTGACTTTTTACATTCTTTTACTTCTCATTTGTAACTTTGAATCTCTAACTAGTCTCCTGCAGATAGCCTATAGTTTGGATCATTTTTGTAAATTCATTCTGGTCAATCTCTACCTTTTAGAGAGTTTAATCCATTTATGTTTGATGTACTTACCAACAAGGAAGAACCCCTATTCTTTTAGTACTTACTCCTATATGTCTTTCTTGTTCCTAAATCCTCCATTACTACCTGCCTTCTTTTGTGTTAGACATGGGTTCCTAGTACCCCAGTTTAATTCCCTTATCATTTGTTTTACTATATTTTGGGAATATTTTCTGAGTGGTTTCCCTGGGAATTGCAATTAATATCTTAATTTATAATAAACTAGTTCAGATTAATACCAACTTAGTTTCGATAATACATGAAAACCTTGCTCCTGTAATATCTTGGTTCCCTCAGGCTATCATTTTTGCAAATTATACCTTTACACATTATGTGCCCATCAATATAGATTTACAGAATTGCCTTCATGCAGTCTTCTAAATCTTCTTTCTCTAAGAGAGAAAAAAGGAAACAACAAAAATGCATTTATACTGTCTAGTTTCTGTAGATACAGAATTTGCAATTGAGGTTTTTTTCCTTTCAGCACTTTGAGTATATTGTTAGCGTTTGGCCTTCACGGTTTCTGATGACACAGACTGTTGGGCCCTAGTCTGTGTTCCCCAGATGAGGTCAAGGAGAACACACCAAACATCCCTACGATGGAGAGTCCACAGGAAGCCAGAAGTCATTTCCGTAATCAAATTGTGCTGTGAGGGTCTCATGTTCCACATCGGTTTTCACAGTGAAGGTTTCTGTCCTGACCAGTGGGTGTAAACGGATTCTCCCGGCTTCAGAATGTGACATGCGGTAGTACGTGCTTGCAGTGAGGACACTTGAGAAACGGCTGGGGGCTCAAACACCCTCATAAAAACTCTGAAGTTTCCAAAGAGAGAAGACAGGGGCAGTGGTCTTGCCAAAATGAGTCAACCAAATACATTTCACTTTTTTTTTTTTTAACCTCTGGGAAGGGAGTTCAAAGCATATTATTTTAGAAAGTCAAGCAAAGAAAATCCGCTTCAATGATACGGCTATTTGATTTTATCCTTCTGAAGCAAGATAAACTTTTCCTTTGTGTGGCTGCTGCTGAGCATCTGGCCAGCATTCTGTTCGGGCTTCTTAGGACAGATGACCTCGGAGCTTCCCAGACTCGAAACAAGCAAGCAGCAGAGGTTGCTGAAGTCAGAGCAGTAAGGTCTTCCAGAAATCACAGAGGAACCTCAAGTTACAGAGCGAAACCACATGAGTTCAACTTGATTTCAACCCTCACATTTCCTGGAAATCATCTGTGAAAACCCAGGTTTGGCAAGGAATCTGTTAAGTCATCGAGCCAAGGCCGGGATGAGCAATGTGTGTGGCGGGCCGGAGGGCTCGTGGCTGGGAGTCAGGGCCGCCGGCTGCTTGGGCGCGCGCGGTAAAGGGGGTAAGTGGGGCCGTGCTGGGCTGTCAGACCCACGAGCCCAGCACGGCGCTCTGGGCCCACAGCCGCCCCCGCTGCCTGCTCAGACCCCAGGGAGGCCCCAGAGTGCCTCCCCACGTTTTCTGGGAACTGGGCGGCTCCAAAGGAACACTGGTGGTAACCAGCCAAGACAGGCCGTGGCCTCCTCTCCCGCCGCAAGGTGCAGAAGGAAGGAAGGCGAGGGAGCGAAACGTTTGACAACAAAGCTGTTTCGGGGGCTGCTTTTCTCCAGCTTCTCCAGGGCAGACCACCAAACTGCCACTTGCTTTTCTGCAGCACAAGCTATAGAGCCCAACCCCCCATCTGCCATCTGATGTCCTAAGTTCGGTGACTGCGCCAGCCCTTCTCAAACCAGAAACCTGGGTGTGCTTCAGCCAGTCTTCTCCATCGAGCCGCGCACCGAATCAGCCGCCAGGCACCGCGACTCGCTTCCCCGGTCCCTCGAGGTCGCGCCGTCTTGCCCCGTCCCGCTCTCCCCTTCCGAAGCCGCCATCACACGTCTCCCCCGGTTAAGGCCAGTTCTTCAACTGTCCCTCAGCCAAGTCCGCCACGCCCTGGGCTCTGCCCATGTCGGTTCCTCCGCTTGCAGTGCACTGTCCCCCGCTGCCTGGCCAACTTCTTTGTATTGCCCCTTGAAGAACTTCCCCTCCAAAAAACATAAACAGGGGCACCTGGGTGGCTCAGCCAGTTAAGCGTCTGCCTTTGCCTCAGGTCAGGACCCCAGGGTCCTGGGATCGAGCCCAGCTCGGGCTCCTGCTCAGTGGGGAGCCTGCTTCTCCCTTTGCCCCTGCCTGTGCTCGTTCTCTCTCTCTAAGTAAATAAATAAAATCTTTAAAAATCTTAAAATATATTTATATGTGAATGGGAACAAGCAGTTTCCGGAAAGTGATCGTATCCGAAGAAGGAGTGGAAGGGAAGGCGACAGACACGAGCCGCAGCGTGCGCGGCCTGCGGGCTCGGGTGCTTGGCGGGAGGGAAGCGGGAGGAGCGAGTGGAAGAGCAAGAGAGAGATCTCAGAACACTGACCTCTATTAAACGCGCACGGTAGCTATACTGTTGTCTGTTTTACATGCGCTTGAAACTTTTTTTTTAGTTTTTTTTCTTTTTTTTAATTGTGTTATATTAGTCACTGTAAAATACATTATTAGTTTTTGATGCAGTGTTCCAAGATGCGCTGTTCATGCCCCACACCCAGTGCCCCATGCGGTACGTGCCCTCCTTAATCCCACCCCCAGGCTCGCCCCTCCTCCCCACCCCCTCCCTTCCTAAACCCTCAAGTTTATTTCTCGGGGTACACAGAACAGACTCTCATGGTTCATCTCCCCGCTCTGATTTACCCCACTTCATTTGTGCTTTCCTTCTCCTAATGTCCTCCGTGTTATTCCTTATGCTCCACAAGTAAGTGAAACCATATGATCATTGACTCTCTCTGCTTGACTTATTTCACTCAGCATCATCTCCTCCAGTCCTGTCCATGTTGCTACAAAAGTTGGGTATTCGTCCTTTCTGATGGAGGCATCATACTCCATAGTGTATATGGACCACATCTTCCTTATCCATTCGTCCGTTGAAGGGCATCTTGGTTCTTTCCACAGTTTGGCGACCGTGGCCATTGCTGCTATAAACATTGGGGTACAGATGGCCCTTCTTTTCACGACATCTGTATCTTTAGGGTAAATTCCCAGTAGTGCAATTGCAGGGTCATAGGGAAGCTCTATTTTTAATCTCTTAAGGAATTTCCACACTGTTCTCCAAAGTGGCTGCACCAACTTGCATTCCCACCAACCGTGTAAGGAGGTTCCCCTTTCTCCACATCCCCTCCAACACCCGTTGTTTACTGTCTTGTTGATTTTGGCCATTCTCACTGGTGTAAGGTGGTATCTCAGTGTGGTTTTGATTTGACTCTCCCTGATGGCTAGTGATGATGAACATTTTTTCACGTGTCTGTCAGCCATTTGTATGTTTTCTTTGGAGAAGTGTCTGTTCTTGTCTTCTCACCATTTTTTGACGTGATTATCTGTTTTGTGTGTGTTGGGTTTGAGGAGTTCTTTACAGATCTTTGTCTGTACTGTCATTTGTGAATATCTTCTCCCATTCCGTGGGTTGCCTCTTTGTTTTCTTGACTGTTTCCTTGGCTGTGCAGAAGTTTTGATCTTGATGAAGTCCCAAAAGTTCATCTTCGCTTTTGTTTCCTTTGCCTTTGGAGACATATATTGAAAGAAGTTGCTGTGGCCGATGTTGAAGAGGTTACTGCCTATGTTCTCCTCTAGGATTCGGATGGATTCCTGTCTCACGTTGAGGTCTTTTACCCATTTCGAGTTTATCTTTGTGTATGGTGTAAGAGAATGGTCGTTTCATTCTTCTATGCATAACTGTCCAATTTTCCCAGCACCATTTATTGAAGAGACTTTTTTCCACTGGATATTTTTTCTTGCTTTGTCAAAGATTATTTGACCATAGAGTTGAGGGTCCATATCTGGGCTCTCTACTCTGTTCCACTGGTCTATGTGTCTGTTTTTGTGCCAGTACCATGCTGTCTTGGTGATCACAGCTTTGTTGTAAAGCTTGAAATCAGGCAACGTGATGCCCCAGCCTTTTCTTTTTCAACATTTCCTTAGCGATTTGGGGTCTTTTTTGGTTCTATACAAATTTTAGGATTGTTTTGTACCAGAACTGTGAAAAATGCCACTGGTATTTTGGTCAGGATGGCATTGAAAGTGTAGATCGCTCTGGGCGGTGTAGACATTTTAACAATGTTTGTTCTTCCAGTTCATGAGTATGGAATGGTCTTCCAACTTTCTGTGTCCTCTTCCATTTCTTTGATGTGTGGTCTATAGTTCCTCGAGTATAGATCCTTTACCTCTTTGGTTAGGTTTATTCCAAGGTATCTTATGGGTTTTGGTACTATTATAAATGGAATCAATTCTCTAATAACCCTTTCTACAGTTTCATTATTAGTGTATAAGAAAGCAACTAATTTCTGTACATTGATTTCATATCATGCCACATTACTGAATTGCTATATGATTTCTAGTAACTTGGGGGCGGAGTCTCTTGGGTTTTCCATGTAAAGTGTCATGTCATCTGTGAAGAGGAAGAGTTTGACTTGTCATTGTGAAAACCTTTGATTTCTCTTTGTTGTCTGATCGCTGGTATAGGACTTCTAGTACTACGTTGAACAACAGTGGCGAGAGTGGGCATCTTTGTCGTGTTCCTGATCTTGTGGGAAGGCTCAGTTTTTCCCCATTGAGAATGATATTCGCTGTGGGTTTTTCATAGATGGATTTTATGAGGAATGTTCCCTCCATCCCTACACTTTGAAGAGTTTTAATCAGGAACGGATGCTGTGTTTTGTCAAACGGTTTTTCTGCATCAATTGAGAGGACCACGTGGTTCTTCTCTCTATCGATCTGTTCTTTCCCATTGATTGATTTGCGAACGTTGACCCACCCTTGCATCCCAGGGATAAATCCCACCTGGTCATGGTGGATAATTTCACAATTAAAAAAAAAATGTTTTCACATGACTGATGCCCCTCCTTTGTATTGCTGTGATTTTCTGAGATGAATCCTTCCATAGGGCTTTTGATCCTGGGCTGTAGTCCCAGGCTGACTTGTCTGTTCCTTCTATTGGCTACAGGCTCCCAGTGTCTTGTTTATGTTTCTCTCTGCGCCTGTTAGTACCTGGCGGACACCTGCCAGTTACCCAAAGCGTCGCTAAGGCGCAGCACATGATGAAGGCTGGGGTTGCGCGGTGGGGCTGGCGATCCACAGGGGTTCAGGGAGATCTTGCAGAGGTAAGAGGAGCGAGCGGTGTAGGGCAGGGGCAGAACTGCCCCCGTCCCAGCCCAGGAGGGCTCTGCGTTATGCCTGGGAAGACCTTGATCCCTGCGGAGACCAAGCCCAAGGGCCGGCTGCTCTGGCTTTCGGGGAGGCTGACGGGAGAGCCAGAGGCGAGCCCCGTTCTTTGGCACCAGATGCCGGCTTCACGAAGCTGAAGGAGCTGGACCGAGCTTCTCAAACAGCGTGAAGAGTTCCTAGACCGGCGGGAAGAACTAAGACGCCCCGGAACGCGGAGATGCAGGCTTGCCCGATTTGGACAGAGGCATGGGAACCAGGGCTCAAGGATGGGGGGAGGGAGGTGGCGGGGCGATGGCAGAGCAAGGGGACCTCGCGGCGCCAGAGGACTTGGACATCCGGGCAGTTTGCGGCGACCCGGTCTATTCATCTAGTGTTGCTGAGGACTGACCGTGCGCCGGGCACAACGTTGGCTGCTGGAAATAAAGCGACGAGCAGGAGAAGCTGTTGTGGCTGAGATGAGACACTCCAGTCGCAGGGCTGAGGTCATTTGCTCACGATTACAAACCCCCGGAGTCTGCAGAGCCCGCCCTCCCCCCACCTGCACACAACCCCCCGGACCCCCTTACATGACGGCACCGCAGACACCTCCGGGGCTCCCCCCACCCACGTTCCCTTTTCTCGACTCGACACTTCACCCTCGGAAGAGAAGCCTGGGGGAAGGAACAGAGGGGCTGGCGCTGGAGGCGCTCTGATCTAGAAGAAACCGGGCTCTGGGAGCACGAGGCTCGAACGCGCGAAGACCGGGGCTGCTCCTCTTCGTTCCGAAAGGCCGGGAAGAGCCGAGCCTGTTCACGGCGGCGCGCTCGTGCCTGCTCTGCCGGTGCTTCTGCCGGTGCTTCTGCCGGTGCTTCTGCCGGTGCTGCCCGAGGCAGCGGGAGACGCCAGGGGCCCCAGGGCGCACCCAGGGCTCACGTGCATAGAAGAGGCCCAGAGCCGTCCCCCGCCTCCGCCACTTGCTTCCTTTTCTTGTTCAAGGCTCTTTTGTGCTCATTTTTAACAACAGCTTGGCTGAGCGGTCACTTCCACACCAGGCAGTCCACTCCCTCTCTCTGCTCCGTCTGACCCTGCTGCTATCCCGATGAACCTCGGGGAGATGGGGCGACGGGGAATGTCACCTGCTCGGCAAACCCCACGCCCACCCCTGGGCTTCCGAGGGACACCCTGGCCGCCACGGCTTTGGCACTGAAAGGCGGGAAGGAAGCCCATCAAGACCGTCCAGTTCCTAAGCCAGCGGCCCCTCCCCGGGAGGGGGAGCAGAGGTCTCCACGGCCCGCACACCCTCTGGGGCTGTGCACGGGGGCTGTGGGCTATAGCCGCAGCGCCGAGCCAGGAGACTCGTCCCAGGAAGTACTCCTGAGATCAGAGAAGTGGCTCCTGATCCCCAGCCGGCCATGTCAGGCCGTGAAACCCGGAGGGTGTGAGCCAGCATCTTCGCACAGCCCCGAAGCCCTTCTGCAGGAGGCGCCTGCATCTCCCCTCCTCATCCTAGGAAACCTGAGTGTGAGAGCAGGGTCCTGGCTGACTCTGAACCTCTCCCAAGCAGAAGAGCCTTCTGGCCTCACAGTGGCTGATGCTCGGGGGCCAGAGCATGGCCCCAAGCGCGCTCCAGGACCCGGGGGTGCTCAGCAGGTTGGGTTGGAACACGGTGGCTCCTGGCTCTGCCCATCGCTCAGTCATCGAAGCCTGGGCCACTGGGTTGAAAGAAGATCAAGGTAAGACACGCCTGGGAACACGGCCCGAGGCGCACACATTAGCCCGGTCAGCCCAAGGTTAAGCTCCTTACCGCAGGTGGACCTTCCAGCACCGGCAGAAGAAGCAGCGGGACCAGCTTTCTCACTGGGCACATGGTTGGATCACAGATGAGCCAAGAAAAGCCTTTGAACTTCACTGATCACGACAATTATGGAAAAATCCCAGTGGGGTTTAAAAGTATGTTCATAACCGGAGGGAGCGCTTTGTTTTACCTTGGATCTTACCAAGTTCGGGCCCGTGTTCAGGCTTTGCTATCTGCGTGGTCAGGGGTCAGAGACAGAGTTTTGTCAGCCCCTGCTGGGATTTTAATCCTGCGGGACCCTCCCCGCTGGGTTAATTCCCCGGAGAATAAATATTCATGACTGAATGCTCCTTTATAATAAAAAAAAAGTCAAAAATCGGATCAGAGAAGATAAAATCCAAGTCATTCTCACTGGAATTTGCCAGAGGCCCCTTCAGCCGAGAGAAAAACATGTGTTGTATGCCTAGAACACTCTATTTTTAGAAGTTTTAAACAATAACAAATGCTTAGCGAATTTACCTTGTTAAGTTTCCCCCGAGAAGGTGTATAAAATGCAACACTTAACAAGAGGGTCCCCTGGGAGATGCCACCCAGACGGAAACTCGGCTTTTTGGCTTAAGTACAAGACACTTGGGAAGATGTGTGATAACGTTTCTGAAAAGTAAAGAAAATCTAAGAAGCCCTCATGGTGTTTGGGGCCGGGAGGCCAAGGTTCTGGCCCCAAATCAGGCAGGACCTTGGTGTCCTCCATCAAGCCATTTCGCTTTTTGGTGGTGTCCGTTTCCCCCTTGATGTCAGGGAAGGGCTGTCTCTTTTTATGCCGACAAAGCTCAAGGAACGTTGCAAATTCCAAAAGCTACGGGAATGTCCTGCCGTGGCCCAGTGCGGATGTAGGGGAGAATTTGGCAAATGGAATCCCGAGAGGATGACCCCATTAGCCTGGGTGTCTGCAAAGTCTTCTCAGTTATACTGTCTGCCCCGGCTAGGAGGTGTTTCCTGTTTCTCACCACATGGTCCGCAGTCGGCTGCCTTCCCCTCATGTCTTCCGAAGCCCCAGTGCGAGACCCGGTCCCCCAGCTGCTTCCTGGAAGCGGGGGACGTGGGACTCGACCCAAACGGACCTGCGTGCCCGTCAGGGTCCCAGGAGGGAATTCCGTGACAGGTCTGCAAAGCACGCCCCCCATAATGAACTGAGTCTCTCCTCAAAAGAAAAAAAAACTTTTATTTTTTTCTATTGCATAAATAATGGTAAATTAGACTCTTTTTATACAGATTATATATTTACAGACAAGTTTGGTTACAGAAAACATCTGGTAAATATGGCAGTCAGTTTCCCTTTATACACTGAGAGAACGTATTGATAGTATATACTTCATGGGTTAGTAAGTTGCATGCCAAGTTAATTTATATTAATATTTACATTTTATATAAAGATTTTCTTTTGACTAGTCTGCGGACTCTCTCACCACTTAATAGCAGAAATCATCACCTAATACTGAAGGAAAAAGAAAAAAGGAACATGAATGAGGTAAATGGGAAGACTGGCCCAGGGTTTCCGTCTTCGTGGCCGTTCTCCATCCGAGCGCAGCGGGCTCCGGGCGCACCGGCCCTCGCAGCCCTCAGCGGTGCTCCGGTCGCCACCCAGCCGCTAACTGTGCTATCCTGTGCTTCGAGAAACAAGTCACGGCTCGAGTCTCATGACGCCGAGCCCCCCCCCCAGATGAGAGTTTGCCAGCCCACTGCTGACCAGACTTTCTGGATCGGATTCCCATCCAAGAGCATTGTCTTTGGTTAGTCCTTGAAGGAGCCTCTTCCTGGATTCAGAATTAGGGGGAATCAAACCGCACTCAGAAACCTTTCAAGGATCCCCTGAAACCAGATTTCTGGGTCAGACAGCAAGGATATGCACTGGTCTTCCTTGGAGGGAGCCGGGAGGCTCTGGCTTGTGCAGATTTCTCCCAGGCGCTGAGGACCCTTTCCTGACCAGGCTGGGTTTTCCCAGGGGAGCACAGGAGGGCTTGTAGAGAAACAAGCTTGTACAAAAGCCCTAGTCCACTCTAGGACGGGGAAAAGGGACAGAGACCTAGGATGTTCTGTCGTCATAGGGCAGAAGGACTGGGGACTTTCCTGGGTCCAGCAGCCCCTCGTCCTGCCCTTCAGCTCCCTCAGGGCTGGGGCGCATGTAAGCCCGGCCCGGGCTCGGCACCCCTGAGCCTTCAAAAGACGCTCGCCGTGGCTGGTGTCCCCCCCGCGCCCATGTTCTTCCCGACAGTCAGGAGACAGTGACTGTCCTCCTGCCGTGTCACGAGTAACTGTAAACCACAGCCACGTGTACGGAGCGGCCAGAAAACGGAAGTTAGGAAGGAGGAATGAAGGCAGGGGCGCAGCGTGTGGAGGCCGCGCTCCTCACTCGTGGCTTCCGGCGGGCTTTCTCCGATGGAGACACCCGTCTCTCCCTGGGGTCTGGCTCTGCCCCACCCGTCCTTGTCCGCGAACTCTGATGCGCGGATGTGCGGAGAAGTGCTCCGACCCCCCTCCTTTTCACACCGGCTGACAAGGGGACACGAAGCCCCTCACTGGTGCTCCCTGGAGTCAGCAAGACCTTGGGGAGTAAAGAAAACCCTCACTCGCAAGACACCACACGTTGGACATGAGCCCATTCGCACGGTCTCATCCACAGACGAGACCGAGAGACACACTTTGTTGCAAGCGCCTCTGGGGAGCCGCGTTGGGAGAGAAAGTGCCGGACCCGGCGCCGCTCCCGGGGGCAGAGGGACCCTCCCGTGTCTAGGCAGCGTTTGACTCGTTTCAGACAGACTCACGGTGCAGGGGGGGCTTCTGGTGTCCCTTTGCTCTAGAGGTCAGAAACCCGAGGCCGGGGACCGAAGGTCACTGAGTCATCAGGCTGGTCGGGGGCAGAAGCACATCGCGTCCTCACGTGATGGGGCTCCCGCGCTTCTGGCTCTGAACTCCGCTCTCCGGCCCTTATTCAACAGGTCTGAGGCCAGACGGGAGACCCCGGGAGAGGCGTTCTGAGCTCAGCGGGTGTCCGCGTCCCCCGGGGAAAGGTGAGTCACCGGCCGGTTTCCTCTCGACGCTTGCCCGCCGTGTCACAAGCATCGGGTTGGTGAGCAGCAGCCCCGTGGCACTCGGTCCCTCGTACGACACCGAAGTAGGCCAGACACACCGGGAACGCGTCCCGAGGCCAGCCTGTGCGGCCCTGCACGGGGTTTCTTTTCACAGGGCCAGGGAGGGAGCAACAGCACACGTGGATTCCCATCCGCTGGAATATTCCTCCCTAATTAGCCCGTTCTTCGCCCCGTGGAAAATCCCAGCCTCCGCATCGCTTCCTCTGGGAGGAAGTCGCGTCTGGCCTTGGGAGACCCAGTCCTGCCGGCCAGCGCCCCAAGCTCAGGGAAGAAGGGGGTGAGGGCGGGGCCGCGCGTGGGCGTCCAGCCGACAAGCTACCCGACGTCGGGGCCGCGGCGCGTCTTCCAGTTTCAGAGGGAAACCCATTGCCTTCCATGGACTGGCGACACCTGTTCTTCGTGGCTGTTATTTCAAGCCCAAGGAATCTAATTACTTTTGCCACGAAGACATTCTGAGCTTTGTGACCACGTCCCTTGAGACCGTGTCAGGAGGGTCCCGAGCCAGTGCAAGGCCGAGAGCACAGCCGCGCGCCCTGGCCACGCGCACTCGCAGTGAGCGCGGGACAGAGAAATGTGTGGCTGGTTTGTGCATTTCACCGTGTCCCTCCCCAAACCCAGGACTTCTGGCAGGGCCACACCCCTGGGGACAGTCCCGGCTGACTTAGTCCCGGGAAGCATGAGCAGAAGCTGGACTCTTCTGCCGTTCCGGCTCGCGCAGAGGCCGGGGCACAGGGACCGCGGGATTCCTCCTCCCGTCACTGTCGTTGACGCCATTCAAGCTGGAGCCCTCCCTGCTGGCTAATGGCACTTTTCTGTTTCGGATGGATCCCCCGCCCTCGGGGACAGGTGGGGCAGGAGGGGGTGAAAATGGCTATGGCAGGGCCACGAGGTGTGGACCCTCCGCCCTGCGAGTCACGGAAGAGGCCGCCGCGGAACGTCTGATGTCAGGTCAAGGCCGACGGCCGCGCTCCAGACAGCCGTCCTGGGAACGCGGCCGCTGTGTGCCGAGTCTGAAGTCTGGGCTCGGCCCGTCTGCATCTTCATGGCGCTATAGGAAAACGGGGTGTCTCCTTGCGGCGGGGTCCCGGGTCTCCCTGCGTCTCCGTGGGACGGGGTGAGCAGTTCTGTCGCTATGGGCTTCCGGGGAGACGGTGCAGGAGACCGACCCAGGATGGTTTGGGACATCGTGGGGGGCGGGGGGCAGAGCTCCGCAGCATCCGTGGGGGTCGAGGGCGATGACACAGCAGGACGGGGCTTCAGGACGTGCAGCCACACGTGGCCAGGCCGGCCAACCCGGGACCTGTGCTTGGCGGTCACGCCCTTGCTGTTCTGTCACGGTCCCGGGGAGGCGACCGGCTACGAGTTAAGAGCAAAACTCTGATTTATCACCTGAGTCTGGACCTGAGCCTAGAGAAGGCCTTTGGAAGAAAAGAGAAATTCCACCCCCCCCCCCCCCCCCCCCCCGCGTTCTTAGATACGTCACTCTCTGATTCTGTAGGGGGAGGCTGGGAGGGTCACTGCCGCCGGAACGAGCCTGCCGTCTTTCACCCGGTTCTTCTGGCTCAACACAGGAGAGACCACGTGTGTGAAGTCGGAGACAGGAGCGGGTGTGGGGACAGAACCCGTCTCGTGCACATCTCGTTCTCGCAAACCAAACACCCAGAAGGTTCTGAGGCCTCTGGGCTTGCCTGAGACCACACGTAAAACTTCACATTTCTGGCTCGTGGGAGAGCGTCTAAACAGGCAAACAGATGCTTTTAAAGATTGAGGCTTAAAATATTTTCTGCCTTCCAAATGACATTTCTGCCTTTTTGCCCAGATGAAGGGGTCCCTGCTCCCTGGGAAGGGGGTGGGAGGCGGGGCGGGGCGGAAGCCACCGGCTCTCAGGGAGCTCTGTTCTCCCGAGCAACGGCAGGGCGGCTTCACAACGCCAGGAAAGGCAGAGGAACCGGCCGACTTCGAGAGCGTAGTTTACTGCCCCGGGGGACGTGGACGCGTGGACTCAGGCTGCAACCAGGCAGAGCCCGTGTTCCTTAAGGAAACGTTCCCTGCTTTGCCTTGGCGAACTCGGCTGCAGTGCAAGGGCTGCCATGGCAACATGGTCCCCCACCCCCTTTCCTTCTCCAGATCGGTCACGTGGGACCCACACACATTCTGGAAGCCACTTCTAATAGTTCCCATGCTGGGTCCTGTTTAGGGCTCTGTGTGCGTCTGGGTGACAGCAGACCGCTTCTGGTGGGTCAGGGCCTACGTGTGTGCCTTGTCCCCCCAGCAAAATGCCTCCCTGGTCACCACCTGCGTGGTCTTGGGGGGCACCCGTTCTCACAGCAAGAATGGGGCGAGGGCCCCGGAGCCTGCCAGAAGTCAAGCTCATAGGCCTTATGAGGAATCCCAACCCCTCTGACAGACTGTCCAGGCAAAGCAGCCACGGGTCACGCCACGGGGATAAGCTCTTAGCGCCCGAAGTCTCAGGAATGCAACCGGGTCTGGCCTGTCCCCCCACACTTTGGCTGCTGGGTGCCGTGTGTCAGGCCCCCGGGGCGGGGCCCCTCCAAGATCGTGCTACAGCTTCCGCGTTGTCGGACCGGCTGCTTACTGGTCCCTGGGGGGCGGGGTCCTCTCCGGGGTGGGCGCGCTGAGGCCCTGAGCAGGTTGCCGCTGCCTCTCTGGAGCTCCTTCTCGTCCCTGCCCCTGCCTCGTGCCTCCAAACTCCCCTCTCGCAGGGCAGGTTCCTTTAGGAGTCATGCCCGGGGGCCTTTATCCCATCTACTTTGGGGCCCAGGAGGACATGGTCTGGCGGTCCACGGGCTCCTTCCCGTCCAAGTCCAGCTGGGGGGGTCGGGGAGGTAAGCTGCTCTGGGCAAAACTAAAGAAGTTGTCTTACGTGTCAGTGCTGTATTCGGACCCGTCTTCGTTCGGGCGCCGACCCTGAGGGCCGCGGTCAGTCGGGCAGGGGGAGAGAGAGAAGAGGCAGGGGTGCGGTGTGCACCAAGGCAGGGCAGGGTG
This sequence comes from Mustela erminea, assembly GCF_009829155.1. NCBI lineage: Eukaryota > Metazoa > Chordata > Mammalia > Carnivora > Mustelidae > Mustela > Mustela erminea. The sequence goes on from NC_045633.1 coordinate 38,476,492, forward strand.
GGCAAGAGGGACAGGCAGGCTGCTGCCTTCCTTGGCCTGGCTGTGCGGGACTCCAGGCATTTTCCCAGCGGGACCTCGACCCCCCAGCTCTGGGAACTCTCCCCTGCTCCGTCCTGCACACTATGGCTCAAACCCTAGTTTGACTTGTGCTCGTCACTTAGGGACCACCGTCTCCCGCGGCGGGGGGTTCCCGCGGTCGCCCCCGGCTGCTGCCTGGGGCACTTGCAGAGGTGAACCCGAAAAAGACCCTAAAAAGACCCTAAAAGGACAAGTCAGAGAAGGCAGTGGGGAGAAAGCTGAGAGAGGGGGCGCCGGGGGACGGAATCGGGGACACCCACCACACGGCGAAGCCCAGGACGACTCTGGCACCTCAGCTCTGGGGGAGAGGGAAAGAGCCAGCGGGAAGAGCGTGTCACCTCGGGACGCAGCGGAAAGAGAGGAGCAGGACAGTCCCGTGACGGATGTGGAGACCCGAGCTTGGCCAGTACAAAGGGAAACATCACATGGGAAGACCACGGGCTCGGCCGGCTGTGCCGCTGGACCCCGCGGCGGTGGCTGGCGGGCGTCCGGGGGAGGCCGGGCAGTGCGGGACCCGAACACGCGCCCCGGAACCCCGTCCCGTCCCCAGAAGTTTGCCGCCACCGGTAGCGGGGAGTCACCTGCCGTGCGGGCTAAGCTGATTCACACCTTTTCGTTTCCTTGTGAAGAGGAGTCACGTGCGGAACCTGCGTGCTGCGAGGGGCCGTGCGAGACAGCCGCTCCGCCGCTCGTCTGTGCGGCGCGGACTGGCTCTCTCCGGGGAAGACGAAGCAGAGTTGAAGACGAGAAGCGGGGAAGGGGCTCCCGGACCCGAACTCACGGGGCCTCGGCGCCGGAGATGGGCTCCGGCTCCGAGCCCGACGGCGGGGGGTGGGCTGCACCACCGCCGCCCCCTGGTCTCGGTCCTGCCCCGCACCACCCCCGGGCTACCCGGTCCGCCCAGGAGCGGGGATGCGAGTCGGAGAACCAGCGTGCTGCGGGAGTGAGCGGTCAGGAAAGACGGATGTCGCCCAAGAGGAAGACCGACGTGTGCGACAGTCCGCGCGTCTGGACAGATGCCCGTGAGCGGCTTCCGTGTCCGCGGAGGGCAGCAGGGGTGGCCCAGCCGGGAGGAGGGCGAGGGCTCTGCAGGCTCCGGGGTGCTGGTGCGCCGGGCTCCAGGAACAGAAAGCCAAGTGTGGGCGGGAACCCAGCATCCCCACCTCTGCCCGCAGGGGTCCTGCAGGAGAGGCAGGGGGCGCGGAGGCGAGGGTGTGGCCTGCGCACGGCCAGGCGCTGCACCCCCGTCGATGGCTTTCCCCTTGTGCCTTTGGGGGGCTCCACGGGGTGCAGGAGGCAGGCCAGGGTGGGGTGGGCAGCCCCCCTGTCCCGGAAGTCAGCCCCGTGGGGCGGAGGGTTCCCCCAGCTGGGAGCCTCCCGTTGGCCCGGGGGTGGGGCTCGAACAATGGGGCCCGTGGGCGCCGCGCCCTGGCTGTCGGGGCTGCCACTGGAAACCCCCGAGCTGAGAAGTCTGTCCGTCTGCAGAGTCCTAAGGGGTGGTGCGCGCAGTCACTGGAACTCCTGGCTATTTTATTGCATCGGGAAGCGTGTAAGACAGCCCTTTTGTGTCCCTGCCAAGGAGATGGAGCGGGTGAGTGACACCGGCTGCGCCGCGGCCTCGGGTCCCGCTGGGAGCCGCGCTGGGCACGCAGGAGCCGGGTCCGCGCGGGCCATGCACATGCAGGCCGGGCCGGGCGCCGCGGCTACTCCATGCCGCTGCGCAGGATCTGGTTGGCGGCGATCAGCATGACGCTGATGATGAAGGCCATGGCGAAGGCGCAGATGAGGCTCTTGCGGACGCACGTCTGCCTGTTCTGCTTCTGGGAGTGCACTGGGGGGCGGGGGAGAGGAGAGAGAAGGGACAGGTGAGACAGGCCGGCCTCCCCCTCCACAAGCCCACTTCCTGGACGGAAGACCGGGCGCACCCACGATCCCGTCGGGGACCGGTCCCCCAGACTGGACATGGCCTCTCCTGGCAAATGGGACGAAACGGCGACACTTCTGTAACAGAAAACCCAGGAGAGCTGTGAGGTTCAGAGGGAGCTACAAACCCCCAGACACGGTAGAGTTACGGGGACTTTCTGAGTGAGGAAATAAGGTAACAATCCGGGGTGTCCCCAAAGGCACCACCTGGCTTTACTTTGTTGATTTCCGCCGGACACGGGCTCCTGTCTGAGTCCCCCGCTGCAGGCAGAGAGAGGGCCAGATGCTCCTCTCCCTGTGTGCACCGGGCCAGAAGCCACTTGTCTTCCTGGCGTCGTCCTTGGGGACTATTGGGGGACATGACTCTTCTATGGCTTGTGGTAGGACTTCAGACGCGCACCGGGGGTCCTGGAGCGGGGTCCCTAGGCAAGCAGCATCCGTGCCCGGGAAGCTTGTTAAAAATGCAGGTGCTGGGGTGCCCGGGTGGCTCAGTGGGTTAAACCTCTGCCTTCGGCTCAGGTCATGGCCCCGGGGTCCTGAGATCGAGCCCCATATTGGGCTCCCCCCTCTCTCTGCCTGCCTCTCTGCCTACTTGGGATCTCTCTCTGTCAAATAAATAAAATCTTTAAAAAAAATGCAGGTGCTCAGGCCAGGCCCCATCCCAATGTACGGAATCAGAAAGGCCTGAGAGGGGGTCAGTCATCGGTGTTTAACTGGGTGACTCTGCTGAAATCCGAGAAGCGGAGACCACATGGCCCGTGGACAGGACCAGTGAGGAGGAGGGAGGCACAAAACCCTCTCAGACATTCCAGAGACGGGTGTTCCTGCCCCATGGCTGCTGCACCAGGGTGTCTGTCCTTGGATCCTTGTGTTCTCTTAATCCTGTTGGGCTGGGTCTTGTGCCACCACTTTGATAAGGCCCTTGAGTAAGGGGAAACAGGTAAGTGGAAATCACTAGAAGGAACGTCCTTGATAAAGTGTGCGGAGGAAGCACAGGTCTCTTTTCCAGGCATGGCTTCCCCGGCCGAACTTCTCTTCCTCCTTGTTCTTCTGGTGGTCTGCACCTCCTGCCTTTCCCATCTGTCTGTCCGTCCGTGGTCTTTGCACACAACTTATCACTGAGCATGTGGCAGAAATCTGTGCCCTGGAGGCAGGTGGGAAGCCACACACGCCGGAGCCACGCGCCAGATCAGCTGCGTCGGCGCCAGCTGGGAGTCCGATGTGCGTGTGAGGTCTTGGGTCCCGCGGCAGAACTACTGAGTCAAAGCTCTGGGAGCGGAAGGCGGGAACTCATGAATTCCTCGGTTCTCCGCGTGATTAGGGAATCGCTGGGCCCCGGCACCAGAATTTTCGATTCAGCAGGACTAAGTGGCGTCAAAGAACCTGATGGACTTTGAGTTGCTGGGGGGCCTGACGGGTGTGCGTGTGTGAGCGTGTGCGTTAGGGCCTAGGGCGGGGAGTGTTGGGAAAGATGGTTCTTCAGAGTCAGATGTTAAGAAACCCAATACCGGGACAGGAGAACATTGTCAGATCACCTTCTGTTTTGGAGAAGGGGACCTTCAACCTTCGCAGACCTCCAGCAGAGGGAAAGCGGTTCTTCTCCAGGTCAGATTATGGCACGGAGGGGGCCGGGGGTTAGAAAAAAATGCAATTGCCCTTCATGCGCCTCACAGTCTCTCGGCAGAAAAGAAGATCGGCCAAAGAGCAAGGTCATGGTAGGGTCCACATGCCGTTAAAGAACCAAAAAATGGTCCAATTTCAAGGACGTCTTCCCTTTGGCATTCAGTGGCTCCTCTGAAATCCCTGGAAATAACAGGGAACAAGTAGGAAGCCCATGAGGTTTCCACGGGCAGAGCTTGCCTGGAGGGAAGGGGTCTCCGGGGCTTGTCAAGGGTCTCTCAGAAGTGTGTCAGCCAGGAGGGTGTCTCCAGCCGCGTTTCACAGACACCCGAGGCTCCCCGGGGCAGCCCTGGGCTCTCACTCCCGTGTCTCCGCCGCCCTCTCTTCCTGCCTCTTGTTACCTTTAACCCTCGATCCTCGGGGCTTCTTGCTTTCCGTGGGTGATTGTGGAGCATTTCTGGTTTGGTTCTCGACTTGCTGATCAGGTCTGGGTCTCAGAATCTTAAAAATTCTTATCTGGAGGAAGAAACTGTCCTGGGTGCAGAGCTGTGCCTCCCCCGGCCCCTCCAGGAACGGACGAAATGTAAACCGGAGCCCGCGCGGACGGGAGACACGACGTGGTGTTGGGGAAGGAAAAGGACCAAAGCAGAGGAGAAGCGGAGGCTGCGGAGGGAGCGCATCTAGCACGTTCCGCGGACTGGCTGATTTCTTCCGCGCAGCTCCTCGGTGTGAAAACGCTTCTGAAGGCTGTCATCTACCTTTCTGTCCCCAGGGCTGGCGAAGGCCAAGAAAAATTGCGTGATTACGGGAGGGAGAAATTTTTGGCTGAAGCCGGTCTTTGTGAAGGACGCTCAGCAAACAAGGTCACAGGCAACAGGATTATCCCCCAGGAGAGCGGCTGCACCTCTGATCCGAAAACCCTTCAAAGCAGTGGGAGGGGAGAGAGAAGAAAGGAGAAAAGGCCTGGAGAACCCAATAGTGGGTACTTGGGGCCATGCAAACCAGAATCCAGACCAAAGTCCTGCAAACGGAGTGGTGGAGTGGTCCCTAGCTTGGAAACACGTCACCCTTCAGCTCCTGATTCAGCCTCTGTGCCTCGATGAGGGTCCTGGGCTCTGCAGCCCTCGCAATGCCCTGGCCTGTGCCGAGCACAAAAGGAACGACCTCAGAGCCAGACCCGCGTCTGAATCACGGGTTAGGTAGCGGCCGCGCTGGCCAGCGGGGTGTGTGAGCGTCAGCTGACAGGTGAGCGGCTGGAAGCTCCAGGCAGTGAGGTCCAAGTTCATCTGGCAGTGGTGGAGGTGGGGCCTGAGGCAGGTCGGACTCTAAGACCCAGGTTCAGAACCTCTGCACAAACTCAGTCCCCTTGATCTTCTGCTCCGCGATAGGAAGAGCCAAAGGGAAGGCACGTCACCTGCTGCGGCTGGCGGGGGACGGCCCGCCGCGCGCTCGCGGGTTCGCGGACCGTCACTGGCGGCTGGCTTTGGCGAGCGGACGTGTGCATCGTGCTGTAGTTTTGGGGTTTCTGTGTCCAGGCTTTGCGTCCGCGATGAGGCGACAGGACGGCCGAGGGTGAACTATGAACCCGGTTAGGGCTCCTCTGAGCCACCACTCAGGAGCAGCCCCCGGCAAGTGACTGAACTTCCTGAGCCTCAGTTTCTCTCTCTCTGTCCAAGGACCGAGTGGTAACCGCTCTGCTGGTGTCAAGAATGATCTCAAAGATGAATGAGCCAATAAAAAAAGGTGAAAGCTGCATCCGACTGAGAATTGCTAAAGAAACGCAAGACTTCCTCCTCTGCCCTCGGGGCGGCAGGAAAGGTCTGCTCCTGTTTCTCCTGTTCCCGCAGCCTCCAGCCCAGGCCCGCACGTCCCAACGCAGCCCTCCGCCGTGCTCCTCCCTCCTCACCTGGCGCCGGCGGCCGGAGACTCCCCTCCCCGCAGCGGTGCTCCGGACGCACCACCCAAGCCCGCGGCCGTTCTGCGAGGGCTTCCTGCTGGGGGAGTGCGTCCCCCGGCTCCGAGGCTCAGCAGGGAGGACCCCAGGCCACCTCTGGCCCGTCTCCCACCTCTGCTCCTCGACCACGCTGCCTCCCTGCCCAGCGAGCTCCGTTTCAGGCCCCCCCCCCCCCCCGCACGGACTCCGCCTGCTGCCCGAGACTCCGGGCACCTATTCTCGCCGCTGGGGGGGCCAGTGCCCTCCCCCGCACGTCTTCGGGGCTTACTGCGGACTTCAGGAGGCGTCTCCTGAACATCTTGCTCTCAAAGAGCCTGATCCTTTTACCTTTTCTGTAACGGCCTAACTCCCAATAGTCACTCATTTCTCGCGGAGATGGCATTCCCGTACTAAGTACCAGGGACATTCAGTCCATCCACGGCGCTGCCTAAATCCGGAATGCGTTCACCGCCCGAAAAGGGGACCCCACGCGCACCAGGAGTCACGCTTCACTCCCGCCCCCGGCCCTGGCAGTGCTGCTCAGCTGCTTCCGCCCTGGGCGTTGCAAGTACATGACACACCACGTAGCCTTCCGTGTCGCCTTCCACGTAGCCCGGCCCAGGCACAGCCGCGGCAAGCGTTCCCGCTTCGCTCCTCTGGGCCACCCTGTCCTATCGCTGCCGACGGACGCTGCGGCTGTGTCTGTTCTGGCGACCGTGGATAATGCCGCAAACACACTCGGATCCGCGGTTTTGCGTGGACGTGTCTTCGGCTCTCTTGGGTATGCAGACCTAGGAGTCAGATTTCCGGGTCAGACGGTAGCTCTTTTTGAGGAGCTTGAAACTGACCGTGAAAATGGCACCAACGCGTCATGCGGCCGGCGACCCTTTCTGTGTCTGTCTGTCCGTCAGGCCCAGCGTTCCCTTTCTCTGCTCATGGCTGCCAGGGCAGGCGCCCAACGCACACAGGGCTGGCGTGTGAGCGGGGGAGGCTGACACAGGAGGACAGAGAAGCGGGGTCCGCAGTTTTCTTGAAAGCTGGTTAGCAGGTCCCCAGCCCCTGCAGAGTCCTGGCTGCGAGGGCAGGACCCGGGTTTGTGAATCCAGCAAAAGGCCGTTCCTTTTGCTTTCTCTTTCTCCCAGAGACTCATGCTGTCCACTCGGCCAGTGACAGGCAGTGGGGACTCCTGGATATTCTCCTGGAGACCAGAGTCTGCATGCATTTTGCCACCGACCAGCTGGGTGACTCCTGGATATACGGGGCTCATAACCCCTCTGGCTTCATCTCTTCGAAATGGGGCTGCGCATCTGGAGGCGCCGACTTCCCAATGAGGCAAACCAGAATCTGAACGATTCTGGCGAATCACCCGAACACAGACCTATGTAAGTGATATTTCTGGCTGGGAGCTGGGGGCTCAGAAACGTTTAAAAACCAAAACACTATAAAACCCATCTTAGGTGGGTCTCGCCATAAGCCGGACCTGCCAGGTCTGGGGGCTATTCCCACTCCGTGAGTGTTCCAGGCCCAACATTTTCTGATTTTATGAAACTGAATATTTCCAGGGCCAAAGGGGATACTAATTAAGAGCTTCTGAAAGAGACTTTTCTGTCCATCAGAGAAATCGGGGACGCTTGGGGACTCCAGGTGAGCCCTGAAGGTGAGCGGGACGTGGTGGTCGCTGAGGGAGTAGCAGGAGGCTGTTGCATGATGCCCCGAAAGGGGACCAGGGGCCTCCTCTCCTGGGCTGGGAGCTGGCTCCTTCCTTACCATGAAGCATCTCGGTTTCCAGCCATCAGCTGTGTCTTGCTTTGAGGGTTCACTGTGCACCAGGGGTTGCTTTGGCCTTTCTAACTGACCTTTCTTCTTCTTAGAACAAAACCCGTCTCCTGGTTCGGGGATCCGCACCTCTCCCCAGTGGAGCTCCCCGTGCAGCATCTCACCGTTCCCGCTGCGCCAAGCCAGGCCGGCCAGGGCGAGCGAGCCGAGCTCTAGGCACACGGGCCCCGCACGACTGGCGGGAGCTGGTCTCGGAATGGGGACGAGTCTCCGGGAGACAATCCTGTCCCTCAGGGGAGAGCGAGCCTGCCCGGGAGCGAAGGCGGCAGAGAGGACAGGACAGAGAGCTGGGGAGCGAGAATGCGCGCGGCCGGGGCTCGAGGGGGGACGTCCTTGGGCCGGGGCTCGAGGGGGGACGTCCTTGGGCCCTTTGGATCCGGGTCAGCCAAAGCTCGTTCCTCCGGCGCCTTGTATGATCTGAGCCGGTGCGCCTTTTAATTTATTTACCTTTTTTAAGTTTAAGCGGCTCTGGGTTGATTTTCTGCTACTTAAAACCAAGAGTTTTGACCAGTACTTTTGGGAAGTCCAGCGCTGGCAGTGAGGACTCCAGCAATCAACGAGCCAAGAATGTCTAAACCCTGCAGATCTGGCCCCTGTCCCAGATGCCTTCCAAATGCCTGCGAAGACGCGGCATTCTAGCGGTGGGTCCTGCGGCGTCTCCGGGAAGAAGCCTGAGAAGGACGGAAGCGGGGCTGGGGCAGCCCGTTTTGGTTTGGTCGTTTGTTTTGAGTGTTTCCTACCGTGCGAAGCATCTTACAAATCACTCTCCTGCAAGACTTCGCCTCGTCCTCCTAACAACCACACGAGGTCCTGCTGCGACTCCCATTTCTCGGATGAGGAACACGAGGCTCTGAAGAGTTACTAAGCATCTTGGCAAGGGGCCAAATGCCTGGGGCAGCGCGGGGCAGCTTTCAAGCCGGGCTCGCTCAGGGCGCAGAGCCAGAGCTCTGCACCTCCCGGCGTCTGTCCAAACCGGCCTCCGGCTCTCTGTCCGGGGTCTCAGATTCTCACCCCCCGCACTGACGGCTCCAGAAAGCTTTCCACCACGACTGCCCAGGAGGATTCCCGGAGAGAAGAAAAATCCCTTCCCTTCTGAGGCCACAAATCTCTTTGCAGACCGTGTCCTCTCTCACTGCCAGCCACAGGCCTCGGCTACACCGTGACCTCCTACCTTTCCCCAAGGAGAAAGGGGTTTATTTAAGGAAAGTCGTAGCACTGGAGAAAATGCGAGCAGATGGTAGAGATGACATCTTATGCCCCCTTCGTTCAAATGGGCCTGAAATCCCCACTGCGCACAGCCCGGTGACAGGGCAAGGCTCGCCATCTGGGTGTGCATTTGACATCCTACGAGGAATCCTGGGGCTTCAGCAGCGACGGCCGAGCTGGAGACCTTGGGTTTGGCTGCAGATTCTTTCTGACCTTCCAGGGAGCCCAGAAATTGTTGAATCTGGATGTCACCGACCTTGTCCAAACTTTGCATTGGACGGATGAAGAAAAGAAGGCCCAGAGAGTTTTTAAGTAACTTACCCAGGGTCGAGGCGCCTGGCTGGCTCTGTTGGTTGAGCATCTGACTCTTGGTTTGGGCCCAGGTCATGATCTCGGGGTCGGGAGATCGAGCCCCACATCAGGCTCCGCACTCAGCAGGGAGTGAGTCTGCGTGAAGATTTTCTTTCTCCCTCTGCCCCTCCTCCCACTTCCCCTCTCTCTATTTTTCTCTCTAATACATCTTTAAAAAACTAGTAACTTATCCAGGGTCACGTATCTGGTCTACACAGGGCTGGAAACATACCCACAGACCCACACAGGGATGCCTCGGGGTCTGCCTGGCCCGTGTCACGTCCTTGGACATTCCTTCCTCTGTCCATCATCCCATCACGGAGCAGCGCAGAGCCGCTCTGCCATGCCTTTCCCAGAAACTATTTATTCCCCCGTTGATGATTTTGCTTTACTTCCTTCTGCTGTGCGTGTTGTCAGAATGTCTAGAAAAATCTGACAGCTGGTATTCCATTTAGGGACAACATTTGGGGGACGTGTCTTGAAAGGGCTCACACAGTCTTGCTGCACTTCTCCCCAACTTCCAAATATAATGTGATTTCTCCAGCGACGGAATGAAGAATGAGCAATGACGGCGCGCCGTTCTGCAAGCAGTCTGCGACGCCCACGTCTGGCTGAAGGGCCCAGAGGAACCCATGAAGAGGCCAGGGCAGGGTTGTGTCAGAGAGCCCCAGGTTCAAGTCCTTTCCTGTGATTTGATTTTGGACAAAGGACAGCACTTGGCCGAGTCTCACTCTCCCCATCTCTCCCAGTCGGGCCGCAGAACTACACGCTCAGGTCAGCTGCCCAGGTTAACCAATTCCCAGCGCCTGGCCGGCAGGACAGCCACGTCCTCCTGGCCCTTGACCTCCTGGACTATATCCTATGAGTTAATCAGTAAACATACAGGAAGCGGCAAGTCCAACTTCATACACAGTATCACTTGTTACGGGAACCCTGCGTACGGATCTGGTGACCGGCAGGTAGCGGATCCAACCACGACACCACTCCGTTTCACATGTGCCAGCAACCGGAACCAAATAACGAAACAGGAATTTGCCTCTCGGTGTCCCTGATGCAACGTGTCTGGTGATCGATCGTAAGGGGCGAAACAGAAGCACCACGGCTTGAAGCTCTTAGGTAGCCTGGGCGGTGGGGGCGCACTGTGGGGGTCCCAGACTCTCGTGTCTCGCGCACCTTGGTGGACACCAACCTGTTTATTTATCCAAGTGGTTAGAACACAAATCGGGAACTGATACCTTGGAACACTGAGCAGAATTTGTGTGAAAAAGAGAATTCAAACAGATCGCGGGGACGGGGAGTGCCTGAAAGTCATGCCAGGTATGCTCCCAGGATCGGGGCCGCATTGGCTGCGGGCTATGGACCGTGCCGGAGAGGCCCTGACTCCCGGGTGCTTCCGTGACCTCATGGGTGCTCCCAGAGCACTGGGCACAGTGGGTGACAGCCGGTCAGCTTCCTGACCCTTCCTGACTTCTGGATGTCAGGTGTGTGAGGAGAGGAAAGGTGCCCCTCGGAGCCTCGGATTGGATTCTTCTAGTCTCTTCCCTGCCTTAATGAGGTTTTCTGTAGGTGCCTTGCACACACGGCATGAGCCCCCATCTCAGAGTCCCCGGGAGAACCCGGAAAGCTTCCTTCTGTGGAGCCTGGAGTCTCGTCCTGTCGCCTCCTGTCCTTTCCCGGGGGAAGACGGGAGAATTCCTTCTTGCTGACGATCCCGGAGCTCTGTCTTCCATAAAGACAAGGCGGACCAGAACGTGTGAGGAGCTGGGGTGTGCGTGTGCGCGTGTGCCTGTTCACGCGTATATCTGTGGTCTGCGTCGGCCTAAAACTCAAACAAGTGAAGACAACATCAAGCCAAAAGGAAAATGAAAAGGAGAAAAGGAAACACGGAAACCTCCCCCATCAAGGGGCCGCAACCCCCTGGGCTCCGGGCCCATTTCTCCTTTACGTTTCATTCATAGGGAAGGACATTTGCGTCCTGACTCAGCGGACAGAAACGGACCCTCTGTATGAGTCTGAGACCGGGATCTAGAAAAGTGAAAGCAGAGTCGTGCTGTAAAACGACGCTGCCGGCACATGGAAGGTCTCCCACCCTCGTCTCAGTGGCTCTGTCTCACGGATTGTGCACATCTTGGGGTCTTGACCCTAACCTTGCTGTGCTCGGAGCTGTTTGATGTGACCTTCTTTAAATTCCCCCTCTGCCACACAGCATCTGCTGCCTTTTTTTTTTTTTTTTAAAGATTTGATTTATTTGACAGAGATCACAAGTAGGCAGAGAGGCAGGCGGAGAGGGGAGGGGGAAGCAGGCTCCCTGCCGAGCAGAGAGCCCGATGCGGGGCTCAATCCCAGGACCCTGAGATCATGACCTGAGCCGAAGGCAGAGGCTGAACCCACTGAGCCCCCCAGGCACCCCCAACACATCAGTTTCACTGACCACCTCCTTCCTTGCTCAGAGACAGATGTGCCCTTTCATCTTTTTAAGGCAAAGATCTACACTTTTAGGTTTTTTCTTTCTGAAGGATTCCTTCCTCTGACACAAAGGAGGGCCAGACTCCCAGTCCCCACGGATCTGCTGGCCGCCGTCTGGCTGACTCGCCTGGGTACGCACTTGCTGCAGCTAAGTTTAAAGAGCAGGAGAGAAGCGTTCCCTGGCTGGGAGGGAAGGGGTCAAGGCTAGCCCTGGGGCCCCGAATGGACTCTTCTAGTCCTGGGCACTGGGGGGACCTCAGTGCCTACGTGGCATCTCTTCCAGGACAACTCTGCCCATAAGTACAATCAAGGAAGCCCCTTGAACAAGGAGAGGGCTCCGGGCATTAAATAAATCCACCAGTGACTCTGATCCTACCCAAGACTGGAAAAAACCTGACCACAAAGCGATGAGCTTGCATTTGGGGCCAAGCATAGTAATATTTAAAATACAAAACACATACAGAAAACAACTGTCTGATGTGATCACAAGCAAAGTGGATTACGTAACCAAGGTTGCACAGGTCATTCCAAAAAGCAATGTTATAAAACAGTGTTTCTTTTACTAAATAAGACCACAAAGTTTAAAGCATTTAGTGCAGTGACTGGAACTTATCAATTACCACCCCCCGCCCCCGGCCCCCCGGATCCCGAAACGGTGGCTGTTGTCCGCGCTCTACGTCCGCATCAGTTAAAGCAGACGCGGTGAGACCTCGATTCGGAAAACTCCCTTCTCAGTCGCTTCCTTTACGAACGTGTGAGCGCTTGGACAATAAGAAGACACTGCTTAGAGTTCGGATGACTTCCCCGTGCACAGTCTGACCTTGCCCAAATTACTAAGACTTGTGGCATTTCTCTGAACAAAACAGTGATCCACAAACGAAGGCGCTTATGGAAAACGAAATGCCCAGAAATACGCTTCCCGCCACCTCAGGAGTGTTTGCTGGAGCCCCCGGTGCTATTATTTGAACCGGGAAAAACCAGACGGGACCAGGGGAGGCCAGTGACCACGCAGCCCAACTCTCCCCCCATCTCCGCCTCCCTCCCCCACTCACGCTCCCAGTCATCCTGCCGCAGTGGCCTTGACTACCACCCGTCCGGCTCTCCCGTGGCTCCCACTCCAGATACGGCCACTGACGCTACAGCCCAGGGGTCGTGCGCGCCAAGACCAAGGCAGCCTCTGTGCCACCACCTTTGCCATTCACAGCAGTTTGGGAAAACTTAAATTTGAAAGTCTTCAGAAGGGGCCTTGCCCTCAGGTTGATGCCCCTTCCCACCCAGCACGCTCTGTTTCCCAGGCTTGAGTTCATTTGGTCCCGTCGGGGCATGAACCATGAACGTCTCCTCCTGTTTCCTCTTGTCACAGCCTCTAATCCTGCACACAAAGCCGTCCAGACAGGATTTGGGGGAGCGCAGTGCTCAATGAGCCACTGTGGCCACCGGGACCAACCCCGTCCCGAGCAGACTCCCTGCCACAGTGCTCCGCCGCTGCGCCATGGCAGCTCCAAGACCAGACAGCCCAGTGCTATTCTGGTGGCCACGGGACAGCTCACCCACTGTGTACACTGATTCCTTTAAGCTTTCAGAAAAAACAACAGAAAATAACAGTTTGACCTCTAAGAAATCTCAGCACCCACACGTGGAAAATGGCCGGTCACCGATACCCTGTTTTAATTCTATGCAAAAAAATTCTTCTTTGATGCGTCAGCATTGTTGCAGCAGTTCTGGTTTTCAAAGTCGGAAAGAGGGATTCAGTTCTTAAGCTTCCCTGGAAAGTTCTACTAATTAGGGGATCGGGTAAATCGTTTTTTCTTAAGTTTCCTTTCCTGAGCCCCCCACAATGGCCTCTCGTGGGTCTCTATTTCGGCCCCAGGAAAACCTTATTTCTTTGAAAACTCCGTGGTTAAGTTCACAGTCATTTCACGAACAGGATCTTCCTAAGCCGCGCCTTTTGGGCAGCAGAGCACAGAGGTCAGCTGCTCCTCAGGGTCCTGAGAAGTGGGGGTAATTATCCTGAAGCTTTTAGACAAGGATGGGCCCTCAGAGAGGCAGTCCGGGCGGCCGAGATCACCCAGTGAGCCACCAGACTCGATTCAAGTCGCCACCAGCGTCGGAAGGCGTGGTGGTCGTCCAGCAGACGACCGCAGAGCGACCACAAAGCTGAACACTCAATCCCAGACCTCAGAGGACCCCGGGAGGGAAGACATGGTCGCTAGTGACAGGGTCACTAGAGGTCCTGCAAAAATGCAGGGTTTGGGGAAAAAACAGAAAGAAAGTAAATGACCTGCGGCGTCTGTGCAGCAAGAACCCCGTAGCCTCGTTCCTGGGTTCTCGACCGAGGCACTGCAGCCCGACGGCCAGCACGTTCCGCCTGCGGACGACACGGCAGCGTCCGCCGAGCCCGGCCCGGGGAGGGCGGCGACGCGGGGGCACCTACCTCCCTCAAACTCCGTCTGGCAGCTCTCCGACGTCTCCTGCAGGCTCTCCTCCTCGTTGGTGATGATGTTCTCGATGTCCTTCATGGTCAGGTGGTCCCGGAAGGCGTGGTACAGGATGAGCTTCAGCTCCTCCAGCGTTATCCTCTGCATGTCGAACTGTGGGGACAGACGGAGTGAGACGGTCCCGAGAGCCCAGCTCGGGGCACAGCCCGTGGCCCGAACACCCCGAGCTCCTCTCCTGGCACTTCTCCCAGCCTTGCGGGGCAGCCGATGAGCAGTTTCTCCGGCACGTGCAGTTCTGAGCACATGCGGGAACTTGGCAGGGGACCCCGCGGGGACACAGCGGGTGTGGCACCCGCCGCAGCGGGAAGTCCTGGAGAAGATGCCACCGGCTCCTTTGGCGTCCCACTCGCACAGCATCTGCTGTCCCCCACACACCCAGCGCACCTCACATGCTCGGGGGTTGTGTCACACGTCAGACAATGCCTGTGTCTCTAATGATGACAAACCTCCCAAGAAGCCACCATTCCTGTCCTGCTCTACATATACATATCTTGTCTGGGCCACCTGGGCAGCTCAGTCGCTTACGCGTCTGGCTCTGGGTCAGGTCATGATCTCAGGATCGTGGGATCCAGCCCCCCTTTTGGTACACGGTCAGCTTCTCTCTCTCCCTCTGCCCCCCCCAATAAATAGATAAATCTCAGAACAAAGTATGTACTTTTCCTTAACAAGATAAAATGCAAGTTCAAAGCCATATTTGTCAGGAAGAGAAGCGAAGGGCTGGTGTGGCTTCCCCGTCCCGAGGAGAGGATTAGACTCTCTCCCTCCGTCTCTGTCGGGTTCGGTCCTATCGCTTTCTGGGCCGACGGAATGTGAGAAGAAGTCACGGATGCCACATCCAGGGAAAAGCTTTAAGAGCCATTACGCGGTTCAGCCAGGTGCTGCCTGCCCTCCGCTGTGAGGACAGCACGTCCCACGTGGGGGTTGGTCCTTCCGCCTGGGCCCCGGAACAAGGGTCAAGTGCAGGAGACCCACAGACACCCCAGGCAGGGAGGCGACGGGGGTAAGGAGAGCCCTCCGTCACGGTCAGCCACAAAGACTCGGGGCTTGTTTGCTAACCTGTTTGAAGCCAATAATACAAAAATTAATGCACGGAAGTGGGAGGCTACCCTCACGAACTTTCTAAAATACCACGTTCCAGCACCAAGTGGTGGGAAACGAGAAAAACGTTACTGGAGGCCGGAAAGAGAAAGACCCACGGACGTCGTGCGGAAACTCAGCATCCAGTAATCGTCGCCCGAGGGCTTGAAGGACATAAATGCGTGAAGGCAGCTTGTGGCTTTCGGTAAGAAGTTTGGGGAACAGCAACGGTTGCAACTGGTTTCCTCTGACAGGTGCCTCAAGACAAAGTGAGCTCAGCATGACAGACATTGGACAGAGAAAGACGAAGATTATATGGTTTCACTTATCTATGGAATCTGAAACCAACCAACCCACCCAAAACCCCTGAACTCACAGATACAGAGAACAGAGTGCTGGGCTCCAGGTTTGGGGTGGACGGCGGGTGACATGGTGAAAGGGGCCCGAAGGGACACACGTCCAGCTATAAAATAAGTGAGTTCTGGGGACCTAGTGTACAGCGTGGTAACTGCGCGGTATTGCATATCTGAAACCAGAAGTATAGGTCATAACAGTTCTCGTTACAAGGATGTGTGGGGATGGATGTTAATTCAGTTTATTGTGATGGTCTTTTTGCAATATATATAAATATTGAATCATACACAAGAAGCTAACATAATGTTATATGTGAATTGTATCTCAATTTTTTTAGAAAAAATTAGGGAAAAAAGAGAGATGAATTCAGGAAAGAACTGGTTGGTTTGCAAGCCAGGAATAGAGAAACTCAGAAATTCCTGGTCTTACAGAACAGAAAGAAGCAATTGTTTCTTTCAACTAGGAAGAGATAAAACTGAGATATGCTATAAATAACAAAATAAACGTAAGTGTTCCTTATTAAAACCCCTGAATGTGTGAAGTGACTCTCCAAAGAAGCCAGTTTAGAGAGAATAATTGTGGGTGTTAGAGAATATTAGAGAAAATTATTAGAATATTAGAGAAAATAATTGTGGATGTGGCTATCAGAAGACAATTGAAATCAAAGAGATTTTTTTAAAAAATGACTACGTTTTTGAAACAGCAATCCTGGGCAGGAGCCAACAGCCTGGGATTAGAAGACTCTATGACTGTTCAAAACCCAAGGTGATCTTCGGGCTCCCAACCTTTCACGGGACCAAGCGCTTAGGAGAACAAGCTCTCGAGGATCCAGGCAAGCCCCGGCGTCCACTGCCCTCATCAGACGCGCACTAGCCGAGCGGCACGACGGACGGATGTCCTGGGTGCGGACGCCGGGAACCGGGCTTGAAATCATACAGTGAACGCAAGAGCGGCTTCCAGGGAGCGGAACTAGGGTCCAACCAAGGAACGGTGCTCACCCCAAGGTCTGTTCAGTAGGAGGAGAGAATTTTTTCTAAAATTTTGAATGCTGTGTGTCTGTCATCTCTTTTTCTCTTTCCTTCTGGATGGGATTGGTTGGGGGTGGTTAGCCGGAGTCTGTTCTGCCCTTCTATGTCGAGTGTGGCAGTGGTGGATTATATATTCATTCATTCATTCACTCATTTGCAAAGTCTCCAGATCAGGAGGAGCCACACCCAGGTTTAAGGTAATTCATGAGATTCTAGGACTTGAGGCTCGGGTCTTACATGCTATAATTGGATGGGGCTCTTGGGTGTTTCCCTTCGGGGAGGGAGCAGTATATTTTGTGGCTCAAGAGAGGGAAATGAGTATTTGTGAGCAGAAGTGTGGGCTGTAATAGGTTTCAGTATTTCCAGTTCTTTCTTTCCCCAACATGCGAGGGGTATTTCCTGGCCTACTGATGGAAGGCTTTGGTCGGTTAAATGCCGGTGAGAGTCACATATGAAAATGATGGATGCCCGGAGCCAAGTCTCAGAGCCATCTTGTGTTCTGCTGTTTTGTTTCTTTTTTTACTTCTGTCACAAAACCACTCACACCAAGTAGGGGCTGCTCCTTCATTCTGGCTCCTGGAAAAAAATACACCATGGGGCCAACTCACAAAGGGCATGTGATTTAAGAGAAATAAACCCTCACACTGGCCATGAAGACTTTGGGATTTCTGCAGCATAACTCAGCCAAGAGTGAACACAGAATAATATTTTAAGTTAGTCTGGATCGCAGTGAGAGGAAGTTCTAGACATTTTTCTCTCCCTGCTTTCTTTGTAAGCAATCTTTCCCTTGCTTTAAAAATGCCCTTATTCTAACAAATGAAATGAGGTCACTGTAATTTGCTGGAAATCTAAATGACTCCAGTTCAAAGCCATTTACAGAAGAAAGAACCAGTGAAGTAGGTGTGTGAAGTGGATTTGTTTTCTGCATCACAGTTTACTGGCCCTAGAGTGAATTAGGAGACACACGGAGGGTCGACCTGCCGTCTTTTTTGTCTTACTGTCCCTCAGATTTGATGGGGTGACATGTGGTTTTAAGCCCAGGCGCTGCAAGAAGCCTGGGAAAGGGCTGGGTGGGGGTGATGGACGTCCCAGACGAGACAATTTGGACGCGCTCCCACCCAGCGTGCCCCAATCAGAGACAAAGAGGGACATATCTGAGAATATGAGTAAGTATTTCCTGGAAGACCAGCTGAAGGGATCTGGAGAAACCCTAACCAGCTGAGAATTTGCTGAAAATCAGAAATTAGGTGAAAAGAATCAGCCAGAGTCTGGCAAAGTGAAGACAAGACACAGAGCCTAGAAATCTCTCTTTTCCTTCGATTCAGCCATCTGCGTCATCGTTTAATAACAGGATACTAACATTGAAACAAAATTAATTAAGTAGAATTCCAAGTTTTCAGTGTTGTCGGAATAGATCTCTCTTGCAAGTCTGAAAGACATCGCACTGTCAAACACTGCAGACAAAATGCCAAGTATTCCTTCCGCCATCACTCCTGTAGCTTAATTTTTCTTGGGTCCGTTTTGGAATTACACATTTTCTTTCAGAAAACCAGCCAAAAGATAAGCACGTAACCATACACATTCGCAGTTTTAAATCGCTCTCAGTACTTCTGATACCCCATTTTGTATTGATAATCCTCCTCTAGGTTTGGGTTTTTATTTTCTTCTGCTGGTGGTAGCTCACGGTTAAAGAGTGCCACATGTACGACTGCTCGTTCCCGGGAACAGAAGTTTTCCATTTATGGTATCTCTGCAGGGTCAACTGCACGAACGTCTCCACCCTCATTAATCATATTAGGTAGCCTCGCATGTATACTCTGTTCCCTCCTCTAACATCACTTGCTGGGGACTACTTGATTTGCCAGAGACCACGGGTAACACATCGAAGTCTATGGAGAGTCCTGTAGCTCTCAAATGAGGCAATTCCTTACTTTGAAAAGGTTGATTTCTGAACTCGACCAACAGTCATTGAGGCAGACCCCACGCCAGACCCTGACGAGATGCAAAGGTGCGCAAGACATGCATCTCTCTCCAAAGACAAGCCAAGAAGTGGTTTTAATCCAGTGTGTTACGAGCCACGACAGGGGACGCACGGGGTGGCTTGGGAACCCCTGCGAAGGCAGCAGGTGCTGAGGGCTTCCTGTAGGAGAGGCACGCCAGCCGAGACCGAGAGGGGAAGGGTCTGCCTGGTGAGTGCAGTGGGAGGGGGCGCGGGGAGGGACGGGAGAAGGATGCAGCGGCCACAGCTCGTGACTACACCAGGCCCAGGGTGTGATAGCCGACATGTTCCATGAACGGTTCTACGTTGCGTTCTTCTGAGGACTCAGAGCAATGGAAGGGGGTGGGGGGTGAGGGGACCCATGGGGAGGGTGTCAGTCCGTACAAACATTCAGCTCTGTGGCACCAAGTACATCCACGCTTCATGTAACCGGCACCACCATCCGTCTCCAGAACTATCTGTTCTTCCTAAACTGAAACTCCACAGACACTCAACACTATCTCCCCTGGCCCCTCTCTGCTTGCCCTGCCCCTGGCAGCCCCTTCCTGTAGACGGTCTACTTCCTGTACAGTCTAGCATCAATCTGACACCTCGTACGTGGCATCACCTAGTGTCTGTCCTCTTGAGACTGGCTGATTTCACTTGGGTTCATCCCTGTGGCTCTGCTTTGCGGCTACTGTGAGTAATGCTGCTTCGAACACTCCGAAGGCTGAGTCAGATGGTAATTCTAGGTTTAATGGCTGGAGGGATGGACTTTGTCTTATCTTTTAGGTAGCATGGGGTGTCCCCAAAAGATTTTCACTAGAAAAATGGCTTGAGTTTGAACTTGAGAAAAAGTATCCTTGGCGTATAAGGGGCAAGATGACCCGAGAGGAGGGTATTGAAGCAACTGGTTTCGGGACCGTGGTGGTGTTGACCTAACATTCCAGGAGGAAGCCACTGAGGTCCCACGTTAGCAAACCAGAACTTAGATAAATGTTGCATCCTTGTAATGTTCCTCTTGAGAAGAGCTGAGACCAATGCTGGGCCTTCTCACCCCAAGCAGGGCTGACTGTGTGTGTCCCCAACTCGGCAGAGAGTTCCAGTTTTTCTCTTCCTTGTTCTCATGCATTATCCTACCAAAGCTTCCTGTCTTCTGCCCCATTTTGCATTCTCCAAATGCAAACTGCGTCACCTAAATTGTCTTCTTCAATCATATTTGACCAGTGGGCTGTGGTGCCAGAGAGACTGAAGCACCACGTAAGGGAGCGACGTAAGAGCGCCATCAGCAAGACTTAAGGAACCATTAGGTGCGGAGCGTGGAGGAGAAGGAGCCAATCAGGACGATGCCCGAGCGGTGCCGGCTGGCTGGGAACAGAGAAAGGACAGGCCAGGGAGAAAGATGGCCAGAAGAATTCTGGTTGTGTGCACATCAGGAACCTCCCGAGGGACAGCCCAACAGAACAGCCCGGGGGAGGTCTGGATGCGGGTTGACGATATGGCTTTGGAAGTCGTCCGCATACAAATGATAATCAAAGTCATCAGAAAGGAAGCGGGTATGGCGGATCAACAAGCCCAGGAGAGGCTCTGGGAGGACAAGACAAGCAGGTTGCAGCCTCCATTAGAGAATGGGTCTGAGTTGAACTGTGATTTACGGTAAATGCACATTCTGGTCTTCATTTGTCGGTCCCGGTTCCTGGCTCACAACCCCTCCGACTCCTGGAATGGATAAGGGCAATGGGAGCATCTTTGTTACATATTTGGTCTCTTGTCCTCAGTTCCTGCAATCACTTCTGAGCTACAAACGGGTGTCTTGTTATTCACATGTCCCTCTCAACCCCAACTGAGTTTATGCTACAGACGTGACCTTTGGAAGTCCCTGCCAGATGGAGAGCAGGTCGCCAGGGGACCCAATCATGGACAGAGGGTTGTAACTTTCAGTCCCATCCCCTGATTTCCAGGGAGGAGAGAGAGGGGCTGGAGGGTGACTCCGTCAGGAATGGCCGATGTTGTCATCAGCTGTGCCTAGGATTTAGAGAGCTTCTAGGTGAGCGGGCTAGGACACTTCCGTGTGCCCAGACTCCAAGAGGACGGAAGCTCCTTTGCCATCTCACCCGATGTGTCTCTTCATCTGGCCATTCATGTGTGTCCATTAGTAGCCTCTGCAGTAAACCAGTAATCTAGTGATTAAACTGGTTTCTTGAGTCGTGTGAGCCACTTTAGCGCATTAACAGAACCGAAGGAGGACGCCCCGGGAACCTCTGACTCACAGGCAGCCAGTCGGTGTGGGTCACGGTCTGGATTGCATTTGCCAGCTGCAGCCTTGTGGGTCGAGCCCTCAACTTCTGGAACGATATCATCTCCAGGTAGATCAGGTCAGAGTCGCGTTGAACTGTAGGACACCAGCTGATGCTGGACAATCGCTTGGTAGCAAGGGGGGAAACCCTGCTCATGGGAACTGGGTACAGGGCTGTAGTACACCTTTTATCAGTATACACGGTCATTAAAAAAAATACTCAAGCACCAAAAAGAGACCAGCAAAAACCCCGTGACTCTTCAACAGCGTGGTTACCAGAGGGGAGGTGGGGGGGGCAACCGGGGGAAGGGGAGTAAAGGGCACAATTGCGATGAGCACCGAGTTACAGACAGGAGTTCTGAATCCGATGCTGCGCACCTGCAACTATATACAACACCACGTGTTAATTATGCTGGAATTCAAAATAAATAAAAATTACCAAAAAACCTAGGAGCCTAAAGTTTTAATATATATCCAATTATTTTTCAGATCACCTGTGCTGTCAAATGATACTAAATTTATCAGGCATATATAGAATCCAAAGTAAGTTTTTAAAAAATTTAAGTGCCTTCTCTTTGAAAATAAATCTGTTTTTACATCAAGATGGCTATGCTTTTCTTTTTGAGTGGATTTTCTGCTAAATTTTTATCTCCCTTTTGGTTCTTAAATTTACTGTGTTGTATTAAATACATGTCTCTTTATTTTTTTGTTGAATATTTTTGGAGAAGGAGGGGGAGGGGCAGAGGCAGAGGGCGGGAGAGACCCTTAGGCAGGCGCCACACCCAGCAGGGAGCCCCGTGGGGGGCTTGATCCCAGGACTCTTGAGACCATGACCTGAGCTGAAAGCAAGAGTTGGACGCTTCACCAAGGGAGCCACCCAGGTGCTCCAAATACTTGTCTCTTTAAAAAGGCATGTGTCTTATAAAGAGAATGTCTCTTGTCTCTTATAAAGAGAATAAAGTTGGATTTAAAAAAAAATCTAACTGGAGATTCTTTGCCTTCCAACGGTGGAGGCTAATTATATTTTTATATGTCATAAACATGTCTGGCTGTGCTTTTTAAATTTCACCCTCTGCTTTCTGGACTTATCTTTCTCTATGGTTTCCTTGCCTTTTGTCTTTTGCAAAAAATAAAAAATAAAACCCCAAACCTACAGCTGTCCTAGTTTTGATTATACTGGCAGATATCTTTCCATTTATCAAGTGCAATACTTAAGCCATAATTTCTTATATTATTAAATTCAAAAAACTTAAATTGCATTTTCTCATCTTCCCCTGCAAATGATAAGAAAGTTTATAATACCTTTATTTCCAATCTCTTATCCAACACGTTATAGTCTTGGTAAGTTTAATTGGAGATTTATTATGACACGTTTCCCACCATGTACGTTTTTCCTAGAATAGTGTTTGGCTTCTGCATTTAATTTTACAACAAAATTTATAACAGCTACTGACACTTCACTGTATTAAACTGATTTCAATGCTCATTTCCCTTTCTCTGTGACTGTCTCAACCCTGATTTTCATCCAAATATCTGCTATGAGAACTTTTAAAAATAGTTTGATAATGAAGCGTTTGTGGACACTGCGTTTTCTGAGTTCTTAAAATCTGCTAGTACTTTGTTCCCAGCATCTCCTATGACAGAAGACTTAGCTGGGTGTAAAATTCTAGAATCATACAAATCTCCCCCTCAAAGCTCTGTCGAAACTTCTCTGGATCTTGTATGGTTTGATGTGGGAGAGGAGGAGAGGTCGGGCTGCTCTAAATTTTTAGTTGGCTGATCATTTCTTTTTTCTTCCGGACACCAGTAGGAATATCGCATTATCCATGAAATTTTAAAAATGTTTTCCACACTGCGTTATGTGTTTTTGCAGTGATCTCAGCTGGAGCTTCATGAGGGGGCTTTTAATTTTTACACCAATGCCATTTTCGGTTTCCGGTTATTTCTGGACAACAGCTTTGATCACTGTCTAGGTCCTGGTCCATCGAATGGGTCCCTTCCTCTGGAACACACAAGAGTCTAAGATCTCTACCCATTGTTTCCATATTTCCCACCTTATCTCCCATCATTTTCATCTCTTGGTTTTGTATTCCACATCCCCGATTTTTTTTTTCCCACTGTTAATCCTGCTTCTACTTCTCTCCAGTGTAGGTTTTAATCCTGCAAAGTGTTTGATTCCTTCCCCTCTCATTCCTTTAGTGCCCAGACTGTTACTGTTGCTTTTTAAAAAACAAGATCTAAAATGCCTTGCATTGCTTTCAAAGATTGAAATATTAAAGAACATCAAACAGGCATCTTCTACAGTTCTTCCCTGATGCACTTTTCAGAGGCAGGTTCCTCCTCTGCATCCTTCTCCTTGGACATGCTACGTTGTAAGGAGTCCAGCGTTACGGCCGCTACTGATTCTGAGCGCCTCGAAGTGAATGGGAGTTTGCAGGACTCGCAGAAGAGGAGACCGGGGGGCTGTCTTGGCCGTGGGTATCCCCGGGCTCCATCTGCTGTTCCTGGGGTCATTCCTCAGGCGCCACTTTGCGGATGCTAGTTCTCTCTTGCTCTGGAAGCTTGGTTCTTCCCAGGTTAAGATTGTTGCACACCCTTCTTTAGCCTAAGCCAGAGGTTCTGAAGTGTGTTTGCTGGACCAGCAGCACCAGCAGCACCTGGAAACTGGTCAGAAATGCAATTTCCCCGGCGAACTCCTTAACCCTGGCTCTTCCCCGGGGAGTTCTTTGTCTGTCTGGGGGCCTCTGCCCGTGGCTGGGCATGAGGCATGCGCCGCGCCTTCCACAGTGTCTACAGTCAGTCCCGTCACAGAGCCCGGCTCTGGCCGACGCAGGACAGATGCTTGCTGAATGAAGAAGCCTGAATCTTCTGTTTGTTCTAAACAGTCTTTCTCACGTGCCTTCCCCCCTGCTCAAGGTTCCTAAACCCCAAACCTGACAGAAGACCAGGAAGAGCCCCGGTGTGATGGGACCGCCCATGTTCAGCTTCTCTCTCGGGGCAAGGTGCGCGAAGCCAAGTAACTGAATGTGTTTTCCTGCTGTGGGAGGAACCTCGGGCGTGCTCGAGTCTTCAGTGGGTCCCTGAATTCTTGACAAGATGACATGCCCGACTGCTGGAAGGACAGAGTCCTTTGTTCTCTGCCGGGCGGTCTGCTCTGGAAGGACACTGGAAGGCTGCGTCCCCGGCTTCCCCGACCAGACGTTACGTGGATCCAACTCGCTCATCGCAGAAGGCGTGCGGTTAACTGGACGACACAGTTCCCTCCCTGGAGAGGAGAGCAGGCTGCGTGATCTCGGGAGCACCGCCCGCTCCTGTTCTTTTCTCTTCCCACCGGCAACAGGCATCATCGCTCCGAGAGAGCTGCGCGGACCCGCGGGGTAAGAGCTCCTCAGCCATGGCGGGAACGGGGTACCGCGTGCCGTGGGAGCAACTCCTGCCGTCTGGGACGTCTGGACAGGATCTCGGGCGGCCAGAGTTCTCCCCAGGTGACCGAGTGCTCTCATGCGTCTCTCATGGCGGCGTGAAAACAGAGCCATTGTCAAGTGTGCGCTGAGCACCAATGTGGCAAGGACACACACGGTCCTTGGAGCTGCAGTTTCCCGCCTGTGCCTTCCCTTCCTTGCTCGGCGCCACGCCTCGGACAACACAGCTTTCCTGGTCTAATAAGCAGCCTTCCCCCCAGCAAGGGTGCGTCTTGCCATCAGCCTGTCCACGGTGTCCAGAGGTGAATGACAGGAGGCACCCGTGTAACCTGGGAGACTTCCAGAGTCCTTCGGGGCTCCAAGATTTTCCCACACGGAGACCCGAACAGGGAGACTGGGATGTGAGGCACTGTGCGACTCCTCCCCACTGCAAGCAAACGGGGCCGCGTCTGGATCCTGGACAAGCCGAGCAGGCTGGGCCCAGGCATGGAAGGCGGCTGGAGGTCCTGAGAAGCAACAGCGGGTGCCGGGCTACGATGGACCATCAACTGCACACTTGCACGAGGAGGCGTGTACCGTGTTCTGCAGTCCCACAGAAGGTAGGCCGGGGTTGGGGTTCGCACGGGGATTGGGTCCTAACGCGAGGCTGCAGACACGCCCCGGAATGCAGTGGTGACGCAGAAAGAAGGAAGAGGAAAGAAACGCAGAGAAAGAGGAAGCCCTAGCACCACAGCAGAACTGAGACGGAGTACCCATTTACTGCCACATTCCAGAAGGAAGTTTCCCGTAATTGCCAGACCTACAGCGCAGACACGTGGCTCAGAGTCGACGGCTGACATGGAGAAAACTCTGCTGCGGGGCAGACTCACCACTCCGAACGCAAGCGAGCGGCTTGGGATCTGTGCCCATTGATAGGTTCCCTGGCTGCAAATCTGAGACAAAACATCCCATAAGACCGTAAGACTCGTAAGACTCTCTGGATGTCCGGCGCCTCGTTTCCAGTCTGACTGTCTGGGAGCAGCTAGCAGGAGAGGTTAGATGGAGGGCGAGCTTCCTCTGTGACAGGTGCACGACACACTTGGCCTTCCCGGAGCCTCCCGTGGGTACCGCCCAGAGCAAGGCCGGGCCACCTCACGCCCATGGCACAGATGAAGATGCCGGAGCCCAGAGAGGTTCAGTAACGCAGTCGGAGATGAGGAGCAGGCGAGTGAGACTGATGATTTCCGACGGAGCACATGCCTCTGCTCCCCTCTGCTGCTTTAAGCTGAACTTGGATTTGGGGTGTACACCTCGCTCTCCCCCGTGCAGTTGTTAAAACGTGCCAGCCAGACTCCCCTGTGACAGGGGGCAGGGGAAGGTCAGCTTCAGACTCTGACTGTGGCTCAGATATCCATGTTCTCTGTATGCTTGCCCCCACTTATTCAACAAATACGTATCGGGAACCCAGTGAGCGGTACGCATTATTCTAGACAGGGGGATACGTCAGGGAGTCGGGGAGAGAAAATTCCTTGTCCTCAAGGAGAACTGTTGGGACAGACCGAAAGTATGGAAAGAAAGAAGTGACCGGAATGTCAGATGGGGAGTCCAGGGAAGCCAGGAGGAGGCTGGGGAGTTCTTGGTGGGGCGGGTGGTGGTGATTCACTTTTAAATGAGGGCATCAGGGGTCCCTGTGGGATGGTGCCATTTGGGCAGAGACATAAAGGGGCTGAGGGTGTGTGGTACAGCTCTCTGTGCAGAGCACAGTCCAGGTGCAGGGAAGGGCAAGTGCCAAGGCCCTGAGGCAGGCACATGCTTGGGATTTGGGCTGGAGGGGCTAGAGGGCAGGGATCAAGGGCACACTGTTCTGTAAGCAATACGGCTCATGGCAAGAATCAGGAAAACATTTCTCTTTCTAAAATGGACATACTCGCTGCTCCGCAGCGCCTTCCCCAGGGCGAAAGGAAAGGGAAGGTACCGGAGTGCGGGTCAGACGAGAGGACATCAACAGGTCTCTGCTCCCGCTCTCGACTGCCACGCTGATCAGAGCCTTAGACTGATAACTCACTCCTCTCAGTGCCTTTCCACCAGCGCGATCTGCCCACGGAGGGAGGACCTGGGAGACCCCAGAGCGCGGAGCTTGTGGCTCCTAGAAGTGGGTTTTCTGGGAGGCTGAATCGCAGCCCCAAAGAGATCTACATCCTGACCCCAGGACTTGCAAACGTGGTCAAAAGGACTTTGCTGATGTGACCAAGTTAAGGACCCTGAGACAGGGAGGTTATCCTGGACTCTCTGTGGGGCCCGAAACGTAACCACAAGGGTCCTTCGCAGATGGAGACCCAGGGAGGTTGGACGCGGGAGGACGGTTGAGGAGATGCAATGAAAGAGCGATGCCCGAGGGATGCAGGAAGGGAGACCTCGGAAGACAGGCTGTCCTGGGAAGCCACGAAAGACCATGAAACACTGACCTCCCGCCCAGAGCTGCCAGGAAGAGCTCAACCCTGTGGACACCCTGATATTAGCCGAGTGACACCAGTTTCGGACCGCTCATCTCCAGGACGCTCAGAGAACACGTTTACGTTGCTTTAAGCCACAGAGTCTGTGGTGATTTGTTATGGGAGCAACAAAGAGGTTTATGTTTGGGTTTGGCTGGTCAAATAGAGGCGTTTTGCTAAGAGCTCCCCCACGTCTGGGAAGAACCCGTCTCGCCTTTGGGAGTTCGGACGGGGGCTGCTGTGGTTTGTCAAGCGGAAGGGGGGCCCGTTTACTGGACCGTCCAGTTTGGGGGCTGAGGGGAGAGTGTGGCGGTTCCCGGGAGAGTCCGGCAGAGGCCCACAGGGATCCCGCTCGGCGCCAGCCCCAGGAGGTGTGTGATGTCTGCGGTATCTGAGGGTGATCCCACAGGAGAATCGGAGACAAGCAGGAGTCCGGAGAAGGAGGTCTGAGTCTTCACAGCAACTCTTGAGAATGAAACACATACGCAATTCCCCTTTGCACACCCGAAGGGACGTGGTGAAGCTCCAAGGGGTCCGCGGCATTACAGTGAAGTAGTTTATGACACATGTGAATGAAGGTGAAGACGTCATGAAAACCCAGTGTGAGTGTGTGTGTGTGTGCGCGAGTGTGCGAGTGTGTGTGTGAGTGTGTGAGTGTGTGTGTGTGAGTGTGTGAGTGTGTGAGGCCCCAGCAGGACTTCTGAGAAAAGTCCCATGACCTTGGTTTCCACCCAGACACTGTCATGTAGTGGCTGTGTGACCCGGCCAAAGTGTCTAAACGCCTCTGTTCCTCAGTGCTCTGTTCCCCTGCGACATATACGGTGGTATTTGTATCCTGGGTTGTTCTGCAGACACAACTCCTTCGAGTCTAAAATGCGCAGCTCCTTGCACATCACACATTTTGCTGGCCTGTGCCCGGGTTGTGTTGTGGCAGGAGAAGGTAACTCAGTCCAATGTCACCTGGTCGGGCACCACACAGGTAAGGCTCAAGTCCGGGGTCTGCTTCTCTGTTTGCTCCCCCCTCACTACCTACTGTGGCAGTTTCAGAAAATGAGATTAATCAGTTGAGTTCTGCAAATAAATGCAGAAAGAGGTTGACAGAAATGTCCTACACATGCAGACTCACGGAATGATAATCGAGGGACATATATATTCATACAAAATCGAGGGATTCCGGCACTCTCCAGCTGAATCTAGCAGGTCACTTACTAGCTTGGAATGTGTTTCTCTCTCCATTTAACAGATAACAATAATACTAATAATAAAATGATCAGGATAGTCACAAGGAGGTAAGAATAACAATCATCGTAAGAAGCCACCTCCTAGAGATTTGGGGAGTATCAAACAAAGTAAGAATGCTAAATCTTTTTAATGAAAAATGCAAGGTAATACAACTACCTGACATCACTGTGGTAGGCCTGCTAATGCGGAGAGATCCAGCGTCATCTCTGTTTAGGCCCACGGAATCCATCTCTGATCTGGGTTGCAAGCTGCCATCGGCCGGCCCCGAATTCCGTCTGAGAACAGGGATTGGAGCTCCTTGTGCCCGGAGCACACCTGCTTTTTTCCTCATTTAAAGACTGTCACTTAGGCTTTTAGGATTCTCTTGACAGCTTCCGTCTGGTATTCAGCAAAGCAACAGAACGAGCTGTCAGTGCATCACTTGTCTTATTCTGGAGCATTCCTTTTGCCACGCCCAGGACCCCAGACAGGTGATTCTTAGTGACTTTCTTCAGATAGGAAGAAAAGCCCTTTCTGACGGGCTGGGAGTTAGGGGAGAAGAGCCGGGCGCAGCCGCTTGTGAATGCAGGTAAGGACTGTAGATCTGCTCGTCTGGAGCAACGGATGAGGCTTGGCTGTCCTGTGATCCTGTCTGCACGGACGGGGCCTTTCCGGTACACGCGCTGATTGTGAAACAAGATCTCAGAAGCCAAGGTGACCTGATGAAAACCTTCTAAGGACTCCTGAGTGCTTTCATCTCGGGGTCTAAGCTCTTCAACAAGCTTCTTAAGGTCTTCCGTGCTCTGGCTTTGCCGTCATGTCCTGCCCCTTCCCACCCCTACATCTGACTCCTCCACGTGCTGAACTTCCTGAGCACCAGAGGCTGCTGATTCCGGGACACCGTGCTCTGGCCCGTGTCTTTCTCTGAACCAACCCCTCGTTCAGGCCTCACCGTCTCCGAGATTCTTCCGATAAGCCTTTTGGGTACCCTGAGGTCGGATGTGCTTCCCTCCCGCGTGATCCATGTTACCCCACATCCGACTTCATCAGCACATCCACGACGCTGTACGAAAATTGCCTGCTGGCATTTCTGTTCTGTCCGATAGAACAGAAGATCCCTGAGGCTGGAGATGTAGCCCGTTGGTGGTTTCATTCCTACAGCGCCTCGCCAAGGCTAGCCCTAGCTCAGTTTTGGCAGAACGGAAGAACGGGCACGTGGTGTCGTAAGAAATGGCTAAGACAGCCAGGGCGCTGAGCAAAGTCCCCATGCACGAGAAGAAGCGTGGCGAGCGGAAATACTCAGAAAACGGGCCGTGACTGCATACGGAAGTTCGAGCAAAAGGATGGCTTGAATGAAATCCAGGGACGGTCACCGCAGTCAATGAAGGGAGAACACAGATGCACGACGGAGGAAGGAAATGTGACCAGAGGCAGGATAAAGAATAAAAATACCTCCCCAGCGCACACACCGATCAATGTGACAGAACAGGGAACCCGCAGATGGACCCACAACTCTATGGCCAACTAATCTTCGACAAAGCAGGAAAGAATGTCCAATGAGAAAAGGACAGTCTCTTCAACACATGGTGCTGGGAACATGGGACAGCCACAGGCAGAAGAATGAGCCCGGACCACACACAAAAAGAGACTCAAAATGGATAAAATACCTAAATGTGAGACAGGAAACATCAAAATCCTAGGGGAGAGCACAGGCAGCAACCTCACTGACGTTGTCCAAAGCGACTCGTATTGCATATTGTCTCCTGAGACAAGGGAAAGGAAAGCGAAAATGAACTATGAGGACTTCGTCGAGATAAAAAGCTTCTGCGCAGCAAAGGAAACAACAAAACCAAAAGGCGACCTTCAGAATGGGGGAGATACTTGCAAATGACGTACCTGAAAAGGGTTAGCATCTAAACCCTAAAAAGAATGGGTCAAACTCAACACCCCAAAAACAAGCCAGTTAAAACATGGGCAGAAGACACGGACGGGCGATTTTCCAAAGAAGACACACTGACGCCCGACAGACACATGAAAGATGCTCCCCATCACTCCTCATCAGGGAAACACACATCAAAACCGCAATGAGATCCCACCTCACACCGGTCAGAACGGCTAAAGTTAGTAACTCAGGAAACATCAGAGGTTGGCGAGGATGCGGAGAAAGGGGAAGCCGCCCATACTGCTGGGGGAGTGTCAGCTGGCGCGGCCGCTCCGGAGAGCAGCGTGGAGGCCCCTCAAAAGGTTAATAAAATAAAAAAAAAGTCCTACTCTACGGTCCAGCAGTTGTACTACTGGGTATTTACTCAAAGGACAAGAAAACACTGATCTAAAGGGATACACGCACCCTGACGCTTACAGCGGCCTTGTCAGCGACAGCCGAATTACGGAAAGCCTCAAATGTCCATCAGTTGATGAATGGAGAAAGCAGGTGTGGTCTGTATGTATGTGTGTGTGTATGTGTGTGTATACGTATGTGTGTATGTGTGCATGTGTGTGTATGCATGTGTGTATGTGTCTCTGTGTGTGTGTGTGTGTGTGTGTGTGTGTGTGTGACACACACACTGGAATATCAGCCATCAAAAAGAATGAAATCTTGCCATTTGCAACAACGTGGATGGAGCTAGAGGTGTTAGGCTGAGCGACATAAGTCAGTCAGAGAAAGACAAATACCGTATGATCTCACTCATATGCGGAATGTAAGACACAAGAAACAAAACTGATGAACAGGGGAAGAAAGAGGCAAACCAGAAAACAGACTCTTAACTACAGAGAACACCGGGGCTGCTGGGGGGCGGCGGGTGGGGCCGGGCTACGGAGGCCGCGTTGACACCCAGGGCACCGGTTAGGAGGGCGCGGGCTGCTGTACTGAGTAATGAGTCATTAAATCCTACACCGGAAACCAACGGTACACTGTATGCTAACTAACGAGTTTAAGCAAAAACCTGAAAAGAGGAACAACAAGAAAGAATCAAAGGACCAAAATCGAATGGGTCCAGGCTGAACGGAGGGCAGAAAAGAAACAGGAATGCCGAAGCCAGAGAGAAAAATGGTAGCGTGAGGCCGAGCGTCCCTGCCCGGCTACAGACTATCAGCACCAGTGGCTGAAAATTAAGAGAACTAAGGTGCTTTGTTCCAAGGCTGAGAATGGAAATGAAGGTGGTGTTTTTTCCCTTAGAATCCAGAATTAGTTAGAATACCCTTGACCCAATTTTAGTTCCCAGAGGAAACCCCGCGCAGGTCAGAGACCTTCCTCCTCCAGGAAATTGCTGGACAGGAGTCCAGGGTGAAGGCCACGGCTCTCTGTCCAC
The DNA here is from genome assembly GCF_009829155.1 of Mustela erminea. Taxonomy (NCBI): domain Eukaryota; kingdom Metazoa; phylum Chordata; class Mammalia; order Carnivora; family Mustelidae; genus Mustela; species Mustela erminea. The sequence continues at coordinate 38,507,561 of NC_045633.1, forward strand.
GAACTAGATCACAAATGCCGCCTGGGCGAAGTCACACGGCCCAGCATTCTGCTTCAGTAACGGATCACAAATACGACATTTCGCTGGGCTGTGTGGTCCCCCGTTTAGTAACCGGATCACTAATATGGCACTTGGGTCAGTTACGCGTCCTTCTGTTGATCTCACTGATCACAGCTAAGGAATGAGTTAAGATTTGCAGCTGTTCTAGTAACCTGACCGCAGAGACGGCACGTGAGGAAGGGGTCTCACTTTCCGATTCAGGCACCAGACAACAAACTCTGACTGTGGCTAAGCTGTAGCTTCTCCCTCTTAATACCCAGGTCACACGCTCAGCAGGTGGCGCGCCCTCTCCCATCACAAACAGCACAGAGCTACGCCGTGCAACGCTACATTTATAGGATTCAATTATATACCCCGACCTCATCTTTTAAAATTTTATTTGTTGCCTATGAAATTTTAATCAGCTGAAGATCAACAAACACTTTTATAGGAACAAGATAACTGAGGCCGTAAAACCGGCAGCTTCACAGAAATACTTCAAAAGGCAGGCTGGGCTCATGTCAGGACACAGGGAGTGGAGATGGAGGGTTCTGGAAGAAACACACCACCCCTGCTGGATTTGGGGATGCGGGGGCATGAGAATGGCAACGGGACAGACCAAGGCCATTTCATTAGAAGCTCCTCGCCCCGGTGAACTGTCACACCAGAGAAGAACTAGGATTTGTTGTCATGTGAATAGATGTAAAGAAATTCTTACCCCCCCACACTTGGCCCCGACTGGGATATTCCAGGGGTGTAGGACTTGGCTGGGTGACTTGCTTTGGGCAGTAAGATGTTAGAGGAGGGGGTAGAAGCAGATGCCGTTGGGTGCACCTTCTTGTACCAATGACGTGTCCGTACAAAAACCTTCCCATGGGTTTCTGCGGACTGGGCCCAGAACGGAAACAAGGGGCACTGACTAGAAATGCAACTCATGGTGGGTGCAGAGCCGCCCAGCTGACCCTCAGCATGGAACCCATGAACATCACTGTAAGTGCGTCTTACGTTATGCCACTGAGTTTTGGGGTGACTGTGCGGCACCACTATACAACATTCACTGACACACTGGAAACTTCCAAGGGGAAGAGTAACCACACCCCGGGGGCAAGATGCAGCGCAAAGGAAAGGGCCACACAGCTGGCTGTAGCTTCGGGCGAAGGGTGGGTCTCAGAAAACGGAAGAAAGGACAACCCAGACTCGCTAGCTTTCCCCTTCACGGATCAGCAGCCCTACAGAGATACCTGAACTTCCCTGAAGGCGCCTGCCCGTGTTCCTGGCTCTCCCCACACTCAGAACTGCTGGCGGCTCACTGAGGCTCATGTCAGTTTCTTGCAAATTCTAGTCCATTATTTATCTTTATGCAAAGACGGGGTGCACCGGGTACACAAAGATCAGAGGAAATGAACACACAAAGTCTGCAACCTGCGAAAAAGAATTCAAGATGTACAAATCGCAGGAGAACCGAGCACTTTGGAAACTGAAGAAAATGGACTTCTGGAAAATGTGAGAGACAAAAGTAAACTTTACGCAATTACTTTGCACGCCCCATGGTATTCTGCGATACATGTGTTTGTTGATTAGATGGAAACTAGTTAATACATAATAAGTAATGTTTTAAAAATCTAATAATGTCATCGCAGAAATGACAATAGAAGCAATAAATTGCAGGATTTACAGGAGAGAAAATGGACTCAGCGAATCAGATGGCAAAATAAGTATCATCAGCTCTGACACACAGAAAGAAGGATTTATGGAGGAAAAGCATCGGAGGGAAGATGATAAACCAAAGGACACAGAACAGAGACACACTGAAAACCATTATTTCTAAGGAACCAAGAAGTTGTAGAATAGAATAATAACCAAACATATAATAATATAAAAATACTTCCTAGAAGTTTAGCTCTCTAGATCTTTAGGGCTTATCATGAATCAGGTGACATAATTAGAAAGATGCCAACACTTGGACATATTTTGATGACATGTTTGAAATGCAAAAATAAAGAAAAAATTCTGCAAGACATCTAGGTATAAAGAATAAGTTGGTTAATGTCCAAGTAAGAGAACCAGGCCCTCTTGGACATGTCCTGTGCAAGTCTCAACTCCAGGAGACACTAGAGAAACATCACCGAGATTTTTAAGGGAAAGTGCGTTTACTTAAGAATTTGACACTTGGAAGGTTTTGATTCATCTTCAAAGACAAGAGACCTCATAACATCGCTGCAAGAGCTCGGAAAGCATAAAATCCACCAGCCTTCCTAAACAAATTATTTAAAATGCACATCAGCCCACTGAGAGAGGAATTAAATGAGGAGTTTGGTAATGGGGAAAGCAGGACATGAAGAAATGGTTTGTGAGAACAGAAACCATCCAATTTAAAATTTAATTTAAAATGTTATGAACTCAAGTATAAAGCAAAATGCAAATAAGGTGGCTGATTCTTAAAAAGAAAAACATAATATGAGAAAACAATAATTTAACCACAACAAATTGGATCTAAATCCCATATTGCGTAAGTAAAGATCAAAAAGTAAAAATGCGAGAGATTAGCAAGCAGGAAAAAGGACTAATTTCCCCCCCCGCCACCCCCATGAAATCTGGAATTGTGGGATCTCCAGCTTTGTTCTTTCTCCACGAGTTTGGCTATTTGGGGTCTTTTCTGCTTCCATACACATATCAGAATTATTTGTTCTAGGTCTGTGAAAAGTGTTGCTGATATTTTGATAAGGAATGCATTAATCTACAGATGCTTTGGTCATACGGACAATACAGACATTAGAACAATATAGGTTCTTCCAATATTTAACAATATTAGCTATCCATGAGCATGGGATAGCTTTCCATTGGTCTGTGTCTTCAATTTCTCGTAGCAGTGTTTTACACATTTTAGAGCCCAAGTTTCTCATCTCCTTGGGTATGTTTATTCTGAAAAAAAGTACCAATTACTGTATTTAAATGGAGGCAGAGTTCTTATTTAATTGCACTGGTTAGATTAATGTTAAATGATAGTGTGTTAACAGGCACATGTATCATGTTTCCGATTTTAAAGGAAAGGCTGTATCTAATTATACTGGTTTTTCCCCCCAAATTTTGTTCTGTAGAAGATAGTTCCAGGAAGCTAAGTGCTCTTCCAAAATAACTACAAGAATAAACAGACCTTCATGGTAAATATGAATGAGAAATAAGGCGTATGATTTCCCCTACTGGAAATGACAGATCTAATTAGCATCAAGGTTTCTGAGCAGTCCTGTAGTTAAAAGACCAGTTTAATTTTTTATAGTCTAGTGTTTGCCAATGATGAAACAGGAAATCCTTTCTTAAGTAGTATTGTTATAGATATCAAGGTTGTCTCTATCTCATCCTGTCCCAGGTAGGCATGTGATTCACTTTTGACCAAAGAGACACGTTCTGATGCCTGCCAGGGAAGCATTCTGTCCTTGAGAGAGCCCCACCGAAGGAGCCCCTCTTGAAGCTCTGGGCATTGTCAGGTCTAGATGTGAAGTCTAGAGCTGCTCCAGTCATCTTGTTACTAGCATGAAAGTGACACTGTTCTAGTTATCCTGGTTTGCCTCTGCTCGACAATGTCTGGGGTCTGTTTAGAAAGACGCAACCTGACAGTTGGAGCTGAATCATCTGAAGGCTTGTTCACTCATAAGTCGGGCAGACCCTAGGAGGATTTCAAGACTAGGATTGCCAAGAATGGAGCCTACCCATGGCCTCCTCATGTGGCTTCGCCTCCTCACAGCATTAGAATCACAACGTGGTGGGTAGCTGAACTTCTTACACGGCAACTCAGGGCTCCAAGTGTTCCAGCAAACAAGGTAGATGTTGCATGGCCTTCCTGACCTGGCAGTGGAGGGCACACGGCATCATTTCCACTGCACGCTGCTGCTTAAAATAAGCCACAAGCTCACCAGACTCATGGGAGTGAGAAGATGGACCACTGATTGATGGGGGGACTGCCAAGGTCACACTGCAGAACATGTCGTGGCTATGGCTGTATTTGGCGACTACCATCTGTACAGGTGTCAACACAAAGGAAGAGGAAGAGGCCAAGGCTACTGATATCCAACCAACCCTGAAGCTCATTCAATTCTAGACTTCTGTTCACTGAGCTATTCCCTTACCTTTGAAATCCAACCAAATTGGCATTTTTGCTACTTGCCACAAAAGCATTCTACAGAAACAAACAGATATTAATATCCTGCAGAGCCAAGTGCGTGGAGAAAATTGTCCAGAGAATGCTTGTGTACTGGCAAGGAATACAGACATTCTTGGAAGGGAGACCTGAGATTTAATTGCTGGGTCTTCTTGGGCATTTACTGAACCTCTGAGAGCCGAGCCGCAGTGCCCTTGTCTGTAAATGGGAACAATAACGCTAACAGAGCTTCAGGGACGACGGGATGAACCTGCAGCTCTGAAACGCCTTATTGTGGGGCCCGGCACGGAGCAAGCAGCAGTGCTGCACTAGCGCTGTTTCGCCATTAAGCAGGTGGCAGTATTTTGGGGGAAAACCGCAATGAGGATATATTCTTTCCACCTTTTACAGGGTGTGTGTGTTTTAGGTATTTACTGAAGTAACCCTCCTTTCCCTTCCCCTGAAGGAATGCCCTTTTCAAAGGAAAAAAAAAAAATCATGGAAGCCGGTATCACAAAGTGATAGCCAAGGGATCTTCACTGTCTCCGTGGAAGAATTCTGCAAAAAGCAGAAATCCATCCACACTGAGTCAGGCAACAAACAGGGGCCACTGTGGAAGGACACGAGGGTAGGGGTGACACCGAGTCCTGGGGGAGGGCACGAAGGACAGGGCAGGATGTTCTCAGGGTCCAAGGGCAACAGGGCTGCTCCCTTGGGCCACTAACAGCAGAGCATGGAGACCACCCCTCCTTCCCCCGGAAGGCAGCTCCTGCTCCCTGCCCGTCCCTGAATTGAGAATTCTTTCTGTCTTTCTGTGTTCATAGGAAGGGGCGTGAATGACCCCTTGGTTCGCACCAACAAGGACAACGAGACCGGCGTCTCCCAGCCCATCCTGCTCTAAGACTTGCCCTGGGTTCTGGATGTCACTAAGGAGAGGTGTCTGGCTCACACCTCAGGTCGAGAGACTGGGGGTAGGCTGGGCACATCAGGCCACGTGTCCGCCTTGGAAGGGCAGAACTTACTGGGTACGGAATTTGTGGAATCACAGCTTGAGCATGGGAATTTAGAAGATTCAAGAAAGAAATGCCTGGCTGCCTGCTGGGTTGCTTGTGGTTCCCCCAAGGGTGCACACAGGTGGGGGCTCGGTGCTGTCCCAGGAGCCGACGGTGACATGCTGGGTGTCCCTTCCAAATTTCTCTGTCTGTTGACAGCTGCCATTTTGTGCGGGTTCCCAGAGACACAGACGTTATCCCCACGGGACTCAATGCTTGTTTAGGAAAATCTGGGGAGCAGTCAGAGCTTTTGGTATGTAGCCCCTGTGGGTTAGCTGATTCCTTCCTGGGATGCTGGCAGCATGGTTGGTGGCCCAAGAGCAAGACGTCCAAGTTTACAGTCAGTTCTAAATTAAGAAAACCTCCATGCATTCTGGCCTCCAGCCAGAGAAATGTGATGGTGCATTCGCTTCTCTGCTTCCATTTGCAGGCTTTACGAACGCCAGCAAGCTGTGCCTGTCACGGGGAGCTTGGATAACACGCTAATAGACTTAGCAAGGTAAAAATAAATAATAGGGCCTCTTGGAGCTCTCCTGGCTTTGAACCCCGTAACTGTGAGTCCTTCTATAAGTAATTATCCCAAACAGCCCACAGGTCCTTCCTTATACCTCCAGCGCAGCCCAGCATCAGAGTTCTGTCTGCCTGGGATCACGTTTAAATTATAACGCAACTTCATGAGAATGTAATACCGCACTGTAGCCTAACTGAAATCTGTTTAGGTTGTATCTGCTCTGCAATGTCTCTTGGAAAAGCAGTGAAGGAAGAATCCTGGACACCTAGAATTCTAGGGCGGTGAGAGGATGTTTAATCTGCTCTCGGCTAGGCATGAACTAACAAAGGCAGAGAAGTGAGGATGGGCTTAAAGTAAGAAAGGTGAGTAAAACCATGATTTATAGCAATCCCATCCTCTGTGACTTCTGTATTTTATTCTTATCCTCCACCCCTTGATTAACAGGGAGACAGCTACCTTCCCCCACTTTAAGTATTTCCTTTCTGTGATCTGAGCGATCTGGAGATCTCTCAGAAGCTGGGGCAGCTGGCAGGTGCACTGGACTGACAGCCTGACCCACCAGCACAGAGATCGGCAGCCAACCGCACCCACACATCAAACATGAGTAAGAGTAAAATTTAAAAAAAAAAAAAAATCAGTCCTTTCTCTGCTTAAAAACAAATGTTTTAGAAATACAGATTGTTCTTTCAGTCTGAATTGCTCTGGTCTCTGACAGTCCTGGAAGGCTGGTCCAAGTAGCCAGGATGCTGAAGCAGCCCACGTGCCCAGGGTTTCTCCAGGGGCAACAGAGACTTGGAGAGCTGAGATGTTGGACACAAGGACAACCCAGTTCTAGGCCAATAGGACTCTGCAGCAGAGACTGCTTGTTGCCTAACCACCATTGACTCTCCCGTTCATCCTGTATTGCTGGGGTGCCCAGCCTTTCAGCCATGCAAAAGCAGTAAGTAGAGTTTGGGGGGAGCTCTTGAATAGGAAGTTACGTAGTCAGGCATTCTTTTCTGTCCCTCCTCCCTCTTCCTTCCTGCCTAAACCTGATGGCTAGAGCTGCAGCAGCCCTCTTGAGACAATGAGGGAAAGAGCAGGTGAATTGCAGAGACCTCCAGCCCTGAAAATCTTGAGCTGCTGAACCAACAGCAAACGTTGCCTCCTCTGAGCATTCCCTCAGGTGAGACAAATAGATCTTCATGTGCTTACATCGTTGAAGTCAGCCCTCTTCAGAGAGTCTCATACACACTCTGCCTTCCTTCCACAAGAGGCCAAAAACCAGGGTTGGGTGAGTCCAGCCCTGGCCGCCATTTTCCCGCGCAGGATCAAGTGGGCTTTCCGGTGGTACAGCCATGGTTTGGGAGCAAAAGCTCAGAGTCCCTATCTCTGCTGCTGCTGAGGTTGCCAGTGAGTAGTGGCCACAGGTCTAGCACGCTCCAGAAAAATTTGCCGGGGGAAAGGAAAGGAAATAAAACGGATTCTGACAAGGCTCTTCTGGGTAGAGTGAGAATTAACTCACTGTTGGACTCACTAGGGGATTTGGCATTTCTAAATCCAGAGGATTTTTTTTTAAATTATTTGATTATTTATTTTGGGGGAGGAAGAGACAGAGACAGAGACTGCGGTGGGGGAGGGCAGAGGGCAGGGAAGAGAATCTCAAGCAGACCCAGCCCTGAGCACAGAGCCCGCAGACCCAGCCCTGAGCACAGAGCCCGCCATGAGGATCCATCTCGCAACCCTGAGACCACAACCTGAGCTGAGATGTCAGACACTGAACGAGCTGAGCCACTGGCGCCCTCCCCCAAAGAATCTTCCTTAACTGACCTCTGCAGAGACTGGAGAGAACTGGGGAGGGGCACGGTCACCATCAACTACAACCTGAAGACCGCCAAACCAAATCCCCCGTCTCCATCAAGTCCACGTCTCGAGGGCCCAGGCCTTCCTGAACTTTGACTTTCTCCAGCTCTTAACTATCCGATGCAGAGGGAGGACACACATGAGACCGATTTCCGGCTCCAGCGTGTACTAGTGCGTGGGCTTTGCTCTAGGAAACAGTGCATCTTTGTCACTAGAAACACTCCGGTGTTGTGCAGCGGACGAGACTGCAGACTTTCAGCCAGAATTCCTAGATTCAAAGCTTAGCTCTACTTTCCCTGGCCCTGGGGGACTCCGGGCAAGTTCCCTAAACTCCCTGCTCCCCAGTGCTGGCGGCTGTAACGTGGGGATGATGATAATGCCGTACAATGGCGACGGGGTTAAGTGAACAGTGTCCGACACCCCTGTGTCACATGTGCCATAAGTAGGGTATTATCTTGGCTTATGAGCGCTCAGCCAGGCTCTTCACGTGAAGCTAAGCCCCGCTCTGCTCATTCGTAAAATGGGGACATGCTGGAGCTAACCCAGTGCCCTCACCTCAGGGCGGCTGGGACACGAGGGGTGTTAAATGCCTGGTCCACTGCCTCAGTGTTCCCGTCTTCCCCTGCCTCCCCCCTTTCTGCTCATGCTGCGGCCGAAGCCTGCAGGACAGATGGCCGGGGTGAGTGTGCTCGGCGGGCTGCGGTGTGTGGACTGGTACTTCTGGGGTGGGGGTAGCGAGGAAGGGGCAAGGGCAGCAGCTGAGACCCTGGTACGGAGGTTCGCAGGCACTGAGCTCAGCCGCTCTGTAGCTGTAGTCTATGGCAAGCTCACCTTTCTGCTGCTGACAGAGATGAACCATAAAAGGGGAGAGTTCTGGCACTTTTGCACAAGGAGCACGTGGGGATACGTCTTTTCTTTCTTTGTCAGGCGGGCTAAAAGAGCAGACGCCTGATTTTCCTGGGGTGGCAAAGCTCTTTTCTGAAGGTCCAGGCTTGGGCTGGATTCTTCATGAGGGGCTCTACGTCCTCCCCCGCCCGATGTCCCTCCATTCCTACAGCTGACAGTTGCTCTTTGCAGGGAAAAGGTTTGAAGTCACACCCAACTTCTTCTCACTTAGTCTTACCTGACGCCTCTACAGTGACTCAAGAATATTTTGTTATAGGACACAACTCGGGTTCCAAGTTTATGCTCTGCTCATCCCAGAAAAGCTGGCTCACAGATAGCCAGCTTCTCGGGTGTAAATATGGTATCAGGCATTAGAATATCCATAGGCAGATAAATAACAAATGAAGAAATAATTTAGTCATTTAAATTGGAACAAATTCCCAAAATACCTTCTTGTTATCATTTTGATGAATCAGACTCCAGAGTTCTTAGGGGATATATCAAAATAGCTAATTAAAGTTTTTAGGATGCTGGGGAGGGATTAGTATGAAATGGATGGGAGTGACAGAGGGAACCACGGCACTCGACGAGGAGGGCAGCAGGCAAGAGAAGGAAGGGAACCTAAACTAAGAAACAGTGGTAACACGGATTCGTTGTCAGTCAATATGAAACAGCATCATATAGTAAATTCTGCCTTAACGTAAGGATCTATGACTTACTGGAAACCTCACACATCATGAACAGTAGGCAACACCCTCTCCCCCATCTAAGCTCTGTAATGTGCCTTATTAATTTAGTTTCACAATGTTCCTATCTCCTGATAAAGCAAACCGAGTCCAAAAATCTAAGTCAACTGAACATTTGGTTTCGGCCACCCGTACCGGCAGACTCTGTCACTCTTCCCATTTGGCACACACTCGACCTGCCATAAGGAAGGGACTCAAGAAGGGGCCTGGGCAGGGTTTCCTTCACACTTGTGTTTTTCTCTTGGTGCGGCCCAGCCCTGTGTGTTTCTACAGCCCACGCCGTCTCCACTTTTAGAGGATGGCGTCCGGTGAAAACAAACTCTTATCTTGGCGCTGTCCATGCCTGAGTCCTGGTCTTCCTTCAGCCTTGCCCTCTGCCTCCTGACTTTGGTGCAAGGCTCCTGTTTCCTTAATGCTGTATTTTCTCTAGCCCTCTCTCTAGTCCTGAACCCTAATGTAGAGGTTCATTAGCACTGCTGGGGAAATTGTTAGAAATGGAGAGACTCTGGTGGTGGGACCCAGCACTCAGAATCCAGGCGATTCTGACTCGTCACTTCTGGGGCTACCTTGGGTTTTCCTGCTGGGTTTTGATGGCACCCCCTGGATCCCACCTGCCTCTGATCACTGTGAGTAGCCCCACAGAAGGAGAGCAGATCTCCAGCAATGACTGGGGCATTTAGGATACACCAACCAAGAATCACCCTGTGGAGATAAGTACTGTTCTCGTTGGGTATACACTTATGTCAAGGGCTAGGGAAGCTGCAACCCCTCAAATGGTGTACTTTCTGCAATTCTGACTCTCTTATCTTGCAAAGATTAGAGGACCCTTGGGAGATGCTGGAGCCGGAACCAGGCCTTGTCCATGGTCCTGAACGTGACACCAATGCTCTGTTGTTTGTTGAACAGGAAAGGCAGCAAGGCTGCTCCTTGGGAAGCTGTGTTAGTGATGGCTCTCCAGACAAACAGAAAGGAGATACATATGTTTCTCCTATTTATTAGGAATTGGCTATGCAATTCAATGCAGGAGCTGGTTCATGTAATTCTGGAGGTGGCTGACCAGACTCAAGATCTGCAAGGTGATTTGGCAAACTGGAGATCCCAGGACAACAGATCGTACACCAATCTGAGGGCTCAAGATCTAGGAAGAGCTCGTATTTCAAGTCACGTCTGAAGGGAGGCAAAAAGCGATGGCCCACTTAGAAAGCTGTCAGGCAAGAGGAATTTCTTTTACTGAGCTTTTATGTTCTACTCAGGCTTTTCTCCGAAAGGGTGAGGTCCACCCACATTAGGGAGGACAGCCTGCTTGACTCAGTCTACTGATTCAAGTGTTAATCTCATCCAAAAACACCCTCACAGACACACACAGAATTAATATTAGACCAAATCTCTGAGCACACCGTGGCCTAGTCAAGTTGGCATATAAAATTAACCATCAGAGAAGTGAAGTCAGTTTCAAGAATGAGAGGAAGAACAGATGCCCTAGGAGGGATACTTCAGCAAGTCCATTTTCTCTGTATTATTCTTGTTAAGACAATCAGACTGTGTCAGATTAGTCAGAAGAAGCATACTTCCATAATCAGAAGAAAGGGTGATGGATTCTCCTCCTCCGGACTGCACCAAAATTTACTCTTTGCTGATCAAATTTGCCATTGGCAGCCGTCTTGAAACTGAGTGGTCTCTTGAGGTCAGGAACCGATTTTGGAATTCTACTGACACCCAGAAGGTCAAAGACGAAGACGAAACATCCATTCATTCTGTGCCCTGAGATCACCCACCGAGGCTAGATCTTTCCTCTTTGAAGGGTAAAGAGAAATAAAAACACCAAAGAATATTGCAAAAACAACTTCCTACATAGTAAAAAGAGAGGTAGCCACAGAGGCAGAGAAAAGGTGTAGCACTCAGGAGGTTCCTTACGGGAAAAATCTCACAAAGCATTTATTTTGTGTTCTCAGTGAAAAACACACACACACACACACACACACACACACCCACACACACCATAAAATTTTATTTATGAAGCAAAAGCTATGATTTAAGACTGGGATAAAAAAAATTAAGTTAAGAACAAAAGGGAATTCACCAAGAGAAGTAAAAGAAACTCAAGGATTCTGAAAACATAATAGAAAAAACAGCAGGAGAGGTAATAAAGAGCCGAGCCAATGAGTGTAAACTCCAGCTCAGGTTATAGAAGATGAACTTGGAAAGCTTACCAGAAATGTGGACCTAAAGAACAGAGGTGAACATTATGATAATCTGGCCCTGGGTTGCTTCTCAGTAAATAGCATAGCTGAAGAAGAAACCGGAAGAGAAGCCATCATCAGGACCATAACAAAACACGTGTCGGCAGATTCACAGAAATTTTAATGAATAAGAAAGTACTCCAAGATGGCCAGATAAAGGGTCAGAGCACAAATTCAACACTTTCTCATCATCGATGGTAACTCATTCATAAATATAGTGGTAAAAACAGATGTCATTTATTACAGAAAAAATTTCAAATACCTAGGAATGAATCTAAGGGAAAAAAAAAACTATTAAAATAGCTACCCAGGCCATAAAAATCTTCAATAAAGCAAGAGAAACATTGTATCCATGGATGAAAAGACTTGCTATTCTAAATATACCCATTATGAAATTAATGAAGTATTCAATTTAATCCCAATCAGAATCCAAGCCGGATTTGCCAGGGAAGTATTACATCGATCCTAAAATGTATATGACAAAGAAAATAAGCAGGAAGTGTCCAAGATAAAAAACAAAAGAACACAGACTTGCACTACCAGATGTCGAGATGTACCGTAAACCTACATAGTACTGTACATAAGTAGAACAGAGTCCAGATCAGTGGAACATTATGGAGTTCAGAAATACACTGACTATACGGAAGAATTTAGCATGAAGGTAGCAGTTCAGATCACTTAGGTCCAAGATTCAGAGGAGTTGGGACCACTGCCTATCTATGTAAAAAAAGCCACATGCTTAGGATATCTATAAAAATAAGTTGCAGGCAGATGAAATACACAAATTCTAAAACAGAAGCAAATACAATACATACATAACTATATAAAATAATTTATTATTAGTAATTAACATATATTAACATGTAAATATAATTATAAATTATAAACACCTTAAATAAGACAAAAACAATAGCCAGAAGGGAAAGATAAAGAGCTTTACCTAAGTGAAAATTTAAAACCCCTGCATGGTGAAAAGATGTTTGCAACATAATCAGCAAGAGATTCGCCTCCAGACTGTGAAGGGAGTGTAAACAGAAAAGGACAGGTAAATCAAGAGGAAAATGAATACCTGAGGAGGAAATATGAGTGACCACTACATACATCAAAAATTGTTTAACCTTATTAGAAATCAAAGCAGTCGAAGCAATGAAAGTTAAAAATACAAGATGTTATTTTTAACCCATCAAGTTGGTAACAAATGTAACATGTGATGGTATCACAGCTTGGGGAGAATGTGGTGAGCAGAGGTCTTCTACGTTGGGACGGCAACCGCTAAAGGTGATTTGATAGTATCTATCAAAGTTGAAAATGTGTGTATAACATACCATTTTGACTTCCCTGATCTCCCCTAGAGAAACCCTCCGTGGTATGTGCACACGGAGGCAAAAACAGGCATGTTTCCTGCAGGATTTTTGTAAAAGGAAAAACAACAATAACAACAACACTGGAACCCAGTGTCCATCAGCAAGAAAATGGCCAAGTAAAATACTTGATATATTTAATATGGAAACTTCACAGTAGTTTAAAAGGTATGATTGCTCAGTATAGTGACAAACTGCTGAGTGAACTATTACCAAGAATGTTGGCGGGGGAGTGCCTGTGTGGCTCAGCTGGTTAAGCATCTGACTCTTGGTTTTGGCTCAGATCATGATCTCAGGGTCCTGGGATCAATCCCTGCATCAGGCTCTGCAATAAGCATGAAGCCTGCTTGAGATTCTCTCTCTGCCCCTCCCCTCTGCTTGCACACTCACTTGGCCTCTCTCAAAAATAAATAAGTAAATTAAATTAAAGTTAAAACATGCTACACGAGTATGGTATTTATGGAAAAAGAAAAAAAAATTTTGACAGTATTTTCCCTGGGATTAAGTGGAGAAGAAATTCTAAAAGGATCCGTACTTAAAAGAGTAGCAAGCCCCTCAGAGACTCTGGAGTTAGCAAGTACGCAGTGGGAGGGGGGTGGGTGCACACAGAGATGGCTAATTCTTAAAAGCAGAGTTTAAAGGGACTGAATGAAATAGGTTTTGTCCGTTTTGACTACTGTTGTATTCCTGTGCCTAGAAGAGCACCTGGCATATACTGGGGATGTTCAGTAAGTATTTCATAAATGAATGAAAAAAATAATACCATGTATGTTCGTGAGAAGAATGTGTACTCAAAACAAAAATAACTTTACCCTAAAAATACGAACTTTACCTTAAGAACGTGTACTCAGAACAAAAATACGAACTTTACCCATGATAAAAAGGGATGGAGGCAAAACAGGGGTGGGGAAAGGAAATACATAAATTAAATAAGAGGGAGGTTTTTTATAAGGATGTGAGGTGACGTTGTACCATATACTGAGAAATAGGACTGAGTCCATTCTGTACCCGAGGCACAAAACCAACAGAAGTATCTGAACTGGCAGGAAAGTCAGGGTTCTTCAAACTCTAAGTGCAGGCAGGAATCCAGAGAATTAAGGAGAGCTCTGAGCTGGCTTTCTTCCTAAGAGGTTTTGCCAGTCCTCATGGCCATAAGCCACGGCTTTGATGAGCCTGCACAAATTGGGGACAGAAGGCAATGCTCGTGGACCAGAGAAGACAAGGGTCTACTAAGAGGTTCTATAGAAATCTTGCAGAATCCTGTGGGGCAGACGTGATCATTGTAAGAGTCATTCACAGTGATCGTTCATGATTCATTCATTCCATTTTATCCCCAAACAGAACTTCATTGTACATATTTGCTACAGTTTTATTTATTCAATTTCCTGCTGATGGATACTAGGTTGTTTCTGGTTGGCCACTATGGTGATTAAGGCTGCTAGGACCAATCTGGTACACAACACTTCACAGACCCATATTTTCCTTTCTCTTGGGAAATTACTTGGAGAAAACCTTGGGGCATTGGGTAAGTGTACGTTTAATTCTATTGAAGACAGCTGAACAGTTTTCCAGATTGGTTGTACCATTCTTCTTTGTTACCAGCAATGTACTAGAACCGTACTTACTCTAAATCCTTGCCAGTGTTTGATATTGCCAGTCTTTTAAACTTAAGCCTCTATTGTGAGAATAGGTAGGTAATTCATGGCTGTTTTAACCTGCAGTTTTTCTGAGACAAACGATTTTGCACATCTTTATTGTGCTTACTGGGCCTTTGTGTATTTTATTTGGTCAGATAGCGTGCACATTCTTTATTGGGTTGTCTTTTTATTGTTCAGTTTGAACATTTAGAAAAAAAATCTATCCTGCATACAGATCTTTTCTCAGATAGATGAACTGAAAATATTTTTTCCTAATCTATGGCTTGCCATTTCCTATCTTCAGTGGTTCTTACTAAAGACCAGAAGTTCCTACCTTTTGTTAAGTTCAATGTATCAATTTTTTGTGGTAGGTAATTTTGTGTTCTATCTGGAAACCCTCTCCCTATCTCTAGATTGTAAAGATATTCTCCTATTTCTCCTCTGGGATCTTAATAGTTTTGGACTTTTGGGTATATAAATCACCCTAAATTGGGGTGTGTGTGTGTGTGTGTGTGTGTGTGTGTGTGTGTGTGTATAGGGTCTGGAATAGGAACCAAGAAGATGGTGGAACTTTAAATTTGGGTCCTTGATTTTTGCTTAAAAAATGATCTCCAGGAAATACCCCAAACTCATGATAATGGTTCACTCTGAACCAAACGTCAGCAGGGGAGAGGTATTGACATGGCACACAAAAGGGGGATCAACTAGATCACTACCATGTTACTTATTTTAAGAGGAAAAAAGAAAAGTCAGAAGCAAAGGCAGGAGGTTGGTGATGTTTGTTACTTCTGCAGATGCCTACACTGGTGTTTGTGGAAAAGGTCTTTTTCCAACTTAATTTTTTTTTCATAATTAAAAAACGTACACAGTTGTGCAGCAATTAAAAGGTTACTCTGAACAATGAAGATTGGCAGTTTCATGCAGACAACACAATTAAGGAAGCAGACAGTGCCAGATCAGTCTCAAAAGATCACAGAAATTTTCAAACTTGGAGATACTACGTGGCTGATTCTTTTGTTGTGCATTTCTATCACTCAGGGAGTGATACCTGTCAGGGCATCAAAAGAAACTATTTAATGTGAAGCCAAACAGAATTTAATAAAGAGAGAAAAAGGAATTAGGGCTTCACTACACACGAACAGCACAAAATCCCAGAGTTCTTTGATACTTCTCAACATTGTGCTGTAATTCAGAACAACGCTAAAGCTGTCACGAGAAGGGGTCTATGTTGTAAGAAATCGTGTGCTGTTCGGAGGTTCTGTATAAGACCTGCCAATCGCAGGAAGTGATGCAGAACATTCTTCATACCAAATGGGAATATGGTTTAAGCTCAAACTTTGTACTAAGAAGAAGAAAGTGATACACAATTGCGTGCATCGATGTGTGCCATGGGCAGTTAAAAATAAAGACGTGCATTAAAGTGGTGCTGAAAATGTGGTCTGAGCTCTTACTACAAAAGCAGGTGTGCTGGTCTCCCACCAGACCCTCACCATTTCAAGAGGTATTGCTTTATCAAGAGGCCATGCCTTATGAAGTTCTTCAGGGGATGCTTGGAGAATTAACTACTCTAGTAGAAATCCAGCGATCTCTTTTAAGATGCATAGTATTCAGGATGATATAATTTTGGTGTCAAGTTGACTGCTCTCTGGGGCATTTCAAAGGACTGAGCCCCTTGGAAATCATCAGGGGGTTTTTGCCCCCATCCATTCCTTCATTCCCGTCTCCAACCACCTGAGCGTCTCACCAACTCCTTCTCCCTCATCTGTTATGCTCTCTTGGCCAGTGGAGGTGCCCTCACTCACTTCATCAGGCCAGCGGCTGAAGCGGGAAGTGGCTGTGAGTGATCACGTGGGCAAGGGCTCTGCGCTTTGTTTAATTCTAATGTAAATCGTGTGATTACTTCTCCCATTGGAGAGGGGCCAAGGACCAAGGTATTTTTAACCAAGATGTTTGATGAAAATATAAAACAATAATTAGAGAAGAAAATTATAAGTAATAAGTAGTGCCTGAGTTCCTCATGGTTCAGAGGCTCCAAAGAGCACACAGTGTTCACAGGAACAATGTTCATTCTGTATTTCTGTTATCAAGAAAGCAGGCCAGAGAGTTGCAGAATCCTGGTGCATAAGAAATAAGGCAATGATTAAAAAAAAAAAAAAAGTTACAGAAGATTTAAACTGAACGGACTCCGTGAGCTCCAAGTGGCGGGGCCCTCTCCTTGGGAACAGTTTTTCCTTTGTTTACCTAATGACACTCCATCAACCCTCGGCCCACTCTCCCTATCGCTCAATGCTGTCTTTGAAGGGAAGGCTGAGGGTTGTTCCAGAGACTCCTATGAACTTGGATTTCCACTTCAACCTTGGACTCCCAATTCATAGCATGACCCTTGCCTATCGAATTTAAGACTGAACAGTGACTCTCATACTTGGTGTGACCTCAATTCATCTGATCTGGTTTCTCGTGCCATTTAACACGTGAAAGTTTCTGCACCAGTGAAGGATATCAGACCAGAACCAAATCCAATATTGCCCTTCTTGGTCACCTGGCACTGCCCCATCAGTGCACTTGGCTGAGTGTGGGATGGAACAGCCACTGCTGGTAGTTCACCCTAATTGAGCCCAGGGTGACACAGACCCATGGTCATGGCCTAAGCCATAAAACATGGCATGACTTTGAGCACCCCGTCAACATTATGCTGTAACATTAAAGCCCCTACCACTGCCAGGAGAGGCAGTTGGAAGTGAAGGAATATAGGCAGTGAGGAAGGCTTCAGAGCAATGGGTGCACATAAAAGGACGCTTCCAAGAAGCCCTCACGGAGTGCCTGAGCTGCGGTGCCCTCCTCTCCGCGTTGAATACAACGGGAGCATTTGCCGCGGGGGTACTTACAGCAGGGGAAGACTCCACAGGGAACTCCAAGTGACTGATACACCAACAGGGATAATGGAAAACACCTAATTCAAGGTAGCTTACGTTATGAGATGAATGCCTGGTCTTATGTGGATCTTCAAAGGGGACCATTTTCATCAGATACACAGAGACAGAACAAGGAAGCAAAGTCAGACAGAACAGATACTCCCTACCCATATCTCCACAAGGTCTTCTCCAATTCCTGATGCATGGAGACGTGTGGTTAACCTTGGATACCAGAATGAATGAAGCAAACTGGTGTGTGTGTGTGCTCTATTTGCAAGAACAAGTCAGTCCCTCTATGAAAATTTCTTGGGTTTCTACTTGTGGTGGCACCAACTCTTACCTCATTTCAAGGTACCCATAATCACTGCCCATGATTTGTTTGAAGCTCTGCTCACTTAAATTTCTTGTCCTCATAAAATCTGCTATGTAATCCCTTCAGCTATTATTTAACAGAGTCAGGTGAAAGATGTGGGCCCCACTCTCAGAAGAATTCTGTAGGCATCAAATCTGCGTTCCAGGAGAATATCCCAAAATGCTGAGTGGGCTTCCTGCCTCAGGGATTTCACTTGAACCTGATATGGACCTTTCTAGGTCCCTAAGGGCACTGAGGGCAGTTTCATTAGAGGTTTCCGGGGCTGCTGGTCTACTAGGTCTACTAGGCCATCCAAGAGATCCAAATGGGCATGAATGGGGTTGGAGGCAGGAGGATTTTGCCTAGAATTGCCTGGTGTGCGAATAATGCCTGATTTCCCAGAGGGTAGCACTAACTTTGTGTGGTCATCTGATCTTTCTCTGACCTTCCTGTGCTGGACAGGAAATCATGTGCCTAATTTTCCGGAGCAGCTAGCATCTTGTGATCAGTGAAGTTACTGGTAACGAGCAGCTCTAGATGTGAGGCTTATTCCTCCTTGAACAATCAAGGGTAGATTGAGTAAAGATCAACTCGTGCTGGAGACTAACATACTGTTAGGTCTGAGCACCTTGAACTAGAATAGGCAGATGAATCTATTCCAGATGCTAGATCTGTAATTGCCAGAAAGGTTCAAGCAATCATGGCAAGCTCATGTTTGGATATGTTTTCTTGACCAGTATCCAAATACCCACATTTTGCTCACTGTTTTTTCTAAGTAAGGCACTCTCGTTACTTTTAATTCCATTGGTTCAGCCTATCGAAGAACCCAGCCATGGCAAGCACATTAGAGCTGCCCACGAGGAGAAACTAAAAACTAAAACTAGAAATTCAGATAGAAGGTTTGATCAAATGGACAGAAAAGAAGCCCCATCCAATGACAAGAACTCAATGTGTAGGCAAGAATTCTCTGTTGAGGGGCACCTGGGTGGCTCAGTGGGTTAAAGCCTCTGCCTTCGGCTCAGGTCATGATCCCAGGGTCCTGGGATTGAGCTCCACATCGGGCCCTCTGCTCAGTGGGGAGCCTGCTTCTTCCTTCTTTCTCTGCCTGCCTCTCTGCCTACTTGTGATCTGTCAAATAAATAAATAAAAATCTTAAAAAAAAAAAAAGAATTCTCTGTTGAGGCAAGAATTTGACTCAACAGAGAATCTATAAAGAAAAAAAACAACAACCCTGCTAAGTTGATACCATAGAAAACAGACCACAAAGCAATGGGGTCACTTCTAGGAAGACTCTGGGCAGGAGTTTGTTGATGTGCCTGACTGTAACACCAAGAAATATAATCAAAGAAATTGTGGCATCCTCAGGCATCTGCTGGCCTCTTTCCATCTTCCCTCCTGGTCTCTTGTCAAGCGTCTGGAGCTGACTTTGTATTCTGGCTGATCATTTCTCAGTCCCATTTCCAGCTCTGATCTCTCCCTTGAGCTCCATGTACGCCCATCAACTGTGAACTCTGCTGGACGCCTAACTAGAGCAGGAGTCTAGAATGTAGTCTGTGCCAACTTGAGCTCTACAGTTACACTTTCCTGTCCTTCTTGACCTCCGAGAATGGTACCACTGTTTCCTAATGAACAAAGCCCAAATCTGATCAGTCCTCCACAAGGCACCCAGTGAGCTTTGTCCTTTATGGAGCCTCTACTGGTATTCGTGTTCTTCAACATGTAAGTCAGACCTCCTACCTCATGATTAGGATCCTTCAAGTAGCCTCTCGTGGCAAACAGAAAAATATATATATTTCTCTCTGTTATGTGATAGGTAGAATTTTAAGATTATCCTCAGTGACCCCCAGTTTTCTATGATTCCCTTCCCTTTGGGGGTGGAATATCACTTCCATGATTAATTTCAGTTCACTTTGAGTTAATCAAAATGGAAATTACATTGGGAGGACCTGATTGAATCACAAGGCCCTTTTTTAAAATGTGAAACCAAAGACACCTGGGTGGTTTAGTCAGTTAAACATCTGATTCTTCCTCTCAGCTCAGCTCTTGATCTCAGAGTTGTTAAGTTCAAGCCCTAGATTGGGCTCCATGCTGGGTGTGGAGACTAAATGAATGGATGGATGGATAGAAGGATGGATGGATGGATGGATGGATGGATGGTGAAACCAGTGAGATATACTTTTCTTCCTGGTCTGGGGAAAGCAAATATGCACGTTGTGACCTGTGGTCCCCATGACAAGCAACTGTGAGCAGCCTCTAGGAGCTGAGAGTGACCCTTGGCCCGCAGCTAGTTAACTAAACAGGAAGATCAGACCTGTAGCTCACAAGAAACTCAATTTTGACAACAAACCAGAATGAGCCTGGACAAGCCTGAACTCCAAATGAGCACCACATTGCAGCTGCCACCTGCTGAAGCCCAGAGCAGAGGACCCAGCCGAGCCATCCCCAGGCTCCTGACCAAAGGGAACTGGGAGACTGCAAGTTTGTGCTATTTGCAACCACTTAGTCTGTGAAAATCTGTCATGCACGTAATAGAAAACTAATCCACTGGGGTTCTCAGAGTCCTACTTTATCTGACTTCTTCTTGCCTCACTGGCTTCCCCATGCAGCCATTAAAACATACTTTTGTCACATGGTTAACCTTGGCACTGCGTGACTAGGAGAGGCATTTCTAGGGCATTTGAAGTGCTGTTGATACTTCATTCTGTGCTCTGGGTGCTGTTTGGTAAGGTATGAGGTTGATGAAAATTCATTGAGGTCTATGTTAAGATTCGTGTACTTTTATTTTTATACATTAGATTCAATAGAAAGTTAACTTAAAATTACTTTTGTAGAATAACATTTACTGATGTGACATGATGCTCATTTTATGTAAATGAAAAGTCCCAAGAAAAATTACCAATTTGGAAAGAGTAGCAAATAAAACTTAAAAGTATATTAATAGAAATTTTCTGAGGAATGCAAAAATTATTTAATATTAGGCAGGTTTTAAAATATTTATTGTATATATATGTGTTATGCAATACACATGCTAGTTTATATTATCTCTGTAATATGTACCACTGTATTATACACATTTAATAACACACTGCAGAAGTTTCCCTCTTTTTGCTATTTATTTTAATTAAGTTTATTAATACAAAATGATATAGGTTAAAATGTGTTTAATTGATAGATGTTGGAAAGAGATTTGATTAAAAGCAATATTTGTTTAAAAATTTTTAAACCTTTTAGCAAGTTAACAAGGAATGAACAGAATCCTTAACATGATTGAGAATATCTAATTGAAACCATTTGTCAGCATTCTACTGGATGCTAAAGTCTAGATATGATCCATTTAAAAATTAGGGATAATAATCGATGCCTTTCAGCTTCAAAACAATTTAATGTTACACTGGAATTTCAAACAAATATAGGCTAAGCATAAAATAGAAAAAATCATGTTAAGAAAAAAAATACTTTATTTGCAGATAATTTGTCTACTAGAAAAATCTAAGAGCATGTAAGGTGACATTGTGTGAACTAATAGAAAGTGATCTGAAATGGAAGTAAACATCCAAAATCGATAGCTAGCCTATATATCAGAAGAAGTCTATCACAAAATAGGAGGGAAAAAATTTCACTTACAACAGAAAACCACAAAATGTATCAAAATACCACTAGAAACATAAAAAGGGACTTAAAAAAAAAAGGGACATTTTTGTGTGGATTTGCATCTGTTTGATGGTGCGTCATGGGAAAGATGGGAACCACCTTGCCTAGTATTTTCTTCCTTTTCTTTTTATTTTCCTCTTCCTCTTTCTCCCCCTTCCCTTTCTATTTCTTTTGTGTGGTGTTCTTTTACTCATCAAAGATCTACATTATTTTGGGACAGCTCTATCAGGACTGCAATAGCAAACAGAGCCATGCTAAATCATGCTTACAGATTTGCAGATACCTGAACTCTTTTCTGACTCAGTTGTTGTTGGTTTATGAGATCTATTTACATGTTATAAATATATGATAGACATTTCTTGTTTTTCACTATTTAATTTATCATACTTTCACTTATAAAAGTCTCAATTTTTTGTTTTCAAATCTATTACCTTTTTTTTCTTTACTTTTGCTTTCAAAACATTTATGCTGGGAGGATTCTGGGAACATGGTGGATTAGGAAGCACCCGGAATCTGTCTCCCCACCTAAACAAAAGTCGAAATCTGTCTGACACAACTGTATTGGAATTCTGAAGTCTGTTAGAGGCTTGCAACTTCTAGAGAAAGACTTAGGTGGTAAATCATGGTTAACTGTAGTCAATTTTAGCTCTTAGCAGAACAGCAGCTACCCATCCCAATCCATGCCCCCAGCTCTAGGGCAGGCAGCTGTGCACACGTTCCTGAAGAAGCTGGCTCATAAACTTGCTGGAGCCAGCTGGGCAAAAAGGACTCTGTCCTCCAAATATCTGGGATCTGTGCTCTGATCCCTGATTGCTGCTTCTGATCATAATGGTGTAGACAAAGAGGCAGGTGGTCATTGTCTTTGTACTTCCCCCTTCTGCTGCAAAACCCTCCTCTCTGGCTGAAGTAATTTTTAGGAGATTTAAATAGCCTGATGCTCTCCCCTATGCCCCCTGCATTTTTCTCTTTTTCTCCTATGGAAGCCAAACATTAAAGACTAGGACATTAAATAAATAATGACATATAGAATAATGACATAAAGAATGACATATTAGAAAGTGACTGTGCATGTCCAGGGAAAGGCACAGGCTCAGGAAAGACCTGAGAAGACCTTAAGTTTACAACTGAAGTTGACCCA
Organism: Mustela erminea; assembly: GCF_009829155.1. Classification (NCBI taxonomy): domain Eukaryota; kingdom Metazoa; phylum Chordata; class Mammalia; order Carnivora; family Mustelidae; genus Mustela; species Mustela erminea. The sequence goes on from NC_045633.1 coordinate 38,530,062, forward strand.
TGGCACAGAGCGAGCCTACAACAATCAAAGCAAAAATAAAACAATTAAAAAGCCTAAAAAACAGCAAACCACAGAGAAAGTGAAGACTTATTTCCAGAGTAATGAGAATAATCTGAATTATCATTTCAAATGTCCAGTTTTCAACAACAAAAAAGTCACAAGGCATACAAAGAAACAAGAAAGTATGAGACATTCAAAGGAAAAATTAAAGCAACAGAAACTGTCCCTGAACTAAGATGTGATGGTAGATATAGTAGCCAAAGACTTTTTAAAACCACCTTAAACATGCTCAAAGAACTAACAGAAGATGTGGATAAAGTAAACAAAGTATGAAAAAAATGAAAATATCAATAAAGAGAATGAAAACTTAGAAACCAATAAGAAATTCTGCCTATGAGAATTAGAGTAAGCGAGTTGAAAATTCACTAGAGAGATTCAAAGGCAGATCGGAGCAGGCAGAAGACTCCGTGAACTTGTAAAGAGGGCAATGTAAATTATTGGCACTGAGAAAGAGAAAGAAAAAAGATTGAAGAAACAATGAGCAGAGCAGATATGACCTGTAGGACACTACCAAAAGGACCAAAATATGCACTGTGGGTGTCCCAGAAGGAAGAAGGAGAAAAGACTAGAAAGAATACTTGGAGAAATACTGGCTGAAAACACCCCAAATTTGATGAAAGACATGAATATAAACACCCAAGAGCTTGGTAAACGCCCATAAGATAAACTCAAAGAGATCCACACCCAGACACATTATAAGCAAACTTTTGAAAGCGAAAGAAAAAAGAGAGTCTTTCAAGCAGCAAAAGCAAAGTGAATCATTATATACAAGGAATCCTCCATAAGATTATGAGTAGATTTCTCATCAGAAATGTCTGAGGCCAGATACAATCGAAGTGCTAGAAGAAAAGAACCAGGAACCAAGAATCCTGTACCTGGAACAACTGTCCTTCAAAAGTAAGGGAGGGGCACCTGGGTGGCTCAGTGGGTTAAGCCGCTGCCTTCGGCTCAGGTCATGATCTCAGGGTCCTGGGATCGAGCCCCGCATCGGGCTCTCTGCTCAGCAGGGAGCCTGCTTCCCTCTCTCTCTCACTGCCTGCCTCTCCGTCTACTTGTGATTTCTTTCTGTCAAATAAATAAATAAAATCTTAAAAAAAAAAAAGTAAGGGAGACATTAAGACATTTTCAGGTATAGAAAACCTGAGGAATTTGTTACCGCTAGTCCTACCCTGGAAGAAATACTCAATCAAATCCTGCAAGTTGAAATGAAAAGAATGCTAGATGGTAATTAACTCAAAGCTGTACGGACAAATAAAGACTGAAATAAAGGTAAACACACGAGCAATTTCAAAAGCTGGTTTTACTCTAACAATGGTCTGTAACTGTATTTTCTATTTTTTACATTTTAATTGTTAAAAATTATTAGTCTAAAGGCTGTATTATTAATTTGTGACTCCAAATCTTGTTTTCTAAATAATTTAAGATACTTGAGAATTTGAAAGACTTATTAGTTCATGTTTTGAGGCACACAATATATAAAGAAGTAATTTTTGTGACATCAACACCTAGAAGGGATGGGGATGGAGGTGTAAGGGAGTAGAGCTTTTATTTATTATTGAGGTTAAGCTGCTATACATCCAAATTAGATTATTATAAATTTAGGATGGTAATTGTAATCCCCTTGCTTACCACAAAGAAAATAGCTATACAATGTACAATAACAACAAAAAAGTGAGAAAGGTAAACATTTCCCTGTTTAAAAAAAAAAAAAAACACTAAACACAATGGAAGACAGTAATGCAGGAATTGAGAGATTAAAAAAAAAAAAAAAGAAAGAAAGCTGTGGGGCACCTGGGTGGCTCAGTGGGTTAAGCCTCTGCCTTCAGTTCAGGTCATGGTCTCAGGGTCCTGGGATCAAGCCCCACATCGGGCTCTCCACTCAGTGGGGGGCCTGCTTCCCCCTCTCTCTCTGACTGCCTCTCTGCCTACTTGTGACCTCTCTCTCTCTCAAATAAATAAATAAGCTTTAAAAAAAAAAAAGAAAGAAAGCTGTAATGCATATAGAAAACAAACAGCAAATGACAGAAGTCTCTCCTTATCAGTAATAACTTTAAATATAAAAAGATTAATTCTTCAATCAAAAGACAGATTGGCATAATGGATTAAAACATATCATCAACTATGTGCTATCTATACGAGAATAACTTTAGATCCAAGGACACAAATAAATTAAAAGTGAAAAGCTGGAAAAAATATTCCACAGAAATAATAACCAAAGGATAACAGAGGCGGCTTCCTAATATCAGACAAAATTGACTTTATAATAATAGCTCTGTAAGACTTCACATGAAATATCTCTACAATAATTGCTGGAGATTTTAATACTCTATTTCAGCAAAGGATAGAACAATCAAACAGAAATAAGTAAGGAAATAGAGAACTTAACACAATAGAACAACTAAATCTGATACAGAGAGAGAACACTCTATATAACAAGAGCATATACATTTTTCTCAAGTGTATGAGACATTTTCTAAGATATACAATATGTTAGACCACAAATTAAGTGTTTATAGATATTATATAAGGTGTCTTTTCTGACCACAACAGGATGAAGTTAGAAATGAATAACAAAAGGAAAACTGGAAAATATAAAAAATTGTGGCAAACACACTTTCAAACTACCAATGGGTAAAAGAAGAAATCACAAGAAATGTCACACAAAAAAATCCTGGAGGTGAGTGAAAACAAAAAGGCAACATACCAAAACTTAGGGGACACAGCAAAAATGGTATTAACGGTGTGTTCATAGCTATAAACACATTAAAGAATAAGAAGGTTTCCAAACCAACAACCTAATCTTACAACTTAAGCAATTCAAAAAGAACAAGCCAATCCACAGTTAGCAGAAGGAAGGAAATAATATAGATTAGAACAGAGATAAATGAAACAGAGAACAGAAAAACAATAGAGAAAATTACTAAAGCCCAAAGTGTAAGGATCAGCAAAATTGCCAAACTGTTAGCTAGATGAAGTATGAAAAGAAAGAAAACCCAGATTACTAAAATCAGAATGAAGGCAAGGACACTGCTACCGGTTCTATAAAATAGAAATGTTTATGAGAGAGCGATCAACAACTATATGCTGACAGACTGGATAACCTAGAAGAGATGGGCAAAAATCTAGAAACAGAGAATCTACCGAGATTAAATCACAAAGAAGTGTAAAATCTGAAAAGACCCGTAACTAGAAAGAAGACTGAATCGGGAGTCAAAACTCTGATAAACAGAGCATCTGGGTGGCTCAGTAGGTTAAGCATCTGCCTTTGGCTTAGGTCACGATCCCTGGGTCCTCAGACTGAGTCCAGCACTGGGCTCCCTGCTCACTTGGGAGTCTGCTTCTCCCCCTCCCCCTCCCTCCTGCTCGGGATCCCTCTCTCTCACACACACTCTCTCAAGTGAATAGATAAATTCAATCTTTTTAAAAAATCCGACAAAACAAAAGACCTGGACTTGATGACTTCATGGGAGAATTCTACCAAAGATTTAAAGAAAAACTAATACCAGTTCTTTCCACACTTTTCAAAAAAAAAAAAAACCAAAACCCAGAAAACTGAAGAGGGGACTCTTCCTAACTAATTTTATGGGTCCAGCCTTACTCTGATTACAAACAGACAAAGACTAATATAAGAAAACTACAGACCAATACCCTTATGAACACTGATGCAAAAATCCTCAAGAAAATACTAGCAAACTGAATATTAGCAAGCTGCATATTTAAAAGATTATGCAGCATGATCAGGTGGGATGTATTCCCGGAATGCAAGAACAGCTCAATGTATGAAAATGGAACAATGGAATACACTATTAAGAGAATGAAGGAAAAAAACCCACATGTTCATTTCAGTTGATGCAGAAAAAAGACACAGAAAAATCATTTGACAAAATTCAACATTTTCATGATTAAAAACACTAAAAAAAAAAAACAAACTAGGAACAGAAGGTAATAATCTCAACATAACAAAACCACATATGAAAAACCTACAGCAAAATCAATGGTGAAAGACTAAAAGTTTTTCCTTTCACGTCAGGAACAAGGCAAGATGTCCACTCTCACTATTTCTATTCAGTATAATCCTAGAAGTTCCAGGCAGAGAAATTAGGAAAAAAAAAAAAAAAAAGACATCCAAGTGGAAAGGAATAAATAAAATACTTTGTTTGCAAATTATATGATTTTATACATAGAAAACCCTACAGACTTCATACAAAAAATTTTCTAGAACTATTAGGTGAATGCAGCAAAGTAGCAGCATACAAATTTAACATGCAAAAATCAGTTATATTTCTATATACAAACAATGAGCAATCCGAAAAGGAAATTATAAAAATAATTTTCCATTTACAATAGCACCAAAAAGAACAAAATACTTAGAAATTAAATTAACTGAGGTGAAAGATTTGTATGATTAAAACTACAAAACATCGCTGAAATCAAGAAGACATGGGTAACTGTTAGTACATTCCAAATTCATGGACTGCAAGTCTTTGATATTGTTAAAATATCAACATTACCCACTGATCTACAGGTTCAGGATAATCCCTATCAAAATTCCAATGGAATTTTTTTCCAGAAAGAAAAACTCATCACAAAATTCATATGGCATCTCAAGAGACCCAGAATAGCCAAAACAAACTTGATAATGAATAGAAGATTCACACTTCTTGACTGCAAAACTTACTACAAAGCTACAGTAATCAGAACAGTGTGGTACTAGAGTAAGACAGCTGTAGAGACCAATGCAGTAGAATACAGAGCCCAGAAATAAACCCTTTCACATATGGTCAAATCATTTTTGACAAGTGTGCCCTGATCACTCAATAAGAAAAGACAATCTTTTCAACAAATGGTGTTGGGAAAACTGGATATCCACATGTAAAAAAGTGAAGTTGGAACTCTACCTAGCACTATCTACAAAATTAACCCAAACTGGATCAAAGATTTAGATGGAGACCTAAAACAATATCATTCTTAGAAGAAAACAAATCCAAATACATTTGGATTTGGCAATGATTTCTTGAATAACACCCCAAGGGCCCAAAAAGGGCCCAAGGGTAACAAAAGGAAAAAGTGGCAAATTGGGTTTCATAAAAATTTTAAAATTCTGTACGTTAAAAGCCACTGTCAACAGAGAAAAAGGCAACCCACAGAATGGGTGGAAATATTCACAAATTGCACATCTGCTAAGGAATTAATATCTAGAATTTATAGAGAACCCCTAAGACTCGACAACAACAACAAAAACCACGCAACCTGATTCAGAAATGGGCAAAGGGTATGAACAGACATTTCTCCTAAGATATAGAAATGGCCAATTAGCACATGAAAATACACTTAACATTAAGTAAATGCAAGCCAAAACTACAGTGAGATGATACATCAACCCTGATAGGATGGGTGCCATCAAAAATATCGGGAAACAACAAGGGTTCACAAGGATGTGAAGAAATTGGGACCCTTGGACACTGCTGGTGAGACTGTGCAGTGATTTGTCCTTAAAAAGGAAGGAAATCCTGACACCTGCTAAAACCTGGATACACCTTGAGGACACTCTCCTAAGGGAAATAAGCGAGTCAAAAAAAGACACGTAGGATATGACTCAAAGTAGAACAGTGGGTCCCGGGGCTGCGAGGTAGAGAGAATGGGGAGTTAGTGTTTTATGGGCCTAGGGTTTCCATTTTACAAGAAGAAAAAGAGTTCTGGGGGTAGATGGTGGTGACAGTATGACTTACTTAACGGCAATTGACTAATGGTAAAGATGGTAAATTTTTTATCTATGCGTGTTTTACCACAATGAAAATACTGGGTAAAATTTTTAAAATTGCATTTACCAAGTCGATCCCCGTCCTATAGTCAGAATTAGTGGTGGGGTAGGAAGAAGAATTTATTGTATTAATATCAAAAGAAGATACAAAATGATAATATTTTCCTTTAAGATTTTATTTGACACACACACACACACAGAGAGACACAGCGAGAGAGGGAACACAAGCAGGCAGAGGGAGAGGGGGAAGCAGGCTGCCCGCTGAACAGGGAGCCCAATGTGGGGCCGATCCCAGGACCCTGGGATCATGTCCCAAACCAAAGGCAGACCTTTAACCGACTGAGCCACCCAGGTGCCCTGTAAAGTGATAATATTCTGAACAGTGTGTTTATGGACCAAGAATAGATTAACCTTTGCAATAGAAACTGACTCTAGAAAATAAATGGCCACAATATTAATTAAAGAAGCTATGCCCACAACTTTTAAGGAGGAGGGGGAAAAAACCAAAAACCATCCAAGCTAATAAGAATAGAAATAAGAAGCTACCTTTAAAAACCTCTAGCAACTAGAATTAGCAGTTTCTTTGTTTTAATTTGAGAGTACCTAAGGCATATATGCTTAAATGCCCAGAAACAAATCTTTAAATAAAACTGAATTTTTTTTCTGGAAATACGCTGCCAACTGTGTATTTTCTTCACTGAGCCCACTTCCTCCTGTTCTGGGGGATGGTGGTGGTATATCTTCTCTTTCTTTTAGAAGGACTGTGGCCCCACCCGGAGAGCTAGCCAGTGTTTAACGGAATCAGGAGAAAACCCTGACAATGCCAGCCAAGGCCACCGTTGTCAGGAAGAGCTGTGGCTTTCAGAGCTCACTTCTCAGAGGTTCCCGTTTTGGGAAATGGGAACTCGGTTCTACAGTGACCCGTTGTGCCATTACCTGCCCCTTTGGGCTTCGGCACACTGTGTCACACATGAGCCTGGCAGGGTGACAGTTTCTGAGGACACTCTGGACTTCTCTCTCTCTCATCCAGTTCTCCAGATCCTGCTTCCGGAAAGTCAGAAACCTCTTCCACGCCTCGTCCCCCAAACCCCTGTACAAGTTAGGCACAACAGTCTTGGCTAATCTTGTGCACCCTGATAAGTATTTGCTTATTCAGTCATTTCTTTAGTGTGCTTTTATGTGAAAGTGTCCCTCTGTGCTATCTGCCGAGTCTCCACAGCAGCCGTGACCGGCGCCGTCAGCGCGAGTCCCCTCCCCGGCCTCCTCCCGCCCCTCCCGCCTCCCCTCCCCTCCCCTCCCCTCCCTTTCCTTCCCTCCTTTCTTCTTCCTTTTTCACTCTGCTTTATCTGAACGGAGTCCATCTTTTAAAGAAACAGTTTCACTGAGGATAGCAACACACTCATTTAGTGTGTCGCTTAGTGTACACACTCATTTAGTGTACGAAATGATATATATCAAAAGCGCAGTCTGGCAAGTGTTAACATCTGTATGTCCTCCTGCACCACGCCTGTGTTCAGTATAGCGAACGCGTCACCTTCTCAAAGTTTCCTTGTGTCTCTTGGTAATACCTCCGGACATCCCCTCTCTGACCCTTCTCCACCCCCAGGCGGTCCCTGACCTGCTCTCTATCCCTATAAATTAGTTAGCATTTTCTAAAACTGTATACGAATGGAAGCGTAGCTCATGCTTAGTTTCTTGCGTCTGGGTTCTTTCACGGAGCATAACTGATGGTCATTCCTGTTGCTACATTATCAGTGGCTCCTTGTCTGTTGCCGTGTAGGGCTCTACTGCATGGCTACGCCTCAATGTGCTTCTCCTTTCCCCGGCCCATGGATGTTTGGATGGTTTCCCGTCTTCGGCTACTACAAACAGCTGCAGTGAACAGTCACATTCAGGCATACGTGCTTTCGTTTCTCTTGGGAAAACACCTGGGAGCAGCACGGATGGGTCCTATCACAGGTGCACATTTCATATTCTAAGAAGCTGCCACACTATTTTCCAAAGTGGTCACACCGTCTTACAACCCCCAGCCCGTACCTGAGTTCCGGCCCTCGACATCGTTGCCCACACCTGTCATTACCATTTGATTGCTGTTCTGTGAAGAAGTATACAGTGGTATCTCACTATGATGGTAATCTGCATTTATACTGTCCATATCTTTTTTTAAGATTTTTAAATTTTTATTTATTTGACAGAGGGAGCGATCACAAGTAGGCACAGAGGCAGGCAGAGAGAGATGGGGGGGAAGCAGCCTCCCTGCAGAGCAGAGAGCCCGATGCGGGCCTCGATCCCAGAGCCCTTAGATTATGACCTGACCAAAGGCAGAGGTCACTGAGCCACCCAGGCGCCCTGTCCATATCTCCTTTATGGTGAAATGTCCATCCCAATTTTTTTCCATTTTCAGAAACAATTGTTTTCTGACTATTGAGTTTTGAGAGTTCCTCACATATTTTGCATACAAGTCCTTGAAGAAGGATTGAGGCAAGTATTTTCCCAAGTCTGTAGCTGACATTTTCTTTCTCTTAACAGTGTCTCTGGCAGAGCCAAACCTACTAATTTTAATGAAATCTGATGCATCAGGTTTCTGTTTTTCTCTCTTGGATCATGCTTTTGATGTCCTAAGAAGCTGTTGCCTAACCCAAGATCACAGCAACTTTCTCCTGCAATGTCTTCGAGGGGTTTCATAGCTTCTGGTTTCACAGTTAGGGGCGATCCATTGGGGGTGATTTTTTTTTTTTTTTTTTACATAGCATAAGGTACAGATCCAAACCGTGTCCATGTGTGGGGATATCTAATTAACCCAGTACCGTTTATTGACAAGACCGAGCTTGGTCCACAGCAGTGAACCTGTGTCCACGTTTGTGAGGATCCCCTGCTCTTCCCCAGGCCCCCCGGGCACAGCACCACCTACTGCCTTCACGCTGGTAAGGACCGTGGTAGAGGCAGAGGGCTGTGCCAGCCACATGAAGGACGCTTCCCTGTTTAGCAGGAACTGCCTCTGGAAGTTCCAGAAAAAATGTCCTTGACACTACGGGGTCGCGTTGGTTGGGCTGCCCAGATCAGTCAGCCACAGGCCTGGCAGAACCCAGCACATGGCTGCTCTCGTCCTGCGTTTGCAGGTGGCTGGTTCAGCCCTGGCCAGGAGGGGAGGGGGACAGGCCAGCTCAGCTGACTGAACTGTCATTCTGAATCCCTTCCTCTTAGACTGGACGGTCTCCTTTTCAAAGACAGGTGGGTGAGGGATGTCTGTGCACTTCCAGCAACCTCGGGGAGTGAGCCCCACGATGGCAGTGAGGGCAGAGGGAGTCTCCCTCTCTCCTACAGTGGGAGAAACAAAACATTCCCAGGACCTGACGAACCACTGCCAGTCCTGCAGTCTGCATACCAGCGAGTTCATGAGACTTATTTTGAAACCTGGAAAAAATACTCCTTAAATACAGACGCATGGTCAGTCTCTGGCCTTGGCTTCTAAAGCTGTTGTAGGTTTCCTTGGTGTCTCTCCCCATCTAGGCCCTCCGTGTTTCTCTCCGTGGGAATCTGAAGTCAAGAGAGCAACACGGACTGCTTTACCGTTTGAACCTGGGAATGGTGTCATTGCCGTAACGTGCTGCATATATTTGAATATTTGCATGAGGTGGTCCGTTTTACCCTCCATGCTTTGGGAGAAGGAGAAAATGAAATCTTGTAATATAGCTGAAAAATACCACAGAAGGGTCGGTGGGTGAGCCTGCTGGCTGCCCCAGCAGTGTCTTGGGGGTGGGGATGGCCATTGCCATGGGCTGGGCAGAAGCTCTACCCACAAAACCCTCGGGGTTTCCTCACATTGTCACAACTGGGGCCCCCAAACCTAGAAGGCCACTGATGAGTGAGCTGTAGGCAACAGCCAAGGGCAGCAGTTACCTCCAGGGAGAGAAGGAGGCCGAGGAGGAGACGGGGCTTTACCTCCACCTGTATTCTATTTCTTAAAAAAAACCAAAAAAGCAAATATAGCAAAATGTTAACCTCTGTTACTCTGGATTGCCTGTGAATTATTTTCTGTGCTTGTCTGAATGTTGGAAATGATTCATACTTAGAGATTGATTTTTCAGAAAAACATGGCTAAAAAGAGACACAAAACACTGTTAGTGGCTGCCTTTGACTAGGGGGCTCCTCCCCCCTCCTTTCAACTTCTGTGTATTCTCTGAAATTTTCCATGGAGTCTTTGCTCCTTTTATAAATAGAAGAAATAATCCCATTTTAAAGCCACAGAATTTATCAGGTGAGATAAACAGGGATGGACTGAGAAAGAAGAGTGGACCAAGGGTGATGCTGATAAAAAGGCAAATGAAAATGATAAAATGTGGTTGAACCTCATTAATTGCCACTTCAGTTATTCTAATTAATTAGTGGACAATTTGGCTGAACCCTTGCACAACTGGTCAAGAAAGACTGGCTTATTACTAGCAGGTGGTATTCTCTGCTCAGCCCCACGTGCCGGGTCCCTGGGGGACATTTTGCCCACATGCCTGACTTCCGCCGTCCAGGGAATGTCCATCCCAGCGCCTTCTGGGCCCTGACCGGCTGAACACCCACCCCTGGAAGCAATGACTCAGCGGAAAAGGTAAGCGAAACTGCAGGAAGATTTCCAATCTACTTAAGAGAACAAACCCTTTTAATAGCTGTTCGCTCATTAAGTGTTGAAATGTAAATATTGTAGCTAATTAAATACAGCTTTATTTATTTGTTTTAGCAGATCCAGCCGAACATCAATTACAGAATAAATTTTTAATGAATAAAAGGGCTTTTTTAAAAAAATGCATCTGCTAGCACAGACTGACCTTTTTTTTTTTTTTCTTTTTTTCCAATTAACGTGAATCATCATAAAGCCTCATTTCCCTGCTCTCCGCAGCCTGCAGGACTTTGTCAAACAAGTACTGGGCACATCCAGCTCTCCGCCTCTCCAGGCCCGCACCCACACAGCTAACGGTAGCTGGAGAAAAACACCTGCCAGGTGGCCTTGGTCTCAGTGGAAATTCACCAGCCCGTCCTCAAGGGGATGTTGCCGCCCAGCCACCATACCGTTCCCCTGTCCCTGCTCTCCCGCCCCGCCAGACAAGGGGCCGCACCTTCTCCTCTGCCTCGCTCCCCTCCCCGCACACCTACGCCTCCATCCTTTCTCTCAACAGATGACCTGGGCTTTCTACCTTATTGAAAAGCATTTAATCGGGTACAAGAGAACATCTGCCAGATCCCAACCCCCCCCCATTGCTCGAGCCAGTACACCTGTCCTTCTCTTCTGTGCCCCGGTGAGGGCCCCCCTCTTAATTGTGTACCGTAGCTCAGCCCCACTCATTTCTCTAGATGTCTTCTCTCTACCCTGGATCATCAATTTTCCTCTCTACTGGATCTTCCCCATCAGCATACAAATGAGCTCTTATTTTTCGTACATTATAAGAACAAAAGCTAAAACTAAAACCTGTCTTGACCCCATTTCCCTTCCAGCCACACTGTATTTCTTGTCACGGCAGAACTCCGCCGAAGAGCTGACAATGCTGACTGTCTCCCAAACCTCCTCCCCCGTTCTCTCATGAACCCGTTCCACCACGCCACTCCAACCCCCTTGTCAAGGTCACCAGTGACCTCTGCAGGGTTAAATCCAATGGTTCATTTCTCACTTGACAGATTAGGAAGGTGACAGTCTATTCTAATTTATCATGATGTGGATGTTGACAATGAAAAGACGACATCATTAATACCTGTGACAGGATAACAGGTGGGACTCCAAAACCGTATCCAGCAAATCTAGAAGGAGGCATGACTCTCTGACCTGTCCACATTTTGGACGCCCTGAAGTCTCTTGTCTTCTGGGACACCACACCCCCAGATCCCCTCCTTCTCTGCCTCCTGTGTTAACTCCTCCTCGTCACAGACACCTTCTAATGGTCTAGTCCACGGATGGTTGCTAGGAACTCTTCTCAACCTAGCCTTAACCTGTCACATGGCCTCATCTAGTCTCATGGCCAAGATACTGGTGATTTTCAGAGCTATAGCTCTGGCCTGGACTTCCCCTCGGAACCCCAGACCATGTATCCCTTTGTCTCTTTGACTTCTCCACTCTCATGTCCAAAAGGCATTCCAATCTTAATATGCCCTATCTTGAACTTCTGCTTGTTGCCATAAGATCTGCTTTTTTCACAGTATTGTACATGTCAGGGAACACAAGTCAGTCCTGCCCACTGCTCAGGCCCAAACCCTTCTCTCTGGTTTGCTCATCCTTGACTCTTCTCCCTTACCCCTGAAATCCAGAAAATCTTCTTATCTCTACTTTCACAGCATATCCAGAATCTGACCATTGCTTCCCACCCCACTGCTACCACGTTGGTCCAACTCACCATGAACTCTTATTAAGACTACGGCTGACCTGTGGACAACACAGTTTGAAACTTCATGAGGCCACTTCCATGAGAATATCTTTCAATAAACATAGTACGGTACTGTAAATGTGTTTTCTCTAATGATTTTCTTAATATTTTCTTTCCTCTAGCTTAATTGTTAAGAATACGGTATATAATACGTAGAACATAAAGATATGTGTTGATTGTCAAATTATCGGCAAGGTTTCTAATCAATAGGCTATTGGTAGTTAAAGTTTTGGGGGAGTCAAGAGTTATACACATATTTTTGCTTGCGTGGGGTGGCCACACTCACAACCCCCTGCACTGTTCAAGGGTCAGCTCTAATGTTAAAGTCTCCTAATACAAGTTTCCACCCTTGTATTGTCTACGCACCACACAACAATGCGGTGGCTCTCCAAACAGGAAGGGACGTCCTCACTGGAAGGTAAGGTACTCCCCACTTACGTCTTTAACAACCCCTCCATCTGCCCCATGGCACATGATCGCCCTATTATTCTTGGGCTGCCCCAGACTTTGCTCCTCCTCAGTGCATTTGTGCTTTCTGTTCCCTCTCCTGGAATGCTCTTCCCTCCGATGTTGATGGCTTGCCGTCCTCTCTTCTCTGCCTTCCTTCAAATGTCACCTTCTCAGAGACAGTCTCAGATCTATTTAAATGACAACTCCCTTGTTCCCAGCATGATCAGTCATCCTGTTCTGCTTGACTTTCCACTGCAGTGTATCTTCTACCATATTCTAGATCAACACTGTCTACTAGAGCTTTCTGTGATAACGGAAATAACGACTCTCTATCATCCCAATACAGTAGCCACTAGCTACATGTGGCTGTTGAACACTTCAAAGTGGCTAGTGCAACTGAAGAACTGAATCTTTTAGTGATATTTAATTTTAATCAATTTAAGTTTAGACAGCCACATAGAACTTGTGGCTGCTGTATTGTACTTTACCATCTTACTTCTTCTCCCACTCATTGTTCTCAAAGGTTGGTTGACTCTAAATATGATCTTCATGACAATACAATCCATAATACACTTATCCCCTCCACTAGGACACAAGCTCTATGGAGGGGGATGTCTTCTGTGCTCGGCACATAATAGATTTTCAATAAATATTGGCTGGGTGAATGACCTTCACCTCAAATTTATCATTTTAAGTGCCAAACTTAGCTTTTATTTTAAACATTTTTAGAAATTCTTCAAAGATCTATGTCATTTTCTTAATTTAGTATCAGAATACATTGATTCCTTGCAATTTCGATGTCACTATTCTGTACATAAATTGTTATGTTGCCATAAATTATGTCCTCAGAGACCATTAATGTCATCCCTTCATTAGCTACACCAGACTGCTAGGTTTTTATAGACTGTCCACTAACTGACTCTCTACCATTACACTCTTCTTACTGCCTTCTTTAATATGTGTCTCACTTTTCAACAGAGGTAACTGAATAAGGCTCTACGGTACTTCCATTGTCCCAGAGTTAAATTGATAGGATTTGTGATGACTTCTGTCGTGGATACATTCACAGTCTGTGGGAAGAGGTTGTCTGTACATGCAATCTGCATGAAAATAAGATGTGATAAGAGGGGACTGCTAGTCACCTCTTCTAGACTGGAAATGAAAATTCAAGATTTGAAGCCTAAGGTCATCATTGAGCTGGAATTAAACTTTCAGAGTCCAAAGTTCTCTCATCTAATAAAGGGCTTCTCAAATACGTGGTTCAAAACCATTTACTAAAAATCACCTGCTCTGGTCTCTCCACTAACCCTACCTACTAGCTCAGAACCTTGGAGGCTGGGCTTTGAGACTCCCCGTGCTAAGTTCACTTTCCGATTAGAAGTTGAACGCTGCCTCGAGGTTTTATTCATGGGGGAAGGAAGGATGATCTTTTCACCAGGTCCCTGTGCCTGAGCTTGTAGCAACTGCTCTGTTGCAAACCAAATGAGGATTTTAAGCCCTGATACATTTGTTCAACTGATCGGACTGCACTGTACTGTAAAGTAGAGATGTGATCAATAAAAAATGTGTTCCAGTAACAGATTACAGGTCAAGAAACACTTCCAGATTCTTCCACTGCCTCCCGGAGAGCAGAGAGATCCATTTGTCAAGTATGAAGACCCAAGAGGATATTGTTACCATTAAGATTAATAACAGGAAGCAGAAAGGTGATTATTCCTTGAGGTAAGCAAGGTCACCGGCAGCAAAGGCTTGTGCGCGGCGGCTGCCAGGCTCACCTGCTGGAGCTTGCGGTCCAGCGCGCACAGCCCGGGTCGGCGGCCTCCGCTGGTGGGGACGGGCACGACCGTGCGTTTGGTGTTTTCACACAACTGACAATGGCCAGTCGTTGTAGCAACCAGGTCTGGAGGGACAGACGACAACTTCTTCTGCGACCACCCGGGGCCACTTCTAGCAGGAAGAGATCTGCGAAAGCTTTTGGTTTTTAATGGGATCTCTGAGACCTGGAGTGGTAAAAGGCGGGTCTAGAGGAGACCGGGGCTCAGCGGGAGGCGCAAGAACACCAAGGCTCAGAGTGGGACACGGGAGCCCAAGCAAGAAAGGGGGAGCACGCAGTCAGGAGAGTCGTGTATATCTGCGGGTCGGAGGGGACTGGTAATATGAGGTCCCCAGTGGCTGGCAGCACCAGCTGGATTAGCAGATGGGCAACTGCAGGGAGCGAGGCGTGAGTCTGGAGTCCCCCCGCCAACAAACCACCTCAAAGCGGGGGCCACACCAGACTCAGTTCGTGGTCTCCAGGATCGGTTTACTGGGAAGACTGGACTCCTGAGCAAGCCCGGCAATCAGCGGAGGCTCCGGCCGCGGAGCGGTGAATCATGTACGGACTGGAGACGCGGTGGGGCGCCGAGCGAGGGAGCGCTGGGCTCTGGTCAATGAAGCCGGTCCGTTAGGGTCCGGGTTGCAGGGCAGAGCCCCCAGTTACAAGCCAATGGTGGGAGGTCGTGGTTGGAAGCCAAACACGGCGACCCTGACACCAGGAAGAGAGGTAGGTAACATCTCCTGAATCCTCTGCTTCAGCCATCGAGCGGACAGCGGCCATCGGAGGATAGGGAGAATGGGTTAGTGGGAGCCGCCAGTCTCACCCTGGACGGTGAGAAAGGGTTGGGGGCGATGTTAGGGGAGCCCCGGTAGGCTCTGACCCCACACACTGGTCAAGCTCAAATTCCAGACACCCCAGGAGTGTTGTCCCTGGGAGAGCCCAAGAGGACCTGATCAGTCCACTGTGATGAGAAACAGGCAGTGCCCACAGACCATGATCAGTAGGGACAGACCATGTCTGTGCATCCGTCCAGGCTAAAGGTCAGCAGTCGAAAGGAAACCTCCACCTCTACTTCCACGGGAAGCTGTTAATCAGAGGTGAGACTTGGCGTTTGGCCAAAAACACAAGGGACTCCCTGTGCTTCAAGGCAGGTGAATTTTTGGCAAGTTAAAAAGGAGAAAGAAGGGGTGCCTGGGTGGCTTAGTGGGTTAAAGCCTCTGTCTTCAGCTCAGGTCATGATCTCCGGGTCCTGGGGTCGAGCCCCGCATCGGGCTCTCTGCACAGCGGGGAGCCTGCTTCCCTTCCTCTCTCTCTGCCTCTCTCTCTGCCTACTTGTGATCTCTGTCTGTCCAATAAATAAATAAAATCTTAAAAAAAAAAAACCCTTATTAAAAAAGAACCCTCAGCAGAGATCAGAGAGCTAGCTTTTTGGAATTCCTTGCAATGGATACTACAACACTTTGAAAGGAGTGTTTAGAGCAAGGGGGAAGGATGCAATTTAGCAAGCTCAAGCAAGTAAAACCAGAATGGATCCACATAAAATGCTTAGAAAAACAGGGTAAGAAGTCGATACATTTGAGGCATTTTTTATTACATGAAGTCCAGTTTGCCAGGGTTAGGATCACGATCTGAACCCAGACCCCATCTGACATGGAAACTTGGGCTCTGACCTCCTATACAGAATTACTAATTCTGTCCTGATTATTAATTTTTACTTGTAATTTTGTTTGTCTTCCTGGTCGAAGACGAAGTAGCCCCCAGAGTCACGTGGCCTGCACTGGCGTGAAGCGGTCAGACTCACATTGTCTCCCCCAGCCTCTCTGCTTCAGGTAACTGAACCAGCCAGCAATCAGAACCCTTGTTTTGCTGATGAATTGCTGAGGACTACGTCTGGAAATAATGATGTACGATGTGTTGGGTAATTGAACTTAACTAAAAAAGAAAAAGAATCCTTGTTCTTTTTCTTTTTTAAAATAAAACTAATGAGACAGAAAAATTGATTGAAGTAATAATTAGTGTTTCCTTCACGCTGCAGAATGACGCCCCCCAAAATGAGAACAATGCATTGAAAGAAACAAACAAGGGCGCCTGGGTGGCTCAGTGGGTTAAAGCCTCTGCCTTCAGCTCAGGTCATGATCCCAGGGTGCTGGGATCGAGCCCCACATCAGGCTCTCTGCTCAGCAGGGAGCCTGCTTCCTCCTCTCTCTCTGTCTGCCCCTCTGCCCACTTGGGATCTCTTTCTGTCAAATAAATAAATAAATAAAAATCTTAAAAAAAAAAAGAAAGAAAGAAGCATAGAACACATCAACAGATGCTAAGAAGACATCTGATAAAAATAAACAGCCATTCCTAACAAAAATCCTCATTAAAGAAAACTAGAAGGAAACCCCTTACATGTATTAACGACCACCAAAGTTGGACAGTAAATGTTATTCCAAATGGTGAAGTAGGAAAGCCATTTCAAACTAAACAGGAACCAGACAGGTGTATTTGCTTCCACTACGGTCTTTTTCAGCATTGCTTTGTTAAGTTCTAGTGAATGCAGCAAAGTGGAGGAGTGTATATATGTAGGAAAAAAAGAAATATAGTTGTATTTGTGCTGGAAATGTCATTGTTGAAAATTCCAAACTACTGGAATTAACAGGAGTATTTAATAAAGTGACTGCAAGCCAGATCCTTACTTATGGTTCTCTCTCAATTCTAGAAATGAGAATCTAGAAATAGAAGAAATGAAGAACTGTTTAACCAAATATAGTGCTCAGAAACCATAATTATTTAGGAATAAATCTGACAAGAAAGAGAATTTTTATGAAAAGAAACCAATACAATCTAATTTATGGAAGAACTGTTTAACCCAATATAGTGCTCACAAACTATAATTATTTAGGAATAAATCTGACAAGAAAGTCAGAGAATTTTCATGAAAAGAAACCAATACAGTCTAATTTATGACAAATGAGAAGACATTTTATACTTTCAAATATAAACACTTAATGTTACAAAAATGCCAATTATCTCAACATGAATATATAATTTATTGCAATTTCCCATTGGAAGCACAAGCTTTTTTTTTTCTTTTTTTAATTGGTCGAAATTATCTCAGTGTTCATTTGCAAGAACAAATGCTCAAGAAGAGCCAAGAGAGTCTGGAATAAAAAAGCTAATTAGGGGGAATTTGCTCAATGACACAGAGGATCGCATAAGCATGCACGGGAAGCCATCTGAAAGCATCAGTAGCATGCATCCGAATCTCCTGGGAGTACGTGTTCAAACAGTTGAGACAGATCACTGGAATCCCCCACCGCACTCGAGTTTCTGATCTACCAGGTCTGGGTGAGGCTCAGTAATCAGCACTGCCAACAAGCTCCCAAGTGATGCTGATGTGGCGGGGTTCCGGGATATTCTTTGAGAGCTATTACTGTAACAAGTCAACACAATATTGGCCAAAAAAAAAAAAAAAAAAAGGACAAATAAACCAGAGGAATAGACAAGAAGCCCGTAACTAGCCTCACGCGTAGGAGCACGTAATAAATGACAAAGGACACCCCTAAGGTGGAACCAACAAAAACGCAATGGGTGAAAGTCTGTATAATGTGGTCTCAAGGAAAATACAATAGTGCGTGTGCGCGTGTCTGTGCATTCTGTATATACGTACACAAGGAAGAAGCGCTGAGCGAAATGAAAATGGGAGAGAAGAGGAGAGCCAGAAAGGTCAGTGGGAAGAAAAGAAGAACGCAGTAGCAAAAAGTCTCCAGAATGTACGACATTATCACTGGTGCATCTACATAACGTTACACGAGGCCGTGATTGATGGTGTGCCCAAGCGGGGTTTGAGCTATGACCCAAAGACAGTAGAAACTACATTCCAAAGTGAGATGCCAGACACTCCCATTCATCGTTCTCTGCACAAATAAATATGAGCCAGCTGCTGTGTCTGAAGCTCGGATCTGAAGGGGAAGGAAATTTATTTCCCTCTCGTGTAAGTCACAATCTAGTGGATCTGCGCTGTGGAACCTTTCTCAAAAACGAGGTGAGAGAAGCTCATTACTGGGCTCTCAGTGCTCATCCGCATCACAGGCAGGACAGGGCAGGACAGGTGGGGTCTGTACAGGCTGTGGAGACAAGGCCCCTCTTGCGGCTGCTGTCCCACATGACATGATTACAGGACGGCCACTGGCTCGTCTTCGCAAGTTCATAGAGTGAGAGCCGAAGGCAAAGGACATCCCGGGGAACCCTTCTCCTCGGGGCCCAAGGGATGCAGGGGAGCGGCCGAGCGCCGTCCCACAGCCCCAGGGAGGAAGGCGACTGTGGTGACCTCCACAGAAGGGCTCCAGGTGCTACTCGGGTTCTTGGGCTTCTGGGGACCTGAAAGCTCCAAACACCACTGAGAGCTGACTTCCTGCCACTCCCATGAGCGAGGCTTGGACTCGAGGATGACAGCCACTTGGGAAGACACCGTACTGGGCCGAACCCGCCTCTGCTCTGAACACCGTGGGTAGGGGGAAGCCACACCAAGCAGAGTGCGAGATCTTCAGTTTCCAACAACGGCTCAGGGTTGATCACTTGATCCTTAACTGGAGCTCCTCAACCCAAAGGGAGGCTGGGACAGCAGCTCTTGGGGCGCCGCGCTAACTCCCCATTCTACGGCGTCTGCTGGGGCTGAGTTCTAGCTCCTCCACCGGCTTCTACTCTGGCTCTGAAGGAGCATAACCGCTTCGTCCTTACTGGGGAACTCACTCTCTTTTCCCTTCCCGTGGCCGCGCGGCGCTGGCCTCCAAATTCAGGAACAGCACAAGCGCCAGTGCCCTCTGCACGCCCCTTGCCACCCCTTCTCTTCCACTCCTGTCCGTCCCTCTGGCTGCGAAGCATCCTTGTGTTTACTTCTCTGGTCCAGCCTTGATGAGTCGGAAAGACCCATCCCTTGGTGTGTCTCCTTTACTCACCCCTACTACTGCACACTCAGCACTCTGACCCCAAGTGTGTGGGTTTTCTCGCACACCACGTGATTCTTCATGACAGCGGCTGGTTGTCCTATCATTCAATTCAATTCTGACACGAATCAGTGTTAGCGCAGAGCCCACAGTTTAAGGGTTCAGCCCCACAAGACTGCCCCACCCCACTTCAGATGCCAAGTAGTAGCCCCAGGTTACCCAAGACTTTTGTCTAACTTGGCCACAAATTGGAGGTTCCCATGAGCCCCCATGTTGCACATAATTATCTGCTAGAACAGCTCACGGAACTCAGGGAAACACTTATAACACTTACCAGGTCTTATATAATAAAGATATGATAAAGGATACGGAGAAACCCCAGATAAAGAGAGATAAAGGGAGGGTCCTGAGCACAGACATCTCTTGTCCCCACGGACATACCTTCCTGGCAAGTGAAGGCGTTCACCAACCTCGAAGTTCTCCGAACCCCGTACCTTTGGGATTTTTATAAAGGCTTCATTGATCATTAACTGATTGATGAACGTGATCAATCATTAACTCCATTCCCAGTCCCTCTCCCTTCCCCAGAGGGTGCCGTTGGGGCGTAAAGTTTCAAGCTGCCATGCATGGCTTGGTCTTTCTAGCGACCAGCCACCATCATCTTGCTACTGAGCAAGAGTCACTCAGTAGAAAAAAAGATGTTTCTACCACCCAGAAAATTCCGAGGGCTTTAGGAGCTCTGTGTCAGGAAGCTGGATCAAAGACTAGGTATTAAAGATGCTCCAAGTTCTCTTATCACTTAGGAAAATGAAAAGGATTTCAGGAGTTCTGTGCCAGGAACCAGGGGCAGATATGAATCATATACATGCACACACACACACACACACGTAACATATACATTCACATAGATTCATATATATATAATTCACATATCTGAATTTATATATATTCTATTATTTCACAGCTGAGTTCTAGACTTGCAAATAAAGCTGGTTACTAAACTTCTCACCTGGGCATCTAAGACAATCTCAAAATTACATCCCAAACAATTCTTAAGCCCTCCCATCCTCTAAAAATAACAAAAAACACTTTTAAGTCAACAATCAACAACAGGATTCCCGCAGGCTCTTTCCTCCTGTCTTCCGCACTTCGGTACCGGTAACTCCATCCCACCGGCTGCGCTACCCGTTCACCGGGAATGGCCGCCCCTCCTTCTCCCCCTCGCACTCCAGTCCAGCTCATCAAGTCCTGCCGTCTGCCTTCGGAACACCCCGGCCTGGCTCCTTCTCACCCCCACCCCTACGACCCCAACACCACTTCTGTCTCTCTCCGGTCCCCAGACTTCACCTTCTCCGTCTTGGAGTCTTCCACTCGTGGCCACAATGACTCTGGAAACACACAGGCTGGGTCATGGGTCTCCTTTGTGTGGAACATTTCATGGTTTTGATTCACATTCAGATTAAAGGCCAGTATCCCTCCCTGGAAGAATACAAGGTCCGACCCTGATTTGGACCCTGAATTGGTTTCCTTTCCTAGTGTAACAAATTGCCCACCTATTCTGCTTGAATAACACAAATTTCTTCTCTTAGGACTTTGGAGGCTAGAAGTCTAAGATGAGAATCTAGGAGGGCCGTGTCCCCCTGGAGGATGAAAGGCAGAATTGGTTTCCTTGCCTTTTCCAACTTCTCCAGGGTCCAGCATTCCTTGGCCCAAGGCCCCTTCCTCCAAGTTCAAAGACAAGAGCCCAGCATCTTCTCTCATCTTTGACTTCTGCTTCCTTCTATCCTGTCTCTATCTAACTAACTCTCTCCTGCTTTCTTCTTACAAAGACTGTGGTCATCCCACGGGACCCACCTGGAAAATCCAGGATAATCTCCATATCAAGGCCTTAACTTAATGACAGCCGCAAAGCCCCCTTTACCGTGGAAGGTAACAGAGCAGCAGGTTCCTGGGATGAGGACACAAGACATTTTTGATGGACCATTATTCAGCCTAATGTCCACTTAACTCCAACCTCCAACTGTGTCTCCCAATCCCCATCTCAACACTGGGGCCTCGGTCTTGTTAGCCATCCTGCCAATCCTGACACATTACACTTGTTCTGGGTTGCTGCTAACGTCTCAGAGAAGTCTCCTCTTCCCAACAAGCTGGGAATGGGACCCTCTCCATACTTTATTCCCTCATCTGACTCATCTTTCATAGCACTCATCAATGATGTATTACACATTTGTTTGATCACTTTCTTTTTCTTCCAGCACACTAAGTTCTATGAGAATAGCAGTACACGAGCGTGTGCGCGCACACGCACACGCACACGCACGCGCGCACACACACACACACACACACACTTTGTTCACTGTTGTATCTAGAAAAGCGTGAGACTCAGATGTCATCGACTCTGTAGGAACAAATGCTTGAACCTGTTCATCCACCATCAGAGAAGGGCAGCAGGAACGAAAAGCTACCGTCAGCTGTTTCAGAACTCGGACATCCCTAAACTGTAAATCTCTCTTTGTCCCCTTCCTCCTATTTCTTCTTCGGAATATGATGAGCTAGAGGATAGGCATTTCCTATGTCTCTAAAGGTGTGACTCCCTGCTTCCCTTCGCTCCATCGAGGCACTGGAGGCAGAAGCAGTACCCTTCCCTGTCACACAAGGCCACACACATCACTGGAATAAAAAAAGTGGACAAAGACCCAGATCGTGGGGCTAGGGAAGGTGGTCACTGGGGCCATGGAGTCAACACGCCCCTAACTTGGGCCAGACCCGTCCCTTGGTGACAGGAGGGTACGGTGGGGCTTTGACAAAAGATAACATTGTCCTTGTCTTAGGAAGTGACTTGGGTCAGCGTCAAGTGAGCTGACACGGGGAAGGGCTGAGCTCAGCATGTAAACCATAAACCAAACAAACAGGATGGAGACGCGCTGACCCGGAGCAAAGAGATTTGCCGCCTGTTTCCGACTAGTACAAACCCCCAGCTCTCTGCCCTGTGATTCTATTTTCATCCTTTCCTCTCTTTGGGGAGAAAGTCACAGGAGCATTGCAAATGTTGCCGTACAGCCTGGAAATTGGGAAGGAACCACAGAAGTAAAAAATTCATTTCCATAGTAACAGGCTCAGAACCATCCCGGCTGCCAGTAGAAGGAGTCAATTTGATTCATTCCAGCAAACAGAGCCACGGTTTTAAAATGTGAATGGCACAAAGAAGTCGATCGGAGGGTCCAGAGAAATCGCTAGGTCAGGCATCCGGGGTGGGTTCTGAGGACCAGCAAATAAGCCAATGCAATTTTCACACATATCTCAAAGACAGCTGCAAGTTTTCTCTGCTTTGAAGGCAGTGATTCATCATCTCACAGTGACCTACAAAGTCCTCGCCCCCTGGGGCAGACATCCCCTTTGAAAGCTTCATTATTAAATCAGCTGGGTCCTCATGACAACTCAAAGTCATGGCCGCGAAGTCGAGTGTGGCTGGCCTCAAGCGCCCCAGGAGGGATCTGACAGACCCGGCTTTTCCTCTCCATGCCCGGCATTGCAGCCGCTCCTATTCCCCTGAGCAAGTCCTACCCTTGCATGGGAAAGGTTCACTGGCTCATTCACTCATTCATTCATTCACGCAACTGCCTTTGTCTCACCGGTGTACTGGGGGTCCCAGAGGACTAAGAGGTAGCCCAGGGGTACTTGTTCTCAAAGAATTCACGGTCTTCTAGGGCACAGGACCATGTAACAGGATCACAAAAACGGGGAAACATCACAAGAGCATTAGGGTACAAGGCAGTACCCTAATATGGGCACTAAGGGGGCGAGTATCTACTCAGCCTACATGGTAGAGAATGACAGAGATCCTGCTAAGGGAAATTTTTTTTAAAGATTTTATTTATTTATTTAACACAGAGAGAGAGCTCACGAGCGGGGGAGTGGCAGGCCGAGGGAGAGGGAGAAGGAATTTCCCTGCTGAGTGGGGCGCCCAACGTGGGACTGGATCCCAAGACCCCGGGCTCACCACCTGAGCTGGAGGCAGACGCTTCATCAACTGAGCCCCCAGGCACCCCTTAACAGAAAAGATTCAAAACGGTTTCGAGTACGTGAGGCTCCCGAGGGACGGTGTGTGTGGAGACCATCAGCCATGGGGGATGGGTGTGGAGGGATGGCTGACCGGATAGATGGGGGGGTCCGAGCAAGAGCCAAACAAGGGGGGATAACATGCGATCTACGGCAGTGGCGGGGCGGGAAGAGGGCGGGGACGCAGTCAGGACAAGCCAGGGATTTAGACTCGCCAGAGCTTGGGGAGGACGAGAGAGGAACGCGGAGTAACGAGGCTTCCCTCAAGTGACAGACGACGTCACGATGTGTGCGTGTGACATGCGCTGCGCCAGAGAAGAGTATGTCTGATGGCCGAGTCGCTGAGGGGGCTTGCAGGGCACGACACGTTTAACCTGGGAGCCACCGAATGTGCAGTGTCCGTGGGCCAGTGGGTCGGACGCGCACTAAGACGGCGCGACGAGAAGCCGGAGCGGGAAACTGAGGTGCGGGGTTAGGGCGGAGCGCCCAGAGTCCTGGCACTGCCGCGGCGCCGGGCCGGAGTGCGAAGAGCTCCTCGGGCGGGGGAACGGGACGGCACGAGGGCAGGCGGGTGGGGGGGCGCCGGGCGCCGGGCAGGAAGGAGGCACCCGCGGAACGGGCCCCCGCTGTTACAGGCAACGGGTGAATCGCTGAGCTCGACCTCTGAAACAGACCCCACTCTGTGTAAGTGAACTGAATTTAAATAAAATACTTTTTTAAAAAAAGAGTAACATGAAGGGGACTGAGGAGAAGGAGAAGACCAGGAAAAAGAAGGTCAAGCCAGGGAACAGCACACAGAATGGATGAATTGTAGGTTATGTGACTCACAACCCGACAAAGCTGTGAGGTTCTTACAAAGGAGGGAGGAGTTTCAAGAGAGCGACAGGGAGTGTCTGTGTCAAATACAGCCCAAGGTCAGGAAAGAGGAGGGCTGTAAGGCCATCTTTGAGTTTCCCAGTTAGGGTGCTGGTGACACGACGAGATGCCTTCCAAGCGGAGGAGATGCAAGCCACGCAGCGATGTGCTGGGGGAGAAGGGAGTTACCTGTCCTTATGATCTGTCCGTCCTTGGCGAATTTATGAGCCAAAAGCCGGGAGTCTGGAGGTAAGAAGTTGCAGGGGAGTGGCAGAGAGAGGGGAAATGATGTGACATAGTCCTAGAGGGGAAAGGATCTGGGGCCCCCAGGGGTGGAGTGTTTGGGGCAGAAGTGGGCACGGTGATGCCACTGAGTTTGGCAAAATAGGCAAAGGGAGTAGAGGATGCCCGCCTCTGGAGCCTCTCTGATGTTCCTGAAGCAGGACGGAGGCCCCGGCCGTGTGATACGGTTGAGGGGCTAAGAATGGCCACGGAATCCTGGAGTCATGATGGTCAGAGCAAGGGCGGGGCGTGGGGTGGGATGTGGGCCGTAGACAAAGGCAAACGATGCTCCACGGAGATGGGGATCTGGGGGAGACTGTGTAGAGGGACCCCTGCTGCCTTGGAAAGAACCAAACCACTTTAGGGTCTTCGCTCTGGCGAAGGTACAACAGTGCCTGACTTAGAGGGGATCAGAAGGGGCACCTCCTCTCTTCTCCCTGGACAAGGGAAGAGGGTGAGAATGAGAACAGAACTTTCAGGAACAGAATCCAAGCAGGGTACCTCTGCTGGGATCCAAGGAGCCAGGGCGGTCACCGGGCATGGTGGGTCATTCCTGCCGGGGAGGCGCAGGTCCAGGCTCTGCTCTGGCTCCCTCACCGGACTCAACTTCCTTCCCTCCTTTCCATGGGCCTTGGGCTGCTGACGCCCTCTCTCTCCATGCTGTGCCTCTCCTGGAGTCTATCAATATTTTGTTAAAAACCTTGTATTATGGTAGCAACACATGCTTATTATGTAAAATAGGGGAAATTATCAAGAAGAACACTAACCACCCAGAATATTTCACCCAGGCTGATCCACTAATAGCACTTGGCGTATTTCTTTCCAACGTCTTTCCATGCACCTGCACGTTTTAACATTAACACCAAATGTGCCGTTCTGCTTCCAGCCCTTCATGTGAATTTCTATCCTAAATGCTTCCCTGGAGTATTTCAATAAATCTTAGTGTGAACATAATTTTAATGGCTGCCTAATACTCCACCGATGGGACGTACCATCACTGAGAAATGTTCTTCTACTGTTCAGTTGCTTCTGTTTTTATTTTATTAAAAATGGGGCTAAACCAAACAACTGTTCACTTTTTGTCATGTGACTCTAGTCTCTTAGAAGTGGAATTACTGACCCAAGACATGCTGGATATTTCAAAGACCCTCCCCTAACACGTGCTGCCCGGTCGCTTTCTAGCAGGCTCACCCCACTTACAGTGTCTGAGAGAAGCCCCTCCCCTGTGCGTTTCCCCATTCTGTCAAAATTCCAGGGAAACTTTTCATGAAATGACATATGTATTCTAATTCCATCTGGAAAAATAAAGACTCGAGAATATGAAGAAGAAGAAGAATTTTGGTTGAGTGACGCTGGAAGGAGTAATTAAGACTTGTCCAACCGGGTATTAAAACATATTTATAAAGCTGCCATATTTAAATCAGCAAAATCTGCCGAGTAATAGGTTTGTCCAGAAATAAACCCCTGTAGAAGTAAGAACGCAGGCCATGCTGCGGAGATGCTCTAAGTCAGAAAGGGGAAATTCACACACAGGACCCGGCAATCTGGGTGGGTGTCCGGCACCAGGACCCACTCCCAGTAGCTGTGGGATTTCAGATCCTGGAGAAACGTGACAGAATCCTGGAGACCAATCTTCCCAAGCTTGATAAATCCTGGGAGATTTGATCGACATTATGAAGTCGTAGCCCAAACCCGATTTGCAGGGGAAACATTGACAAATCCTTCAAAGGTGACCTCTGGCTCAATCATATTTCCTGAGCCTTTCCTCAACTCTGCCTTCCCCTCCCCACTGAAGGGTCAGATCTGAAAGGAGGACAAAGGAGGCTCAAAGGGAACCCTCAGGGCTCCTGTCATGGTGTTTTCTCTTTGACATTCCAAACACAGGCTCAGATTTCCCAGAAACATCCTGTTTTAGCTAGATTGCATTCTTCGGGTTAAAGCAGGGTTTCTCAACCTCAACATTATTGACACGTGGGGCCAGATAATTCCTCACAGCTGGGTTAGGGGTGTCCCGGGCTTTGGAAGATGCTCGGCAGCGTCCTTGGCCCCTGCTCGCCACGTGCCAGGAAAGCCCCTCCCACCCCTCCTGGGCGGTGACCATCAAAATTGTCTCCAGATGTTACCAAATATCCCTTGGGTGGGGGTTGTGTGCGTGCGGGTACACTCGCGACATGTCCCCGGCTGAAGACCACTGGTTAAAGCTGTTTGTGGGGGAAACGTGGGCTAAGAGTGGGATTCCAGAAGAATTAACTGGACCCTCCCCCCGCCCAAAAAAGGGAATTATTCAATGGAGCGTGTGTTGGCTTTTTGGAGAGACCATGTCAGAGTCCTTCAGGTTGACCCATCACACCCCATTATCATGTTAACTTTCCTAAAAACTAGGTATTTGGGGATAAAAGGGTAATTTTAATCCTCACCTGACACACCAAGAGAAGTACGGATGATTGGAGAATTAATAGTTTGAAACTCAGGCCATATGAAGAATAAAAGGGAACAGAAATCAGGGTTCTTTAGAAGTCTGCAGAGGAGAGCTTTCTGAGTCTCTCCAGGTCAACCCTCTGCTGTCAAAGACCAGTCTCGATGGAGTTAAATGTCGAACTACAAAATGGGAGGAGTAGCTACTACGATCCTTACAACAGGGTGTTTTGGGTCTCTATTTTATGAGATAAACCCTAGGACCTTAAGAGTTAACTAAGGAAAAGGCAAAAACCAGGCACAGAAATGAGTGAAAGCAGAAAAACTGGTGGCTAATGATATTTTGGGAAAAAAAAAATCTATCTACCTCACTAAGAATCAAAGACATAGACACCGAAGCAAAAATACAATGTCTATCAAATCAGCAGAATTAAATAGCAGTGAAAGAACCCAACGTAGACCGGCTCCTGTGCCTTTCGGGGAATACTGATTGACGGAGCCCTCTGTGTCAGACTCCAAGTAGGGATCTCTGGAAACCAGGGTCAGAAAGAGGTAATCTTGGCCACAAGCTTCTGGTCTGCGTTAGTCAATTAAATTTAACAGTTTAACATACTACACACCAGAAAGGCACTGTACAAAAACTGACACCGTCACTTCTCCTGAAAACCTTACGTAAGAGCTACTATTTTTCTCTTCCCATTTTTACTGATGGGGAAAGTGAGGCACGGAGAGGCTAAGAAGTTTGCCTGGCCACACGGCTGTGGCAGAGGTGGGCGTCCGGTGTGAGCGGTTTTGCTAGCGGGCATAGTCCAGCACTGCGCTAAGCGGCTCCAGAGACCGAGTGGCGATGAGACAGCATGAACACGGGCAGGGACCCGGAGGGGCAAACCCTGCCTTTACTCCATTTATTTTGCTTTCTGCAGGCATCATAGGCCTCTTCGTGCCAGCAGCTTTCCTTTCAGCTCTCAGCAGCTTGGTGGAATTGCGTGTGCTTCTTATTAGGCTTATTCCTGCGTGCTTTGTATTTCTGTTTTTCTTAGGAATGAACTCTTTCCCCACATTTCTGATTGCTTTTGCTATGTACGAAGACTTAGCTTTGCAATTTTTTAAAAAAGATTTTATTTATTTAACAGAGCGACAGTGAGAGAGAGCATGAGAGGGGAGAAGGTCAGAGGGAGAAGCAGACTCCCGGTGGACCTGGGATCCCAAAGTGGGACTTGATCCCAGGACTCTGGGATCATGACCTAAGCTGAAGGCAGTTGCCCAACCAATTGAGCCACCCAGGCGCCCCGAGCTTCATAATATTTCTGCTATACTTGGCTACTTGCCGGTTCTCATTTTAATTCTAGTGTTACTTCTAGTGATTGTCTTGACCATTTAATCTCATTTTAACTGTTCCCCTTGTTTTTATTTCTTTGAATCGTCTAGAACTTTAAGAAGAACGTCAAATAGTTGTGATGATCCTGATTTTTTATGTACTTGACGAATGACCTATTTGGTTTCTGGGCTTCACGGGAACCCTTCCCAGGCATCATCTTTGGCATGCTGAATTCTCCCCATGCTGCAGTGAAAATCCAATTTTCTCTCATGGGGACTGAATTCTGATATAAATATTACCTTCATGCCATGTGGCCACCAGAACAGCCTCTGAGAACTGTGGTCAAATAACACAACAATATGAAGGGGAACAAAATTACCTTAATAGACCTGAAAAGAAGGATTAGGCCTTCCAGAAGCTCACCCACTGAGGCTGGGGTTGGGTCCAGACAGACAACAAGTCCACAACCATTCCAGCCAAGGACAAAGCTATATGTGAGTGGTTTCCACATCATCGTTAACAGAGATTCTAAACTTCTGGATGGATGCTAAAAATTCTGATTGTTATTAAGCTTGGAACCATGCTAGCCCAAGAACTATCTTAAAATGTTTATTTCTTGAAAATAATGATCTCTGTAAGCTGTCTGAAATAGGGGGAGAATGCCTATAGCACGCCTGCTGTGTCTCAGAAGTCAATTGAATTCTACAAAGGGCACCAATTATTATGAAAATAACACACACCATGTCTTTCAATTTCAAGAATATATGCTTAGATTTTTTTTTTTAACCGTCCGTTCACTGGGAGTCATCGCCCAGAAGTGAGGAAGGACGTGACTTGATTGGTAACGTCCTACTTCCTTGTAAGAAATAGAACTTCGTAGACAATATGGATATTAGAAAATCTGTGACTCTATAAACTTGGCAACTGAGGGCTGATGTGTCACCAAATATCATCTCTCTTTATTAATTCTGCATGTCCCCAGAGAATTTGTTTTTCTCTTGCAAGCTCAGCACTTGCTAATGTTGAATAAAAGATTAGGTTTCCAAAAAAAATAGCTGAGCTGGTTCAGATGGAATTAGCTTACCAGTCCTGATGCAACAGTTCCCAAATTCTCACTAAAATACTTGTGAAAGAACCAAAAAACGAAACAAAACAAAACAAAAAAACCATAATAAATTGGGACCAGAATCTCGAAGGAATGAATTCACAACTGAAGGCCTGTGGTGCTGGATTAGCAAACAAAACGGAATGTGTTGTGTAGGTCCACTAAGCCTCCTCCTTTCAAGCACTCAAGGAAGGAGGAAAAAGGCTTTGGCAAACCCTCAGCGCAGCCCTCAGACCCTGAGGACCACAGACTGAACCGAAAGAACAGCTGGGCAAACACTTCTGTCTGGGGCTCCGGGTGGGCAGGGAGAGCTGTTAGCTCCCCCGCTCCATTACTCCCCTTCTTAGCCTCTTTCTCTGTCCACGCAGAGCCTGCAGCCCCCAGATAACACTGTTTCCAAGCAGAGGAGCACTGGCCCTCTTCCGGAGAGAAGAGTTATCACCGCAGAGCACGTGTGCCTGACAGGAGAACAGAATGGGCCGGGGCTGGGTTCCCATCTTGGGCCTTCCCCATGCTTCCGGGAACTAGTAACTAAGGCCATGAGTAGACCCTATCCATCTCCGTCTTATAGAACGTCTTATAGTGGATGAAGATCTGCTTAAACAAAACAAAACACAAACAAAACTCTGGAGATTTGCAAGCAGCTCTGAATTGAATGCATCCTTCAGACATGGAGATACCAGAATGTTGTACCAGCGCCCAGAGGTCCAAGGAGCAGAACCAGGAATTTGCCACCTGAGCCGTCCATTGTAAACACCTGCAC
Source organism: Mustela erminea (assembly GCF_009829155.1). Lineage (NCBI taxonomy): Eukaryota > Metazoa > Chordata > Mammalia > Carnivora > Mustelidae > Mustela > Mustela erminea. The sequence continues at coordinate 38,560,278 of NC_045633.1, forward strand.
CACATACACTTCTTCCTGTACAAGGGCAAAGAGCTCAGAAAGAAAAATCGTGCTTTGAATCTGTGGATGATGACCCTACCACAAGGTAAAAGGAACATAACTGTGAGCACTCCGACTAAGTATATAACTTTGAAATTTATTTCCTAAAGAAAACCAAGGGATGGAAATTGAGCATTGGTTCAGTATCCACAGGAGGCAAGAAGACCATATTCTGGAAAATAAAAAGAGGAGCCAGAGAAAGAGAAAATCACTCCAGACCTCAACACTAGATGTCGTGTTCGATTCCAGTGTCCAGCAAACAACAGAAAATCATGTGACACATGGAGAGACAACATGTTCTGAGCCAGAACCAGCAGGAACGACTGAGAACAGAAACAGACCGGCAGGGACTTCAATACTGAGGTTAGAGACACAGACTGCAAAACAACAGGGTTTACAATGCCCATGGTGAAATAAACCACACGTGACAATTTTGGCAATGAATTGGAAACTATAAAAATAACACAAATGCTACAAATTAAAAGAAAGACAGACAGACTAGAACTCAAAAACAGACTAACTCGAAGTGAAGAACTCGGTTAGAGCTCAGTTAGGGCAGATTAGACACAGCCGAGGAAAGGATCAATGAACTGAAATACAGTGAGAAGAGATACTCCGGAATGAAGCCGATAGAGCGGGGAGAGTCCATGAAACACAGAGTGAGGAGATCTGACAGAAGGTTAATTCCAGAGTTCCAGAAGGAGAGGAGAATGGGGCACAGGCAACAGGTGCACTGAGATACGCAACCCGTGGTCTACAGAAGTCCAGCCAAGTCCAAGAAGACACATGAAAAGAAATCCACAGCTAGACGTGTCCAGAGTTAAATGGCAAAGTGCAAAGACAAAGCAAACCCCTCAAAGCATCCAGAGAAAAAATGAGATTTTCCTCAGAGAAGCAACTGACAGCTGAGATATTACCTGCAAAGAAGTCACGTGTGGCGAGCATTTGTCTCAGTCACAGCAGAAGCAAGATGATGGAATATGGCGGCATAGTGAGGATGGTTTCGAAAGGGGCTGTTTGCCTAGAATTTTATTCTAGAAGTAGGGGCATGACTATCAGAAATGAGGAGACCAAATTATAATTACCGAACTCTGTCTAATCATAGCTAGCCACAAAATTAAGAGACTCCAGTTCAGCTGGATTAGTAAAATTCAGCAAAATCCAATGGCTTATCCGCAGCCAATACTAAAACATAAGGAAAAAAAATTGTACTCCAACACACACACGTTTCTTCTCTCATTTTCCCTCCCTCTTCCCCCCACTTTTCATAAAATGTCAAGGAATAATGCTAATAAGAAACGTATGGGACTTTGATGGAAAACAGTGAGAAATCTGTACTGAAATTTGTAAAGGGAAAACAAATATTTAGAGAACCATTCCACATTTCTGAATGGCAAGAGCCTGTATCTTAAAGGTGTCAGTCCTTAAAGTAATGTAATAAACACCCCAATGATATTTATTTTGGAATTAGAAAGAACACTTTAAAGTTCAAGTGCAAAATAGATGGGAAGAATAATGTTGGGAGGACGGTGTCTCCAGATATTAAAGCGTGTGATATGGTTTGGAGGAACTGACACGCTATGGTAATGGTAAAGTGATCAACGTATGGGTCCGTGGCATAGAGTCTGTCTAGACAGAGAAAGACCCATTAGGATATTTGGTTCTCCAGGGGGAAAAAAAAAATCAAGCGAAATCCTCATCATGTAAACGAAGCTAAGCCCTAGAAAGACTGAAGAATTTCATGCTTCTTACCAAATCAAACCATAAGCCATAAAAAGGAGAAGGAGAGGTTCGCTCTTTAACTAAGCGCGAGAGGGGAATGGCTTTTTAAAAATCAGAAAAGCAACACAATGAAAGAAATCGCTTTTAGACTTGTCAACTTTACATCTATCTGTAAAACTCTACCGTGTCAAAGACAAGAGAAGCAAAACTAGAACAGAAAAGGAAACTTATAAACTATTTCCCGTGACTGTGACAGACAAACATTTAACGTCCGGAGCACCAGAGTCTTCTAGATCAATAAGTAGAACAGTTGCTTTTTATAGATCAATAAGTAACACTGTTAAGGTCGCAGAAAAGAAAATTAAAAGATCTGTGGTTTTTCTTTTAAAATGGCAAATTTAAATGAGAAATTTCTAACAAATTTTCCGATGGGCAGCACTTAAAAAAAAAGATCTACTCTACGATGCGGCGAGGTGGGCACTCGGTCCCACTGCTGGGGGGCTGCGTCCTTGGTGCAAACGCTCTGGCATGTTCTGTGGCTCGTTAACATAAACACTTTACGCTGGGGAGTCTGGCAGCAGGTAAGCATAACGTTCCGCTTTCCAGGTTCTGGAAAAAGCCATTCAGATGTAGACGATGTATTTCCGGGGCCCGGAGCCAGCCGGCAGTGAGGGGGAGAGCTCAGACGCTGATCCAGAGACTTGGAATGTGTGGGGAGCTGTTAAGGGGTGCAGAATTCAGGGAGAAATTCGGGAGTCTCACTGGAGTTCTCAAGCCCAGGACAGCAGGCGCCGGTGAAAGTCAGGAGAAGAGCAGCGGGACAGAGACTCAGTGGAGCCAGGTGAGCTCCAGAGAGCTCCGCCACACAGCACTGTGGCTAATGTCAACAACACTGATGTACACTTAAATATCTGTTAAGGGTATAGATCTCAAGTGAAGTGTTCTTAGCACAATGAACAAAGAAAAGAACGGACATGCTGGCCCAGATCCAGGAGGACAGCCGTGTTAAAGCACAATGGAAGACTGATTCACTGACTTGACAAATGACACGGAGCAGGAGTTAGAGATGGGGCACCGCGTCCACACTGGGAGCACGATGGAGGTAAGACAGGTGCACTGAGCACCAAGGAGCCGCGGGGCATCCTTGGAAACAAGATGAACACACACACACACACACACACACACACGCGCGGGCAAACAGACAAAATAATGCAATTCCTAAGCGTGATGACGTAGGAAATAAGCAGGTGTCAGATAGCATTAGGGTGCAGATGCTGACTTGCCCAGTAAACCAGAAAGCAGGGAGGGGAGACTGACCCGGGTGACGGCTGGGTGCTTCAGGTGGCCAACAGGGAACAGTGTCTCTTTTTGCAGAAGGAAATGGCTGTGTATGTGTCTTGAGGCCTGCAGCTCTGTTCCAGGGCTGGCCTTTGTGCATCTGGGATGGGAAGGGGTCCTGGCGTGGTTCTGGTGATGGAGGTGCAGGGCTGGCCACCGTGTCCTGCCTCGGCCGGGGGGTCCTGCCTCTCACAGGGGGTTTTCACCCCAGGCCAGCCTGGCAGCCGGTGGAGAGGGAGCCCTGGCGTGGGCGTGGTTTGAAGGCATGCTTCCTCTGGCCTTTTCTGCTCAGGATAATTGAACATTTAAGTGATTGTTCCACTTCATAAAGTATGGCCCAGGGAGGCACTGTGCAAATTGCTAAATCAATTTATTTTTAAACAGAAATGAGGTTTTAAAAAAAGCCAACTTAACGAAGACTCGATGCGTCTCATAGCAAGGGTCCATGGAACACAGCCTCTCCCTCCCTGTGAAGCCATTACACGCATTCCATGTGGCCAGCCCAGGTGACCAACCAGGGGCCAGTGTGAGGGGCAGCCTTCTGTGTGCTCGCTTGCAAAGGTCAGTGATTCTCCGTGCATGAGCTGCAAAGAACACCACGCGGGGCTTCCACAGCAGCAAATGATGAACGGAGAGTAAGAACCGGGCAGGGACTCAGAGAAAGACCCGGGATCCCATTTCAGTTCTACCGTGTGACTGTGGGGCAAACCGCTCCACTTCGAGGCCTCAGTTTGCTCCTGGTTAGTGATCAGACCTACTTTTGCCAGGTCTAGCCAAGTGCTGAGTGGCTTTAGAAGTGGTGCTACCCTACAGCAAGCACTTATCTGCCTGGGCACAACGTCCAGCCTGAGCTTCTCTACCAGTCCCTAAGACGATTTGTCCTGCTCCTAGTTGGTACGCACAGTGTGAGATCTGACGATATCCCGTCTCTGAGAGAAAAGACTCATGAAAATTGTGTGTGCACGTGCCTGTTCTGAAAATCCTGGTCTTCTGAATGGGAAATGTCTCCTCGACAGCTCACTGTGGGGTCCTGGGTCTAGGCTTTGGATTACTGTCCTAAGCACTTTCACATCGTCCCGGTCCTTCAGACATGAGGCTTCTCTTGGCTTCTCATGTCACACCTGCACCAAACTCGAATTAAATCCCGTTTTCCCTCTGGCACCTGCAGACTCCATTTCCCCACCCCAACCTCCACCCAAAGCTACCCCATTTGGGGCCCCAGTCTCCCACAAATTTGAGCTTCGACGTTGCAAACTGGACTCTTCCCCTAGACTTGCATCCTCCAATTTCTTTAGAAACCACTTTGTTTCCCTGAGGAGTTCTCTCTCTTCCCATCGAGACCCCACCACACAGCACAGAGCTTAGTCGAGAACAGGGGCACCAGCGCCAAATGGGAGACAGAACATAAATCAGAAAGTTCTCTTCGAAAAAGTTTCTGAGGATGCTGGAGGAAGACCAAACCTAAAGGTGACCCGGGAAGTCTGGCCCAGAATGGAGAACAAAAATCACTTTGCTTACTCTTCAAAGTTCTCAGTTTTAGGGGACGAGGAGGCCTGTTTCAGAAATAAATATAATGATGCCTAACGTGGCTGCATTTTATTCAAAACCGTCTCCCCTGTGCCCGACTCGCTCTCCTTACCCCATCCTCAGGAAACGGGGAAAGGCCAGCAGGAACACGGCTTTCTCGTTCCGCATTCTGAAAGGGAACCGAGACGGGGGCTCGTCCCACGGTCAGTCCTACCCGCCTGAGCCGATGATGCCGAGTCCCGCGTGTCCGCCCCAGCCCACCTTCCAGGGAATGAACTGAACCTTCTGACGGGTGGTAAAGTGTGTGTGGGGGGGTATTAACCAATCTTATAAAATAAATGTAGCAACTGGGAGAGACCTTGATGAACCAGTAAGTTCTAATCCATTAATTCAGTAATTCATTATTCATTGATTCAGTGAGTCTAATAGTTCGCTGTTCATGAATGTAATTCATTTATCTATACCGATATACTTGTATCTGTCCTGATCTTCAGGGAATCCAGAAACTTCCACTTGTGTATCTTTATGCTCCTCCGTGTTTCACATCTGCACACCTAATCCTCTGGCTTCTCTACGGTATTTCATTTTCACGTTCCCAAACCATCAGAGCAGCTTTTCCGGTCAGAGAGGACCTCCTTGAGATAAAATCACGTGTGTGGGGATGGGCAGATGTCTCTTACACAAACCCACCACCGATTCCTCCTTTATGCCAACACTTGTTGGTTAAAACAAAAGGAAATGTAAAACAAAAAACCAAGCAGGCTGCTAACGGAGGCATTTCGTGCCTGCCATCCTAGACACGTGGCTTTCTAGCCAAAGACCGTCCTGTGACTCGGTGCGTGTCAGACTGACGGATGGGGTCAGGCAGATGCTCATTGGAACAGGACTGGAGTAAGTGGAGGGCTATCCCCGCGTTTTGGTCGTAGTTATGATGATTCACGTCACAAGCCAGGTTTCTCACCGCGTGCTGGGCTGTTCTGTATACCTGCCTGCCCTTTGGTCCACGGCCTGGAGGCCATTTTGTCAGTGGGTGCCCTGATTTCGAGAGTCTAGGATATGCTGTCGTGACAACCCCCGAAGACCGTGCTGATGACCGTCGCTCAGAGACCCAGGTAACGGAGGCTCCATTAGCTTCCGATGCCACCGTGTTGATGTGACACCCAAGGCTTGGACATGCTGAGGGAGGACAGGCAACGTCACACACCAGCTCTTAACTGCTTCCCTTCCGGAAGCGACCCAGAGCACTTGTGCTCATTTTATAATTGAATCGAGCCACGGGGTCATGTCTGACTCCCAGGCCACGGGAAAGCAGATCTGGAAGTGTCGGTGAACACAGCGATGTCTGCATACAGGACGCCTGCTGGCTCTCGCTAGGCCGCCTCCACACCTAACAGGTCAGGTTGTCCAAGCTGGGCTGCCCGGACCCCGTCTCCAGGGTCTCTGATCCACCAAATGCTGGAGCTGGAGGGCCCCGACCACTATTTGTTTAGCTTGGAGTATCAGTGAGCTCTCCAGGGATCAAGGTCTCCCTTGAGTGGAGTTATGAGCGAGCAGGAGAAAGGATCCCTTCCTTCCAGCAGCCTCCCCCTGCAAGTCATAGCCTGAAATCCGGTGCCCCCGAAACTAGGCTTAGCGTCTGCCCCTCGCGGTCAGCCTGCATCTCCGGCATGCCTGTGATGTGGTGGCCTACCCGTACTCTGCCGACAGACTCCTTTCCTGCTTCGCGAGAGTTGGGTTTCGTGACTCGCTCCCCACATCTTCCCAAACAGAAACCAAATACCTGCTGATGTGACCCGCCAGGTGCCCTAAGGTTGATCTCCGGGACCATACTTGCAGGAGGACATGCGGAAGGGTCCCTTGGCCCGAAGCCATGAAGATCAGGTTCCTACCTCAGCTCTGCCCCTCGTTTTGCTGTGTGAACTTGAGCAAACCCAGAAGCTCATCTGGAAAATGAAGGTCTGGGACAAGTTCATCCACAGAGTCCCTTCTGGCTCCAGTGGACCATGACTGTGTCAGCTGGGGACTGCTGAAACAAGCACAAACCCTGTATTTTGGTCCCCGACTGGAACCCAAACCAGGCCCCACACTTTGATAAACAACCTGTCAGCTCTGCTTATTCCCCAGGAATCGCATCAGCCTGGGAAGTCATGGGCTGCTCACATTTTACATTTCAAGTGCACAGAGGTCCCGGCGTGTCTCTGAGGACAGGCTGTCCACCCGGGGACTTGGCCTCTATAGCAGAGTGGACTCCGGTGTCCAGTGATGCATTCTGTCACTCGTCTGACTGCTGTTCATCAAGCCCCACCTCCGTTAGCTTTTTGAGATGGGCCGGGGGCCTCCACGTCTGTCAGCTCAGCACCCACGAGGCAGAAGAGCCTGACATTTCCAGAACATTGTGATATATTAATATCAATAAAAGTGATGATTGCAAACCCCTCCACTGTCTGTCTCTGGTCAGAGGAGCCCCAGGAGTTGAGCGGAGGAAGATCCTCGGCACGTGTCAGCGGGTGGGTGCGTGGAGGAAACACAGAACGACTTCGCCTGTGAATACGATTCGCCTCTGATTAAAATTCCGCCTGGGATAAAAGGGTGACGCATGGAGGGTATGAATGAGTCGCTAAATCAGAAGGGCCTCTCTGTACGCATTAGTCTCCCTGCCTTGAGCCAAAGTCGACTCTCTTGCACTCTTACATTAGGGAAGAAAAAAAAAGGGATTTTTCGGGATACCCCGCCCAGGCAACGTGAGGGTGAAGATCAGGAGACGATGGTGACATTCTGTCTTTCACACACGGGAAGGGGCTTCCCCAAATCCCAGGAGACCATGGTCAAGGGAACCTTGGGGGTCTTCGGTGGCACAAGCCGTGGTCAGAGCGTGACCTGGGATTGCTGGGTTCTGTTTTGTTTTCCTTCTCCTCTGCAAGCTCCCTGAGTGCAAAGGGTTAATCTAAGACTCTGTCCTCTTTGCTGCAGGCCTGGACGCGGAGTCACCTTAGCGTGGATTTCAGCGCCTGTTAATCTTCCGGATGAAGCGGGGTGGGGGGGCAGAAAAGAGGCTTGAGTAGTGGAGCAGAACACAGATTGATGGCTCAGAGATTCCAGAAGGTCCCGACCGGCCAGGGCCCCTTCCTGTGAAAACTGAGACGTTCTGCCACCACTAAGGCCCCGTGGAACATGGCCAGCAAGTGCTCCTGGGAACCGGTCTCGGCCGAGGACAGCAGACAGCGTGCCCTGTCACATCAAAGCGCCTGGCAATTGTGAGGGTATGCTCGCTCTCACGCCGCGCTCTCGAGTGTTTCCAGTGCAGTTGGCCTTTTTACTAAAGTTGTAACTTTTCCACTTGCAGCAGCTTAAAAGCCCAGAGACCAACTGCGCGGAAATAGGTGCCCGTTGGTGACTGACGTCGGAAATGCGGCTTGATATGTTTCCTTCCTTAATGCAAGGTAGCGAGTGTTGCACAACGAATTACTTCTCCCCAGTTTGGGCTGTTTCTCAGCTAGGGCTCACCCAGCAGAGTGAGTGAGTTCCTGCTGACCTTGGCAGGAGAGCGCGAACCCGAGAATTTGGCGGAACGGAAGCTATGTCCCCGCAACCCGAGAAGCGGCACGTCCACCTCGGGGCACGGTGGGTTTGGGGAGGGGGTTATCCTCTGGGTCTGGGAACCCAGCGTCCCACGGTTCCAGCAGGGCCATAACTCTGCATCTGGTGGCGCTGAGCTGTGTTTTTCAGGGCTGGGCTCCAGGACATCACCTTGTAGAAACAACCGGCACGGGCCATTCTCACAGACTCAGCAGTACCGGCTCAGACCGGCTAGAGGAGCTGAGCCAATGCTGGCACTGAGCCAGAACTCCTCGGGGCTCGGGCTCGGGGTGCTGAGCTGGGGACTAGCCAGGCAGGCTGGGAGGAGCATCCGACACAAACATGTGTGGATGAACTAAGGAATATTTCCCATCACAAGCTGATGCAGAAACCAGATGTGCTCACTCCCGCAGGGCTGCCCACCAGGAGGAGGGAGAGGTGGGAAGGAGCTGCGGGAAGTCTGCAGGCCCCGCTCGGCTCCTATCCATCCCGAATATTCCAGCACGAAGTCGCTTGCTCCTGCGTCAGGGGAGCTCTCGCTGCCTTGCTAGGCAAAGTCCCATGGCAGCCCTTCGGATCTGCAGCCGAGCGTCTGGGAGCTCCTCCGGCAGGGAATTATTCAGGAGGCTGGAGGGGCCTCGCCCTCTGGGGACAGCGTATCAGCTGAGTCCAACAGTGCTCACCGCCCGCCGACGAGTCACTGAAGTCGGGGCTGGCTCTCTCTTCCGAGAGGGGAGGCGGATGGTGGCGGTCACTCCTGTCCCTGACATAGAACACCAGCTGCAGGCGGTTTCAACACACGCTGCCCATTCGGCCCTCATCACAGGCCTGTGCGGGGACACGTCAGGAATCGTGGCTTCTGGTTCAGAGGCCAGAATGGGGCAGCTGAGGCGAGGGGCGAGGGAGCAGGGGCAAACTGGACTTAACTTCCTGCTTCTGTAAAATTTTCATGAAATGCCTCCAGCTCCGACTGAAGGATACACACTTGACCTACAGAGCACGGCGGCAGCGGGACACAGGTCCCTGATCACTTCTGTGTGTTGTTTAAGACAAAATCATGGAGGGATTAGAGCCTCCACAGGCCAACTTTCAAGAAGGCCTGTTTCTTCCTCTTTGTAACCTTAAATCTCCATTACAGGCCCGAAGCTCACCCTCTGATAGGTTCAAGCTCCTCAGAGCAAGAGATCGAGCCGCGATGAACTCTAACTGACATTTTATACCTCCTTCCTTCCAAACGAGACGAGAACGAACCACCGCGACAGCCCTGCCTTTTGTAGAGAGGTGAGGCAATTAGGCCTGTGACAGTTTCCATCTCCCTGTTCACTGCTTCCTCTCAAAATAATCACATAAGGCTTTGAAAGCAAATGTCCAGGAATAGGGACACAGCCTGGAGGATGTCAAGCAGCTATTAAAAAAAAAATGGATAGATAAGGGGCACCAAGGGGACCCAGAGGAGGAGCAGGGCCCTGAAGCCAAGGTATTACCTTTAGGAGACGGTGCTTGAGATTTCCAGGGCCGCGCTCATTTCCGGACCCCACCCTCCCAACCCCCACTGTCCCTGCGCATCTGCACCAACAGCACCTGGTGGCTAAAAAGACCTGACCCAAGTTCCGCAGATACTGGGGATGAATTAAAGCAACAGAACGACGACACCAGATGACAACGCCTTCCCTCCTTGCCTTTCTCTCCACCCTGACCTACGGCGCAGCAGATCTCAAGGTCGTCCCCACAGTGAACTTCCCTGGAAAGCAAAGCTAAGGAAGGGTTATTTTCTTAACATGGGCTATGATAGCCGAGTGAGGACCGGAAGTGGATTTCAGGGGCCCGGAGGTTGTGCTTGTTAAGGCGGCCCAGCGTGGCCCGCTGAGAGCGAGCCTCTCAAGTCTGTCCCAGGGATGCAAATTAGCTGGTCAAGCATTCTCAGTCCAGGAAAGGAGAGACAGCCCGGGAGGCACAGATTCCTTCTCAGAGGAGACGGCGAGTCACCTGCTGCCAAGCAGAAGATGCTGCTGAAGCACACGGGCATTTTCTTAAGCATCAGAGAGAGGGGTAGGACCGGGAAGGTAAAGGAGGAAAGAAAGGCTCGGGTGGGGGACCGGAACAGCAGTATGGGTGTGGAATAACCACTGAGGTTCTTTTCCTGGGCCATGGGCAGCCTCCTAAAGTGGTGACAGTCTGAGGACAGCTGAGCTCCTTACCCAGGGAGTTGGGGACAAAAGGTCTTCCTTCCCGCCTTCTACCCAGCAGGGAAAGCAAAATCCAACACTTCCACTCTAGAGAAGATGGACATCACAGCCTGCAAGAGACACCCTCAACGTCACAGCCTACAAGAGACACCCCCGACATCACAGCCTAAAAGAGATAACTGCTAAGAAGATGCTTCCCAGAGATTTGGAGACCTAGAACCCAAAGCAGCCAAAGCACTGGTACGGTCTCAGGACCCCAGATGCATAGCTGGGACTGGGATGGAGAGCTGGGGAACGTGCAGCACCCCCGAATCAGCAAATCCAGATTTATGGGGAATGCTTTTAGGGCTGACAGCACACATTTGTGAAATAATGCTCTTTGGTTCCTGATTTCGCTCTAGACTCCTCACCTATACGATGTGGACTATACTCTCTGACTTACCTGGAAGATAGGGATAAGGAAGGATCAGACCAAACAGTGGACAGACAAGTGTTGTGTGACATACACAAACTGAGGCTCTCTCCACGATCCTCACCAATGCTACAACACTGGAGATGCCCCCGTGGGCTGCCCAGGTGAATCACTTTTACAGGGACATGCGAAAAAAGCATCTCCTGCCATCTTTGTCCAACTGAAGACTTTCAAAGACTGTCCCACCATAAGGCAGGTTACTAATAAATGATGTATCAAAGGACCTGTTGAAATTGAGCTGATCCCAGACTGGAACTGAGCAAATAAGTAACATCTCTGAGCCTCAAGTTTCCTCACAAAAGGGCAACCATGAGTCAGAGCTCCAGTGGGAGTCTGCAGTGATTAAAGGGGATGGTGGTGAAGGTCAACGCAGACTGCTTTCTCACCAGAAAAACGCAAGCACGTCAAGGCTTTTGTTCCTTCATTCTGTATTCAAGCACAGAAATGGAAAAACCCGGAGGAACAGACAGACGGCCCTATGCCTGAGATTCTTGAAGAGGTACGGGGGACAAAGACCTCCTCACCTCTCCAGGCAGAATGTGCATGCTCTCCAAAGGGAGAAGGCCAACTTGGTCCAGCTCAACCAAGGACGTTGGCTGAGAATCATCACTCATCGTTCTTGATGTCCGCTCGATTCTCAGCCCAGCCCTAACCCCTTGGAACGCCATCCACCTCCTAAGGCCGAGTCCTCCCTCCTCTTCGAGATAGTGTCAGACCTCCCCAATTGGAATTTCCGTGGCTTCTCTAGTTCTCTGTTTTTCTGTTCCGCTAACATGCTCAGAGTTTGTCACAGGTTATGTGTGTGTGTGCCATCTGGACCGGTCTCGGTCAGTCCACGAGATCCCGGCGAACAAGGAATGTGTATTTTCATCCCCGTATCCCTACACTGCTCCACAATGACGGCTGCTTTTTGAATAAAATAACTTGAGCTCTTACCTCGTCACGCATCTCAAGCCGATCCTATAAATAAGCAATGAGAGCTGTCGTCGCCATCAGGCGAGGATGCTGCCACACTTAACAGACCTCCCGTCTGCAAACTGGCCTCCCCAGTTCATCTTCTTGAAATGCCATTTTAAAACACCGTATTCGAATTTCCTGTTCCATCTTTTAAAGGCTTTGCCCTGCTTGCACGGTGAGGTAAAAATCTCGAAAGCCTTGAAGGTAAGGCTCTCCACCACCTGCCTCCAACCCAGCTACTTAAACTCTTTTAACCCACGCATTCCCAAACCACTCATTCATTCATTCAATCATTTTCTCATCCATTCATCAAGCATGGGTTGAGTGCCTACTATGTGCTAGCTATTATGTTGTTGGTAGGGATCTGTATACAAAGACATCATCCATGATCTCAATGAAGTTCCCATCCACTGGCTTGGCAGAAAGAAAAAGGCCTATTACAATTCTAAGTGATAAGCCGTACTGGGGGTACAGAGGACCAGAGCCCAGATTGGCCTGAGGGAATCAGGGGAACGTTGGCAAAAAAGGCACCAAAGCAGAGACCCCACGCACTGGGTAAAAAGAGAGCATTTGAGACAGAGAGAAAAGAATACGCAGAAATATTAAGGACGTCATGAGAATCTGGCTCAGGAATATCGAGCCAAAGCTGAACTCAAACAAAAAGGGCCATCCAAGGCGTGTGATGTGGCATTTGGTACCTATGTCAGTATTTCTCAACTTGCGTTCTTGACCCTGGTTCTGAAAGACATCAAGCAGATCACTACAGGACAGAAAATTTTCAGGTGTTCCGTGGTTGACAAAGTTTGCCAAGTAAGTACATGCTTTCCCCTGCCTTGGAAATTTACCGTGTTCATAAGCATACTGGAGGTTCTGCTAAGCCTTGCAAAAAAGACAAGCTTTTGAAAGTGTCTCAAGTCTATTTATCCAAGGAAAGCGACATCACCATGTGCTTCCTGTAAGATGGAACCCAAGGGCGACGGGCAGTTATGGAAACACTGGTCTACACCCCTACCCCACTCATGAGACACACCTGTACTGGCCCTTAAAATGAAGGCACTGGCTTCAGCTGTGAACCCACATGGTTTTGAATCTAGTTCCCATCACTGTCTTCCTATGTGGTCTTGGCCAAGTCACTTAATGTCTGATGGACCATTTCCTTGTCTGTAAAATGGACATAAAATATGCCTTCTCCACCATGTGGGTTCACGGAGGACACCTGCCTGACATATAACAGCTACTTCAAGAATTTCCTTTTGATAACTACTGGTTGACAGTTAGGAACCTCATCTGTCAGCTGAAACAACTCTAGAACCTTCTGGGGTATACAGCTTTGTTCTTCCTTTCGCATTTTGGCACAACTTTACAGAGTCTCAAAATTTCTCTCTCTCTTTTTAAAAATACCCTGAGATCATGACCTCATCTGAAGGCAGACGCCTAACCAACTGAGCCACCCAGGTGCCCTTAAAAGATTCTTATTTACTGATACTCAAACCTCAGCACAAAAGGATTCTCTGAAATACTGCAATTAGAAAAACTGCAACAGAGAGAAGAGAAAACAAGCAGATACACACATTATTACGAACGGACTGGTTTTCTTATGTGAAATACTGTAATGTTCAGAGAAACTCAATGCCTTATCGTGACTGAAACATAAGCCATATAAAATATAGTCCTAAAAAGAGAAGTATTTGCCATGTTAGGATTAAGATGATGGCATTTTAGAGTTGGTACGAATTTTAATACCAGGCTTTTAAAAGGAGATGAGGAAATGCTCTTCCGTGTGTGGCCTGGGACACATGCTCTATCCCTGGCCTTCAGAACTCTACTTTACTTTGGCCCCTTGGAAACTCTCACACATCCTTCAAGAGTCAACCCCAAGCACAGCTTCCTTTGTAAGGACATCATGGACTCCCCAGCTTGTGTCTGGTGAGCCTCCCTTGGACCCTGGAGCACTGCATGAACACTCCCATTATGTAGCATTTCAGTGCCTTCCTGCTGCTTGACCACCGCGCTGCCAAAGTCATTGGTGGCCCAACCACCGTGGTCCTGCCCTCATGGAGCTTATGATCTGATAGGACAGCAGACACCAAACAGGTCAACAGATAAGACAGGGACTGAAAACTGGGCGAGCACTATGAGGCAGCAGAAGACAGAAGACGAGCATGAAGGGGTTCCGTTTTAATGATTTTCCTTGCTCTCTGCTCTGAGGGCTGTGATGTGTTGGAGTGGAATGTCTGGTTCACGTGTGTGCAACTCGGCACAGCCCTGTGACACGGTACTTAGAACTTAGCACACGTCACCTCCTGAATCAATGTGTGGCCGAAGGAAGTCAAGGAGTTAACGCTGAGACACACAGGTTGGCCTAAGTGTTTGCGCACTGCCTTCGTTCACAGTGGGAGCATACTTGTAAGCAGTACATTTATACGTTCATATATATATTTTTATACAACTTTTGCCACTTGAATTCCAGGCCTAAGCTACGAGTAATAGCTGGGAGCCCTTTCTTGATTTCTGGCCCAAGCTCTGGCCGCTATTGTCTGTGGATAAATGAGCAGGTAGCCCCACGGCAGGCTTGATGGGCTGCCCGATACAGAGACGATGCTCTCTGTGCACATGTGTTCTCTAGGATGGAAAAAGCCCACAGCCAAGCTCAGAACAATGACTCCTATGTTCTCCTGATACTTGGTTTTATGTGGCTCTTTGGTTCTCCCCGGCCCTGTAAAATTGCAAACCTAATCAATGGCTTTGAACTAGAGCTAGCTGGAAGGAAGAATGCATTTTATTTGGGACACGGGGGCTCCCCATGCACTTGTGATTAAAACAGGAAGGAAGCAGAGCACGATTCATCCAATTAACCTCCACAGTGTGTCATTCAAGCGAGGTCCGGATGGAAGACTCACTCCATTATGCCAAACCCTTCATTAAACTGATTCCATCTGTAGCCTGCACTTGCCTGCCTTCCTTGTGATTCTGTGGGGCAGACAGAGTGATCACCTAATTTAAACAGAGAGCTAGCTCGTTGCTTTTTTTTTTTTTCTCCCCCTGGATGCCAAGAAGATTTAGAGCAATAACCTAGCTCGGGCATAATATCCTCATATACTTTTCAGATTCGATGAAAAATTAGGAAGTGCTCGATAAGGACACTCACACCCCTCCTGGAGAGCCCAACAGAGATGCAAGCATTTTTTTAAAGCATCACAAAAGACAACACCACTGTGGCCCCCATGGGTCCTTGAATTTTCAAAGTCACAATGAATCTGTAACCGGAAGTTTGCAGCGTGAGCCAGGGAATTCAGGTTTTGAGGTTTTCTTCCTCCTTCCTTCCTCTCTCTCTTTCTTTTCTTCTTTCCTTCCTTCCTTTTTTCTTTCTTTCCGTAGCGGCAGACAGAATGCATCCCTCAAGCTCAGAACCTACTTTTCCAGATACAGGTTACATTTCCTTTCTTTCTCTTTCCTTCTTTATTGTTTATGCCCCACACCCAGTGCTCCATGCAGTACGTGCCCTCCTTAATACCCACCGCCAGGCTCACCCAACCCCCACCCCTCCCCTCCCGAACCCTCAGTTTGTTCCTCAGAGTCCACAGTCTCTCAGGGTTCATCTCCCCCTCCGATCTCCCCCAACTCCCTTCTCCTCTCCATCTCCCCACGTCCTCCATGTTATTCTTATGCTCCACAAGTAAGTGAAACCATATGATAATTGACTTTCTCTGCTTGACTTATTTCACTCAGCATAATCTCTTCCAGTCCAGTCCATGTTGATACAAAAGTTGGGTGTTCATCCTTTCTGATGGAGGCATCATACTCCATTGCATATGTGGTGGAAGACATGACATTAAATCATTTCAAAACTCTTAATAGAATGTTTAATAATGCAAAGAATATATGTAGGTTTCTTGCAAAGCTATGAAGTAGAGTGCACCAAACACTGTGCACCAATATCTATGACGTCATAATCCATCTCCAGAACCAGAATGAGACCCACACTGGTGAGTTTTTCTATGGGGTCTTCATGATCCCACCTACACAGATAAAACTACATATGAAGTTCATGCTTCTAATTTCTTGTTTCTAAGTAGCTTCACCTTATTTTGTTTCTATATAGTTTCCCTTTTTCTGTCTGCCTTCATGACTTCTCTTTACCTTGGATTTTCAGCAATCTGTCTAAGATGTATTTACCTTCAAATAATGCCATGAAACATTACATGGAACAACCCGAAGACAGTATTCTCCCTACTGTTCTCTCATATATTTTGTTCTATTGTTGTCATACATTTAACTTCGCATGTGCTACAAACACAATACCTTAGAACTGTATGTACCCTCAAAGGTAAATATTTAAAAAGTGATTAAATATTAAATTTGTATCTCCCTGCCTTTCAACTATTCCCAGAAATCTTCATTCCTTCACGTAAACCCAAATTTCTCTCACCATCTTATTTGTTCCACTTCAAGACTGTCCTTGGCCATTTTTTAATAGTACAGGTCTTTTGGTAATCAAACATCAAGGCCATTTTTTGTCTGAAAAAGTCATTATTTTGCCTTTAATTTCAAAAACTATTTTCACAGGACATAGAATTCTGGATTGAAAATTTATTTTCTGTGAACATTTGAAAGATGTCATTTCTTGTTTTCTGATCTACACAGTTTCTGATAAGAGGACTGTTGTGATTCTTGTCTTTTTTTACATTGTTTTTAAAGTATTGGTTTAATTCCAGTCTCAGTAACCTACCTCATTTTATTAATTTCAGTTGTATTATGCAGTGATTCAACACTTCCATACAACACCCTGTGCTCATGAAAAGTGCCTCAGCCCCGTCACCTGGTTCACCCATCCCCCCGTCCACCTCCCCTCCAGTAGCCATCTGCTTTTCTATACAGTTAAGAGTCTATTTTTAGGTTTGTCTCTCTTTTTCTTCCCATTTTTGCTTTTTTTGTTTGTTTGTTTCTTAAATTCCACTTGAGTAAAATCATATGATATTTGTCTTTCTCTGACTGGCTTACTTTTTAGTGTTATACTTTCTAGATCCATCCACATTGTTGCAAATGGCAAGATCTCATTCTTGGCTGAGTCACGTCTGTTGTATATATGTATACTGCATCTTCTTTATCCATTCATCTGTTGATGGACACTTGAGCTGCTTCCATATGATGCTGCAAAACACGTAGGGGTGCATATGTCTTTTTGAATTAGCATTTTTGTATTCTTTAGGTAAATACCCAGTGGAATTTCCGGATCATAGGGTAATTCTATTTTTGATTTTTTGAGGAACCTCCATACCGTTTTCCACAGTGACTGCACCAGTTTGCATTCCCCTGCCAAGCGTGCATGAGGGTTCCTTTTCCTCTACATCCTTGCCAACACTTGTTTCTGGTGTGTTTGATTTTAGCCACTCTGACTGGTATCAGGTGATCTCCCCTTGTGATTTTGATTTGCAGTTCCCTGTCGATGAGTGATGTTGAGCATCTTTTCATGTGTCCATTGGCCATCTGGACGTCTGCCACAGAGAAATGTCTGTTCATGTCTTCCACGCACCTGCTCACTTTTTAATTGGATTATTTGTGGTTTTTTGGTATTGAGTTATATACGTTCTTTATATATGTTGGATACTCGCCCTTTACTGAATGTATTTGCAAATATCTTCTTCCATTCAGTAGTGTGATTCTTACCTGTAGAAGGTATATTTAGGTGTGTGTATGTGTGTCTGAGTGTTACTCTGTGTGTATTTTTCCTGCTTGGGTTGTCAAGGTTCATTCATCTCATAGCATGGATTGTATTTCATTTCTTTTAATTGCTCAGTAATACTCATTGTATGGACATTCCACATTGTTTATCCATTCATCCATTGATGGATATTTCGGTTGTTTCCAATTTGGGGCTGTTTATGAATAGTGGTACTATGGCCACCCCTTGTGTATGTTTTTGTGTGGGAGCATGTTTTGATTCCTACTGGATAGTACCTAGGAGTGGAACTGCTGGATTATAGAGTCCAAATATGTTTACCTGGTAGGGGAACTACCAGACTGTTCTCCAGGCTAGTGGCATGATTTGCATTCATGTGACAGTGTCTGGGAGTTCCAATTTCTCCTGCTCCTTGCCAGCGTTCCTTAATATGTATTTGTTTAAAATTGTTATCACAGCCATCCTAGAGAGCATGGAGCAGTCTCATTGATGCTTTGATGTACATTTCCCTAATGACACGATGCTGAACATTTTTTCACATGATCATTGACCTTTACACATCTTCTTTGGAAAACTGTCTTTTCAGATACTTTTCCCCATTTTTTCATTGCATTGTTTGTCTTCTTACTTTTGGGTTGAAAGAGTTCTTTACATATTCTAGATACAAGTCCTTTATAGGCTCTATGACTTATGACTTACCATTTTGTTTGGAGGGCTGTCTTTTCACTTTCCAGACAGTGTCATCTTCTGACATTTTTTAAATGGAGTTTTTAATTTTAAGGAAGTCCAATTTGTCCATCTTTTGTCACCTGTGCCTTTGGTGGCACATCTACGAAGGCTTCACCCAACCCGGGATTATGAAGATTTTGCTCCTTAATTTTCTTCTAAGTGTTTTATATTTTCAGCTCTTGTATTTAGGTCTATGATCCGTCTTAAGATCACTGCTGTGTTTGGTATAATGAAGGAATTCCACATACATTCTTTGACACATGTATAATCCTGCTGTCTCAGCCCTGTACAGTCCTGTGCTTCGCACACGCTTCTCCCCAGGCTCTAAAGTCCTTCCCTTCTCTTCTCCATCTTTAAAATTCTTACTTGCATTCCAGGTTAGGCGTAACCTAAGCCAGAGAATTCTTTGACTTTCCTGTCTAATTTAGGTGTCCCTTTTTGGTGCTTCTATAACATCATGCATTCTTCAGTAAATATTTTAAGCTTTTTGTGCAGAGGGGCAAAAATCCAGGAAATTATCTAAGTACTTTCAGGAGAAAACAAATTACCAAAAACAACATTAAATAATGAAATTGAAAATGTAATAATAACAGACCTTTTTTTGGGTAATACAGATCTATGGATAAGAAAAATCAAACTCTTTTTATGAGAGGAGATAACATCTCGCTGATTTGGGTTTCAAATATAGTATTTCCTATCATTAAGTTCATGGCACGTGCTTATCCGTGGAAACCATTCTTAGCTTTGGGCCATACAGAAACAGGTGGAATGCTGGATTTGGCTGATAGACCATAATTTCCTGGCTTTGTTAGACACCAAAAGTTTCAGCACCTTTTCAGACCTGACATACCTGATGGATGGAGTGCAGTCCCAGCCTTACTTGTGGATGGCTAGACAGGCATCCTCCTTGGAGAGCATGAGGAGGGGAGGTTTGCAATGGCAGGCGGTGGAGACCGGCTCAGTTGGTAGCCTCGCCAATGCTCTCCTGTTATATCCTCCCATACTGTAGACTACGTAGAGTCTGGGGAACTACAGCTAGCTGACCTAATGTACTCCTGTGACCTGCTGATTGAGAAGTGAGACAGACACAGGGGAAGAGGAGCAGGGCAGGAGGCAGGCTACCTGCTGGTGTGGAGTATGAACCTGGTAGTAAGACTCTCATCTGGAAGTTGTGGTGGGAGCCTGAGTCGGCAAATGGCTTCTTGAATCACCAGCCTCCCTGTCATTTTAAAGGCAGTAGGTTCCTTGGAGGCCCCCATCTGGAGTGTGTTACAGGAAGGGGTTCTTGGAAGCTGAACCTTTCTAACAATCCCAAGAGCTCTCTACATCTCCTGATAAGACTTTTAAAACTATGTAAGGTAGAATCTTCTGTCCACACCTGGACCAAAACAGGTGCACAAAATACAAAGAGGCATGGAAAGTTATTCTTACAAGCGTCTCCCCCTTCACAATCCCTAATTTTCATCATTCCAGATAATGCACTTATGATATTATAAAGAAATGGATGGTTTTTTGGTGCATTTTCTCCATTAGATTGCAAGAATTTTGTGGGCAAGCCCTTTGTCTCATTCAATTCTGAATCACTGGTGCCTGGCAGTCAGTAAGAGCTCAGTAAAACATGTAAAACATAAGCAACAAAATAAAAAATAAAAAATCTAAGAAGGTTTTTCACAGAACAAGAAACAACCAACAAGATGAAAAGATGACAACCTACGGGAAAAATATTTGCAAACATATTTGATAAGGGTTAATCTCCAAAATATATAAAGAACTCATAGCTTTCAAAGAATCCAATAGCACAAAGCCCACAAATAGCCCAATATAAAAAGAATAGTCTGGGGCGCCTGGGTGGCTCAGTGGGTTAACCCGCTGCCTTCGGCTCAGGTCATGATCTCAGGGTCCTGGGATCGAGTCCCGCATCGGGCTCTCTGCTCAGCAGGGAGTCTGCTTCTCCCTCTCTCTCTGCCTGCCTCTCTACCTACTTGTGATCTCTGCCTGTCAAATAAATAGTACAATCTTAAAAAGAAAAAAAAAGGAATAGTCAGAAAAAGACAAATATCATATGATTTCACTCATATGTGGAATTTAGGGGGAAAAAACAGATGAACACAGGAGAAGGGAAGGAAAAATAAAATAAGATGAAAACAGAGAAGGAAGCAAATCATAAGAGACTCCTAACTCTAGGAAACAAACTGGGCTGCTTGAGGAAGGAAGGGGTAAGGGATGGGGTAATTGGATGACGGACATTAAGGAGGGCACCTGATGTAATGAACACTGGGTGTTATATGCAACTGATGAATAACTAAATTCTACCCCTGAAACCAATAATACAATATATGTTAATTAAACTGGATGTAAATTTTTTTTTTTTTTACAAATGAAGAAATAACCTAAATAGATGGCCCCCTCCCCACCAAAAAAGGAACTATGGATGGCCAACAGATATGGGTGAAGGTGCTTCCCGTCAGTACTCACTGGGGAAATACAGAAATACAAGAACAGAACAAGGTGCAACCACAGCTGAAAGTAGTATGGAGTGTCCTACTGTTTCATTCAGGAACTCCACTTCTGAAAATGTATTTTCCCCAAAATAAAAAGTATGTTGAAGAGGTACCTGCCTCGCCATGTTCACAACAGCGTTATTTACAATAGCCAAGATATGGAAATGACCTCAGTGTCCACCAGTGGATGGATGGATACAGAAGTTGTGTGTGTCTACATGGAAAATCATTCAGCCACAAGAAAAAAAGAAGGACATCCTGCCATTTGCGACAACACTGATGGACCTTCAGGGCATTAGACTAAGTGAGGTACGTCAGACAGAGAAAGAAAAATGTTGTATCATCTATTTTCTCAATTCTTTAAGAAGATTTTATTTATTTGTTTAGAGAGAGAGCACGTGAGCAGGGGGAGGGCCGGGTGAGCACAGGATAGAGCCTCCTGCAGACTCCCTGCCGAGTGCAGAGTTCGACACAGAGCTTGAGGTCACGACCCCGAGGTCATGATCTGAGCCCAAACCAAGAGTCAGACGCTGAACCCAACTGAGGCACCCAGGCGCGCCAAATATTGTATGATCTTAAATAAGATTTTCCACTTATATGTGGTATAAAACAAAATAAAACTACCCTCATAAAAAATGAGATCAGATTTCTGGTTACCAGAAATAGGGGACAGAGAGAGGGGGCTTTGCTGGAATATGGTTGAAAGGTACAAATGTTCAGTTCACGATGCAAAGTACTAGGGGTTTAACGTGCAACGCGGTCGCTCTGGTCAACACTGTTGCTGTACTGGAAAGTAAGAGTGAACAAATTCCTCGATCTGCGATGGTTTCCTGATACCCTCCCTGCCCAGAATAAGCCCTTGAATGATCGAAGAAAGATCCTACTCAGTGAGAACCCTGCTTGCATCGAACACATGACAAGGTTCTACTGAGCAGAACAGATGGAAGCGCTGGGGAGGTCGTCAGTACTAACGGGATTGGCCAAGCTGAGGTCTCCAGCGTGGATGTTGCCATCTCAGGGTCTGTAGACGCAAAGGCCCGTGTGTTCCCAGACAAGGGGAATTTCCTGGAGAACAAGCGGACAGAGGGCTGCTAACACTTATGTCCGTCTGGCAAAGGAGTTGTTTCAGCTACTCCTAGATGGGAGAGGGCTGTCACCAAGAACAGAGCAGGGAGCGGAAGAGAAATGACCCACAAGAGAGAAAGACAGACAAGGACAGAAAGACAAGAAGACAGTCGTGGCACTGGTGAGGAACGGGGAGGCAGCCACCGGAGCAAGGCTGTCCAGAGAGCAGACCAGCAGCTGTGCTGGAAATGGGGGAAGACGTACCCCTCCCGTCACAGCACAAGGCCACTGCTTCCCCTTTCTCCCTCCTTCAGCTGTGAGTGACGTGAAGCTCCCCTTCTGCCCAGTGGTCACAGAGGTCTGAGGACACCCAGCAGAACGCACGCTACCAGTTACATGTGCCTTCTGGAGTCTCTGGTCTTCACGGAACCTGCCCCATCGCCTCCCGCTGACCCTGGAGGCAAGTGGGGATGTGATGGGTCAGCGCCGCAGACTCCCAGGTGTGCTGGGCGAGGCTGGCCAGAGGACTGGGATGTTCCTAAAATATTCCCCTGGAAGTTCTACTCTGCGTGACTAGAACCCATGCCAGGCCTCTAATGGCACAGCCTGCGGAGTCAGAAAAAGGCTTCCAGAAACCACAGGTCTGATGTAACAATAAACACTGCCCAGGGCCACCGAGGCATGGCTGCATAAATCCAACTGCTTAGAAACAGACGTGTGTGAGGCTTTGCTTCCCTACCCCGGTACTGAACACCAAGCCAGAAGGGCCAGGGGCACTACGAGAGTCCTCTGGGTCTTCTGGGAAGTTCCAGTGGGAGCTCAACACGGTCCCTGGCCTCCAGGGCACCAGGACTCTGTGTCAGAGGCAGACTCCGACAAAGGCTCAGTGTGCATGTCCGCGTCTTTTTTGCTGAGCTCTTGTCCCCACGGTATCCTGCACCTGTGGCCCACCCAAAAGCATTTGTTGATTTCGTTCCCCAATTCCAAAATCTACTGGGCAGCTCTTTAAAGATCTGAAAGCTGCATCGTGCCGTCTTATTTGGACTTCATCAGGAAAATAAAATCCAAGTCCCATCACCCACTACTCAAGTGAAAGAGAGCCTGTGCTTCCAACAACCTGGTTGTCCTTTCCCAGAATAACCCTTATTTTATCCATGTCTGTATTTTTCAACACAGACTCATGTAGACAGAAGAGGTAGACATTTTAGACAATATCTGAGTTGAGGTTTGCACATCAAGAGAGCTGTGAGCAGACAAAAAATGAGTGATGTGCCCAAGGGATAAAACCAGAGTGAGTCTCAGGAATGGGGGTTGCATCCTTTCCCGGTCCCATAAGCCACGCAGGCTTCCTGCTTACCCTCCACCAGGAACGCTGGACCTGCACTCTGTACCCACAGTCTCCAGAGAGAGGTAAGCAGCTGTCCCTTTCCTGCTGGGAAAGACGCGCACGGACTGGAGCATCCGTTGCTCGTTCAGGGGTATAGCCTCAGTGCCGCGAGCAAAGACGGCGCTCGGTAAACACCTGGTAAACGAGTGAAGTGAGGCCGGGGATGGAGAGAGGAGAAATCAGGGCAAGAGCTCATTTGCTGGTGCTTCCAAGAGTTTCCCGTTACGGAGCACGACAGCCGTCCCTGCGTGTGTCTAGAGAGGAGGGTGTGGGGGGGGGACACAGCACCAGGAGAGCCGGCCCCCAGCTCCGTCGAGAACCGAGGCAGGCATGGGGCTAGCCCATCAGGACGGCCCGTGGCTTCCAGGAGTGAGAGACGCCATGAGTCGTAGTTAATCCACGCTGGCAGGACGGAAGCGTGACTGGAGGATTAAACGTAAAGTGCGGTGCTGGAAGGAAGCAAAAAATACGGAAAAAAAAAGGATTTTCTGCAACGTTCTTTTTTTTTTTCTTTAAAGATTTATGTATTTATATGAGAGAGAGAGAGAGAGGGATGAGCAGAGGGAGGAGGAGAGGGAGAGAGAGAGAATCTCAAGCAGAACCCCACTGAGCCCGGAGCCTGACACCGCGTTTGATCCCATGACCCTGAGATCATGACCTGAGCTGAAATCAGGAGCCAGACCCTTAACCGACGGAGCCACCCTGAAGCCCCAGCAAAGTTCTCATAAAAGAAGAAGTGGACTGAGGAAAGACAGGTGAAAATGTTAAGCTTCCCGCTACACGAATGACAGACCAGGGCAAGTCACGTCAGGGAGTCCTAACATCAGGCAGTATGTTTCATGATGCTTCGTGTGATGTACCCTGTGCTTGCCACAGGCCAGATGCGGTGCAAGGTGCCGGCATAGTCACGACCACGGGTTTGCAGATGGTAGGTGCAGCGGTCAGGATAATTCCCCATTTCATACATCAGGAAGCAGCGGCAGGAGAAGGGAGGAACTTGCCCGGGTCACACTACTTAGAAGTGCTAGAGCTGGGACTGGGGTTCACCTCCACACGTCTCAATCCCCAGGTCCAGGATCTCACCCTGTGTGCTACAGACCTCTACAGAACACCACATGAGATCGAAGGGTGGGGTTCCGATCGCTGCTAATGTGGAAATCCAAACGGGCTGCTGGCTTCCTTCCCGAACCGGAACCTGGAGCTTTCCCAGCAGCACGGATGGCGACGGCATGTACTACTACGACTAGGACTATTGTGACTTCTCCTTCCTTCTCTTCTTCTTCCCCTCCTCCTCCACTTTTATTCTCCTACTTCTCCTCCTCGCCCTCCCCGTCTTCTTCTTCTTCTTGAGTACAGTTGAGACACAATGCGTCCCGATGCATCACTAAGACAATGTCATTGCAGTATTTTTTATTCCTGGGACTTACTCCGTAACTGGAAGCCTGTACCTCCTACCGCGTTATACTTCATGAGGGCAACACTGGGTTTATTTATTTATTTTTTAAGATTTTATTTATTTATTTGACAGACATAATGAGATAGCGAGAGAGAGAGAGCACAAGCAGGGGGAGCAGCAGGCAGAGGGGAGAAGGAAAAGCAGGCTCCCCACCGAGCAGGGAGCCCAAAACAGGGCTTCATCCCAGGACCCTGGGATCACAACCTGAGCTGAAGGTAGAAACGTAACCCACAGCCACCTGGTCACCCTAGCAACACTGGATTTAAATGATATTTTTAAATCTTCTCATCCAGCAAATCCACCTCAATAAATATACCTCTGAGTTTTGCTTCTACATACATAGTTTTCAAAATGACAAGTCTGTAACAGCAAAATCCTAGAAACCATTTTTATGACCATCAATTGGTGAATGGTAATAGTATATAGAAGGGTTATCTAGAGAAAAGGTATTAAACCCACATCTCACACCATATGCTAGCTTCAATTCCAAATGGATGCATATTTAAATGTAAAAAAAAAGTGGGGGGGATGCCTGGATGGCTCAGTGGGTTAAAGCCTCTGCCTTCGGCTCAGGTCATGGTCTCAGGGTCCTGGGATCGAGCTCCGCATTGGGCTCTCTGCTCAGTGGGGAGCCTGCTTCTCCCTCTTTCTTTGCCTGCCTCTCTGCCTACTTGTGATCTCTGTCTGTCAAATAAATAAATAATAACAACAATAAAAATGTAAAAAAAATACGTAAGAGTACTAGAAGAACATGGAGTGGGGATAGATTTCCTAACTATGACACGAAATCTCGAAGTCATGAAAGAAAGCTTTACAAATCTGATTACATAAGAATTTTTAATAGAAATTTTGCTAAATTAGGCAAAAGTCAACCGACATACAAAAAAACCCTAAAACTTAAATTACATCAAAAACACTAATTTATTATATTAAAATCTTCTACAAATTCATAAGACCAATGACCAACAGAAGGAGATAAACTCACAGTCCACAGAACAGGAAATACAGATGTCCTTTCAGTATATGGATTCCACACAATCACTCTATCATAGCTTCTTTTTCACTTTTTTGGGGAGTGTACTGAAAATAGTTAATTTTCTTTTAGCTACCATATTCTAGCTGAATTCCACTGTGATCAAAGACCATATTTCGTTATTTCACTTTTGAAACTTGTTGAGACTCGGTTTAAAAGCCCCCACGTGGTCTGTATCGGTGACCGTTCCACATGCACTTGAAGGCACCATGTGATGTGCCATTGCTGGGTGGATTGTTTTATTATCAACTGAGACACACTTGTTCTTCATGATGTTCAAATCTCTCACGTCCTCACTGAGGAACTAACTGCTTGCTCCAGCAGTTACTAAAAGTTTACTGAGTTTGAGAAACACAATGGTGGACCTGTTTCTCCTTCTAGTTGAGCCAGGGTTTATTTTATGTAAATTTTGAAACAATATTATTAGGGCACAGAAATGTTAGGCTTGCTACATATTCCTGTTGACTTGACCTTTTCATCTCTAGTTATGCTTCCTGTCTTAAATTCCACTTTGATACTGATATAACCATGCCACTTTTGTTTTGTTTTGTTTTGTTTTTTAGGCTCCTGTCTGCTGTGTACCTATTCTTTGCCTTTATATTTACAATGTTTCTGCATCTTTATAGTCAGTGTGCGTCTTTTGTGAGCTACAGGCTCTTGGATTTTTCAGTTTGAAAAATCAGCCTTTTATTAGAATATTTAGTCCGTTTGAAAGCTAAGGTCATCACTGATAGATTTGGGCTTAAATACACTGTGTTAATTGCATCCCTGAGCTTTATTATAAAGCATGGTCTTGAATTAGCATACTCAGCACTTCTGAGAGAATGCACGGACCCTATAAGCCTACAGCCCAATCTGTTTCCTTCCCTTTTCATGCTATTGTTAACATGTTTTTAATTATGCATATTTAAAACCCCACATATATTATTTTATCAGTAGTTTAATACCTTCAGTATTCATTAGTTTTACCCACTTACATACCACATTTTTAAAAATCTTTTCTAGTTCTCTTTATTCCTTCTTGACTCATCACATGTCATCTGGGATCATTCTTCTCCTACCTGAAGAATTCTCCTTAGCAGTTCCTTTAAGTTCAGATCTGCTGGCAACACATTCTCCTCAATTTCATGTGTCTGTAAATGTCTTTATTTCAGTTTCATTTCTGAAGGGTATTTTTTATGGGTATAGGTTTTTGCAACAGTGTTTTTTTTTTCCTTTCAGCACTTTATAGATTCCATTTATTGGCTTCTGACTTTTATCATTTCTATGGAGAAGTCAGCTGTCAGTGCTGTCACTCCTTAGAAGAGAATGTCTTTTTCTCTGCTTTTAAGATTCCTTTGTCCATATTTTTCATGAGATTTACTGTGACGTACGTAAATGCGATAGTCTTTGTATTTATCTTGATCAAGGCTCATAGAGCTTCTTAGACAAAAAAAGACTAAGTGAATTTTACCTCGGGATAAAGGGATCGGCCAACTCCTAAGCTATAAAACGCAAAAGTGGCTTGATATTTTTTCATCGCTTTTGGAAAATTTTCAGTTGGTAGTTCTTCAGATACTGCATTTGCCCAGTCCTCTCTCAATTCTCCTTTGGATACCCCAATTACACATATGTTACAGACTTCTTAATTACATCTTTCCATATTTATCATCATTTTTCTTTTGCTTTAATCTGGATATGTTCTCTCATTTGTCTTCCAATTCATTTATCCTATGCTCTGCTGTGTCTAATTTAAATCTGCTATTAACTTCAGTAATTATGTTTCTCATTTCCAAAATTTTAATCTGAACATTTCTTTAAAAACAAACAAATACCATGATTCCAGGCCTCTGGTAAGTTTTTTATCTTTTTGTCTATTTCCTTCAATATACTAATCATAGTTATTTTGAAGCCATGTGTGATAATTCAGATGTAGCTGGCTTTTGGGTCTGTTGCCACCATATATATTCACTACTGAACATGGCCCCATCTCTTGGCATGTCTGGTTATCCCTGATTCATAGAGGATTCAATTTCATTCTGTCAGGTAGAGACAGACACATGTCTTAAAGCCAGTCAAGATGAGTTTCATGCTTTCCTCCAATTTTTCCCTTACTTTTAGGGCAGGTCCCTTCAAGGGACTGTCTGGAAGCCTGGGATGTTCACTGGGTCTTCTCCTTCTTTGCAGACCCTGAACTCCTGTTTTTCTCTCCCCAGCACCATGAGACTGCAAAATCTCTGATTAACATTTAACTTCGTAGAACTTAGAAAGATAACTTGAGCTGGCATATTTACAACTTAGAAGCTGGCAAATGCCCTGAAGTAAAATTTCATGCTGTCCTTTATCCTGGGAGAGTGGCCCTTCAAGTGCAGGCTGACTTAGTGGTCCTCAACTCCAACTTGGTATACTCATCCCTGTGGGAATACCACAAGCTTAAAGCCATTGTTTTCCATTCTACCTTTATACTGCTATAGAAAAGTCCCTAGAGATAAAATGTCATGGCAAACATCAGGCTCATTTCAGTGTTCCACCCTACTTTTCGGTGTTTCTGAACCCTCAGATCTTAAGTT
This sequence comes from Mustela erminea, assembly GCF_009829155.1. Lineage (NCBI taxonomy): Eukaryota > Metazoa > Chordata > Mammalia > Carnivora > Mustelidae > Mustela > Mustela erminea. Next base: position 38,588,495 of record NC_045633.1, read on the forward strand.
GTCTTCGTTACTTTCCAATGTTTTCAAAAATTTGATTTTTTTTTAATCTTTATCAGCTTGTACAGTAATTCATGATAGAAGCTTTACCCAAAATGGATGAGTTTGTTTGTTTTGGTGCTAGTTAGGTTTTAATAGGATGTTTCCTCTCCATTTGTTTTTCAAGATATCAGTTACATCAGTATGAGAAGTGTAAACAGGTACAAAATACACAGTACATAGAAATAATTTTCTTAACTAGTCTATTGCGTGATAAAAATATGCACAAGTGGGTTGAATGAATGGAAGCCATGGTCTCTCCCTCACAGGGGAAGTAAGTCACTCATCTTGAATAAGAAACATTTTTGATAAGTAATTTTATACAAAATCACTCTGTTATATCCAGAAGTAGATGTCTAGAGGAGTTTTTTTTTATTTCATTTCATTTCATTTATCAAAGAGAGAAAGAGAACATAAGCAGGGGGAGCAGCAGAGGGAGAGGCAGAAGCAGGCTCCACACTGGGCAATGAGCCCGATGTGGGGCTCCATCCCAAGACCTTGGGATCCTGACCTGAACCAAAGGCAGACATGTTACTGACTGAGCCACACAGGTGCCCCTAGAGGAGTTATTTTAAAAACAAAACTCCAAATTCAAATCATGGAAACAAAAAAATCAGTAGATATAATGATACCGACATTGGAAATTTATTCAACAAAGGACATCACAAAGGGTGGAAGGCATTGGCAATACCTGCAATCTCCAACACTGACCAACAGCTAGTCTCTAAGACATAATGAGATGGGGATCCAGAATAGAAAATGGGCAAAAGTCATGAATAAGCAATTCACTGAAAGGTAAACCAAATCACAGGTTTATGACCAGCTGCTCAATGTCATGAAAGGAAAATGAAAACAACATAATACTACTTTATAATAATCAAATGGGTAGAAATTGGAAAGTCAGAGAAGTGTTCATGAGAATTATGGGAAGAGAGAATCTTTTATACTGCCTGTGGGCAAGCTGGTGTCACTATCCCAGAAATTAATCTGCCAGGCTATAGGTATTTTACAGCTCAGCAATCCTGGTCCAAATGACAGAGTCTAAGGAAATTCACACAGGTTTACTGGGGGACAAGTGTGAGGATGTTTATGTCAATAATATTTGGGGATTAGGAACAAGGAGACATTGTATGTGTCCATAACCAAGAAAATAAGAGTTAGCTGGGGTGGACGTGTACAACGGAATGCCCTATGGCAATCAATGAACTAATGGTATATTTAGCAATTGTTTAAATCTTAACAGGTTGAGGAGAAGGGAGTTGGGGTAAATTGGAAGGGGAGGTGAATCATGAGAGACTATGGACTCTGTAAAAACAATCTGAGGGTTTTGAAGTGGCAGGGGAGTGGGAGATTGGGGTACCAGGTGGTGGGTATTATAGAGGGCACGGATTGCATGGAGCACTGGGTGTGGTGAAAAAATAATGAATACTGTTTTTCTGAAAATAAATAAACAAATAAATAAATAAATATAATATAATAAATAATGAAAAAATAATGAATACTGTTTTTCTGAAAATAAATAAATAAATAAAAGAAAAAATCTTAACAGGTTGAAAAGCAAGGTGTGGATGGAGATCTATAGTAGCATGATGAGATTCAAACACATTTTTAAAACATAAATGTACGAAACAACACACTAAATGTTTAGATATATGTTAAATACAGGCCTGCAGAGCATACACAGACGATGCTTTCTACGTAGGGTGCCTGGGTGAGTCCTCTCCCCGCCATTGAATGGGGATCTTGGGAAAGTTGCTGAATGTAAATCTGTGCCTTGGTTCCTCACACATTAAGTGAGAACAACAAAAGAACTTTTCTCATAGTATGGTTGGTAGGATCAAAAATGATAAAGCACAGAAAAGTGCTCACAACAACGGGGCCTTGGTGAACTGAGTTAGAGTTGGCAATAATCATTATTACTTTCAAATTACTTAGCCAAACCCCCAGAGTAGGTATACACAGTCAGGATGGAAGTGGGGGAGTGGGGACGCAGATGAAAACATCATCCAATAAGTAATGACGGTGGGAGGTGCCCCTCATCACCCAGTACCTATACCCATTATTTAATTAGAACCTTTCTAGCATCATGACCTTTTCATGGTCATGGTGGGCCCAGAACTGATAAACATAATTAATTCAACTTTCTGAGCTTGAGACTCCCACATCTCAAAGAGCTACACTCAAAACAAACAGACCAAAGCTCTAGGTATGAATGTAGTCATTCCTGAGTAGTAAAATTTTACTGCTTTGCTCCTAGGAGGAGCTCAGTGACCTAAACGAGTAACTTGCTTATAACATGTCTATGGTGTTGAATAAGCCGGTCAAGTAAATTTATGTAATAATTTGCCTATTGTGTCTGATGAAGTTCTTCCTTTCTTAGAAAAAGATTTTGGGGGCACATGAGTGGCTCAGAGGGTTAAAGACTCTGCCTTCCGCTCAGGTCATGATCCCAGAGTCTTGGGATTGAGCCCCGCATGGGGCTCTCTGCTCGACGGGGAGCCTGCTTCCCTTCCTCTCTCTCTGCCTGCCTCTCTACCTACTTGTGATCTCTGTCAAATAAATAAATAATATATTAAAAAAAAAAGATTTTATTTATTTTAGAGAGAGAGAAAAAGAGCATGTGTGAGTGTGGGGAACAGCAGAGGGTAAGGGAGAGAACCTCAAGCAGACTCCATGCTGAGCACAAAGCCGGACACATGGCCCCAACCCAGGGCCCTGGGATGCCCTGAGCCACAACCAAGAAATGGATGCTTAACTGACTGAACCTCCCAATCGCTTCTACATTATTTTTAGAACAGCAACTTCTGTTTAGTTATTAATTAATTACAAGTCAGTCGATTACGGAAAACGTCCCAGGTTGACCATCTGTTGTGTTTACAAACACTGGCCACCCTCTGACCTGTGTTGATGAAGAAATTGGGCGCCAATCTGGTACCTGCCTCCCAGCATCCTTGGAAAAGAGGGGAGGAAGAAAACCCCACATGAATGGCGCCTCTTTGAAGGGACCGCACTGAAATCGAGCAAAGTAAACAAGATACCCAAATGACACACTTAAGTACTGTGACAAGACAGAATACAGGATAAAAACAAGGGCAGACCCAAGACGCTTCAGGAGGTCAGATGAGGTAACACAGTGGAGCTTCTGGGGGGCCCTGTCCCCTCCATGGGGTTCTGCTGAGGACAGGCACAGGGTACGGGCCGCGGTGGGGATTGCCCCTGGCAGAAGCCTGAGTGCCTACTCTGTAGATCAGTTAGGCAGTTTGGGTCCCAAAGCGTTTCTGGAAATAGCAGACCCTTGGGAAATGGCAGGGTTCATTTCCTTTTAATTAGCTGAATAACATCATGAGGAAAAATTCCCTCCAACGGGAGGGAAATCAGGGTATCTTCACACGTTTCTATTTTTGTCTGTTTCCAAAGACCTTGAGTAACGAGATCCAAATCATATAAAAATAGTGGTGGGGATAAAGGTGGTCTGAATTTATGAACTGTCTTGCATGCAGAAGACCCCAAGAACTCTTCATATGACAGACAGTTCTTCTACACTTGTCCTAGTGAGAGGAGCCCCGCAGGCCCTGTTCTTCCTTCCTTTCTTTCTTTCCCTGACATGGAAAATAGGCTTTAGACACATGCCAGTACCCGACACAGACTAGAACCAGGCCTCCTGCTTTTGACTCCAGGGCAGGTGTGTGATGGCAAGAAAGGAATTTTATAACATCTGAATCCCGAGGGAAGTGGCCACCATTACAAACGATAACCACCGTCCCTGAGTATCTACCAGGTAGCAGCTCTTGCCAGGAGTTTTCTGCTCCTGATCTCAGACGATGTGACCGCACCGTGAGCTACGGTGACTTTACAGACTAGGCTTGAGCAACATGTTTAAGCTACAATACCTACGATAAAAGTGAGAGCAGAAATTTAACCCCCAAATCACCATGCAGTTTCCCTGTACCACCGCCTGTTTCAGAATTTCTGAAAATATTATTGGACTTAAAAATGAAAAAAAAAAAAAAATGTACTAAAGCTATTTTTTCCCTAAAAAAAAAAAAAAATCCACATAAATTGGGCTGCTTTGTAATACTGTTCCCAGAATGCAGTTGTGATCAGAAAAATCAACAGGAGTAAAGGGCCCGTAATTATTCAAACTGACCTCTTCTTTGGTATTACTAAACCCTTGCTGTTGACATGTGACTTGTTCTAAGGACTACTATTTGAACAGATTAATCTAGCTCTTCTCCAGGATTCCTGGCAGTTTCTAAAGCCCACTGCTGTAGCTCATGGACCATGTGTCCTCGTTATCCAGCCCCCGACCCCCTCCCTCCGCAGTATCTCTGAACCTATCCATCCTCGGGGTTGGGCTCAAGTCTGCCAGGGAAGCTTCCAGGCCAGCCATAGGATTCTTGCTTTTCCCTCTAGTTGAGATTAATTGAGAATGAAGACGGAAACGGGTAGGTGTGAGGATGAATTCAAGATCTCTAGCTCCAAAGCAAGACGCCTGGACTGGTAAGAGGAAGGCCAAAGGAGTCACTGGCCACGGAGACGGGAATGTCACAGAACAGGCACCTCTTAGGGTGCGGGTGTGCTTTCCTCTTCCCCACTCCAGGGAGGCAGAGATAAGGGTAGATCCGTAATGGCGGGTATATTCACAGAGGGGACTGACTCCCACATTTTGTTCAGGGGATCCCTATCCTTCTGGCCCACAGAAGATAGGGCCGTGGAGCATGACAGGAGCATGACTCCATCTTAGGGAGATGGCAGGCAGCACGGTGACTCAGCAGTGGGACTAGGCCAGGATGTGAGGGTCTGCAGAGGGTCTGCAGAGAAGGCCCCGGTGTCCTTCGCAGACTCCGCTCTGGGTAGGCGGAAGGGGGGGCGGTCTCTTCTCCCGGCGCTAGCAGAGGCTCCCCCATGGGGCACGCGGCAGGCAAGAGCTGACCCGACAGGCCTTCAAAATGCTCTGCGTCACTCCTGTGACACCAGGGCGCCATGACTATCTGAGGAAGGCCTCACTGGTGCTTCTCAGGGATGCACTAGAATTTGCTTTCTAGGCGGTCTGGACCAGAGGGCTGGCCAAAGTACGGTGGACATTCAGAGGAAGGGCGCTGTTCCTTGACCGTCTGCAAAAGAACTCCGTACGGACAGTGGCTCACACCTGTTTAATCCACCGTTCAGGCCTGGGCAAGTGGAAAAGGACCCCGTATGGGACCCACTCCAACTCCATCATTTTACCCATGGGGACGCTGAGGCACGGGCTGGTCCAAGGACACGCCTGGATAGGTACAAGGGTTGAGACAAGGATCTAGGTTTCTGACACTGACTACCATGTTTTTTTTTGTTGTTTTTTTTAATATTCCAGACTATTTCTTGCTGGAAGATCTACTTCCTACTCTCTCTCGCTCTGTCCTCACCCTCTGATAGGCACAGACACCAGAGTCAGCTTTTGGAAAACCATGATTCCAATCAGGATACGCCTGTTCAAACTGACAACAGCTTCCCCACTCTTCAGGACGGGCCGTGTGCTCCCACAAGTCTGCCTCAGCCCACCTTCCTGCCTCTCTGTACTCTAACCAGACCAGCTGTCCTGCTATGCTGGGCACAGGCCAAGTTTTCCCACCTTAGGACTTTGAACTTGTTATTCCTCCTACAAAGAACGCCAGTCCCTCAGTTCTTGATAAAGCCAGCTCCACCTTCTCATTTCTTTCCAACCCACGTCACCTCCTCCAGGAAGCCTGCCCGCACCAACCACGCCCAGTGAGCCCCAGTCTCTAGGAATGTCATCTAGGATGACAGCCACAGCTGCCCCTAGAGCACCACACAGCTTTTTTGGATCCCCACGGGAATTCGATCAAAGCACTCTGGCACCAGGAAGTCTCAGGAAAATACTTCATTTCCCGTGAAGGAGTAAAGAGCAGAAACAAGGCTCCCCAGCTTCTGCGGGAACTCAGCGCGCAGTCTGGCCTCCTCTCTGGACTTGCAGGTGTCACCTTCCACACTAAGACCACACAGATCCTAACCGGAAAAGCCAGCAGCTTCGGCTCATCCTGAGCCACAGCCCTTGACTTCGCCGTGCACTCATGGACCTGGACGATGGCGGATCTTCCTCCTTCCCCAGCATCTTCTGTGCCCCAGTTTCTCACACTGCCGCAGCCTGCCCCCCCACTCCCCTACTGGGATGCAGACTCAACCCATCAATCACTTGCCCAAGCTAACAGCTGCAGCTGCTGATTGCAGAGTCGGAAGCAGGGCAGGACCACCCCAGAACCTGCTTTCTGGGGCATCTCGGAGGGAAACAATGGCTCGCAGAGGCATGAACGATGCACTAGCCTAGCCATCCCAACAGCTTCCTCCCTGTGTCTCCATCAAGTCACTGATCTGTTGAATTGGATGCACTGGCTGCAACTGCTGAATTGAAGAAATCAGAAGCAAGCTGGGGGCACTTGCCCGGGCCATGAAATCCTCATGCTCAGTGGCCTCGCACTCATGGCTCCATCCTTCGTGCCCCCACATCCTCCTGGTGACCTCCCACGGAAATCACTTCCTCCTCTAGGATGTCTGTGCTCTTCACCCCTTGCCCTCCGTCTACATGAGACCCCTCTGCCCTTACCTGGATGACCTCAGGAGAATCCTTGTTCCGCTCCAGGCTCCGGACTCGCCCACCTTGTCCAACCAGCTAGATGATCCTTTCTAAAACCAAGGTCCCACCATGCTTTCGTCAGCTCAGCGCTGTGAGTTCCCTGCGTCCTCCCCTTCACACGCAAAGTCCACCAGAACCTGCCCACCTTCTACGCATTCTTCAAACCACCTCCATAAAATCTTTGACTCCTCTAGTAGTAGATGCGTGACCCCTTGTAAATTTTCATAAATGCCTGTGTGCTTCTGAGTGTCTCATTTAAGATCTTATTTATAAGAGAGCGAGTGTGCACGCAGGAGAGGCAGAGTGGGAGGGAGAGAGAATCTGAAGCAGATGCCACACCGAACACAGAGCCCCACGGGGGGCTCGAACCCATGACCATGAGGTCACAATCTGAGGCAAAAGCAAGAGTCAGCTGCTTAACCGACTGCACCGCCCAGGCGCCCCAGTCCTCTGTACTTTCTGCTTTGACTTGTCAGTGCCTACGGCTTACCTCCTACACCTTGTTGTTCGTCTCCGTGTTCCCCACAACCTGGCACCCTGCACTGTTAAAATTCATGCTATCTACACACGCTTGTGTTGAGAGAATAGGATTTATTATTTGAAAGAGATTAAATGATCGCTCCAGGTTAATAAAATAGCTGTCTCCTTAACAGGAGGAAAGATGCCGTTACCTCTTTTGTCTTCTCTACATCACCAAACTTTTTCTGAAAGATCTGTCTTGTTTTTAATATATATTCTTTTATAATGCTTTTGGCTTTCCAAGGTGTTATGGCACTTTACCTGCATACTAAGTCTTCTAAAATGGGTATAAAAGAACACTGAATAATTGTAAATAAAATCTTCCGAGGAAGAACAATATACTGAGTACTGTTTGTGTGCTAGGCATTGTGCTGGGTACCAGGGGCCAAATGCTTGAGGGGCTTGCAAGCTTGTAAGAGAGAGTAATTTCCATCTCATGTGGTAAGTGCTTTGATGGCAGTGGGCACAGGTTTCTAGAGAGGCACAGAAAAAGGACCCCTCTTCCAGAGGAAGTGAAAGCTAGGGATGGTCTTGAAAGGCAAGCTGGGTGTTAATTAAGGTTGGCAGTGTGGAAAAAAGCTTAGGCTCAGAGTTGAGAGAGACCTAGCTTATTGGAACAGCTGCCATTAATTCATTCCTGCTAGAGAATCTGGGTAGGATGGGAATGGAGAATGACTGCCATATTTTCAGGGCAGTTATTAATACTCTCAAATTTGCAATGCGGAAACTCAGACTCAAAGAAGGGAAATCACTTACAAAGATCTAATGCACACCTCAGATCCTCTTGGGAAGACCCCTGTGGAATGTATAATTCTAATCACAGTCTGGGGGCAAATCAAGCTCATGCTGACCCAACTTTCCTATTATCTCTTACTTTACATCAGAGAGTCTTGAATCTTCTGATTTCTGCCACGTGTTCTTCCCTAAGAGGGTTATCAAAGGACATCAAAAGAATTCTGAAAGACTGAGAGGGGAGCATATATCTATCTATCTATCTATCTATATATATGTATGTATATATATATGTAACTTTGCCTTTGGTCATTAAACATCTCTTTAAGATGCTTTTACTGGGTAGCTATGGTTCCATAGATGTGTATCCATGAGATGCCCTAATTTTTTCACCACTTCTCATTGGCCTCAGCTTAAAAGAACACATGATAAGGCAAAAAAAATTTTTTGTATGGAACTTCATACTCTACAAATAACAACACAATAATAATAAAGATAAGGAACATTTATTAGAACCTCCAGGTAACTGTTCTAAGTGCTTTGCAGTTAACCACATGTCAACCCCAAGAGATGGGTTCTGTTAGCACCCTTCTGTACACTTGGAGGAAAGAGAGGCACAGGGGAGTAAAATAACTCAACCAATGTCATAGGGTATGCACAGAAGGTGTTGGCACCAGCAATCTGTACCTCGTCACCTTGCTAGATCTACTGCATAGACCAAACATTTGCCTATTGGTTTTTCTTCTGATCTTATCAACTCTGAGTCATGGCAGAGAAATATCACAAATACTTCATTTTTGCTATTTTGGAAACTGAGGTTCCGACACACACTGCGGTTTGCCCATAGCCACTCATTCCATTTCCTGGCCTCCATCAGCAGTCTCATCTATTCTGTCTGTTGGTCTATGAGGAGACATGCCAGCTTTTCCCCCAGTTGTAAGAAGAGAAGACTTCCTATAGGCGGGTACCCAAGGAGGGTGGAAGCAGAAACCCCCTGGAATCTTCTTTATTAATAATAATGATGACAGAATTAATGCCTTACATCCAGATAGCACTTTTAATTATTTTCAGTGCATTCCTATATGTGTTATCATGTCTACTCCTCACCATGTGAGGAGGTGACTAAAAAATTTGAATTTTTGAACCATTTGGTTAGACGATGAAACTGGAACAGAGCATAACTTGTTGAATGAGCTTACTTCTTAATGAGGGAGGACAATAAACTAATAAAAAATGATATTTTATGACAGATTGTGAAGAGCATCATGGAGAAAATTAAGGTGCAACACGAGGGATGAGGAGAGCCAGGAGAGGGTAAGGAGGAAAGGATGGTTACTTAATACAGTGTGGCCAACAGAACTTCTCTACCACGTGGGCAGGGATTGGAAGAGAACAAGGAAATGAGCCCTGAGGCGTCTGGGGGATAGGTTTCCCACTAAAAGAAATCACAGGTGCAAAGGCTCTGAGGCGGGTACCGGGTTGATGTGTTTGAGGAGCAGCCAAGAGGCCAGGGCAGTTACAGCAGAGTGAGAACAGAAGGAAAGGCAGTAGAGGCACACCACGGAGGATTTCAACTTTCCAAAAAGACAAAGTGGGAGCAAAAGAGTAACATGAGCTGTCTCATATTGTAACTTAAGTCTAATTGTGTTAGTAAAGGGGCAACAGGCAAGGACAGAAACAGGAAGATCAGTGAAGAGGCTACTGCACTGATCCAAGCAAAAGACAATGGCTTGGACCAGGAGATGGAGAGAAGTAGTGGTCTGGAGTTCAGAGGAAACGTCTGAATGTATGAATTTGGGCACCTTCAGCGTTTAGAAGTATTTAAACCCACAGGCATGGGTGAGGCCAACAACGAAATGAGTCCAAGGACAGTCCGAATGCTCTGAGGTTTAGTGACGAGGGATGAGGAGACTCAGTAGAGGAGCTGGAAAAGCTGATGTGAGGGAGGAAAGAAGCACGCGCCGTTCTGAAAACCAAGTGGTAGGAGTGTTTCAAAGAAGGGGGCATAACGAACACGCCAGGTCTGCCGGAAGGCCCAGAAGTGATGGACTGAAATGGACCATTGGATTTAGCAACATTAACGTTAGTTAGCAACTTCAAGGGACCTTGACTAGAGTTTTTTATGGAGTAGCAGGGATGGAAATCGGGCCGATCAGATCGAATTCAGGAGTCAATGTGAGGACAGACAGATGGCAGTGAGGGAGTGCAGACTACTCTTCAAAAGGGTTATCCACGGAGGGGAGAAGAGAAAGGAGTTAGAAGCTGGAGGGGCAAGGGTGTGAACAGAATTTCATTTGCTGTTTTTAGGGTGAGAGTTGTCTTAGGAGGTTTGTATCCTAATGGGATGTTACAGGGGAGAGAGAGAAGCTGAAGAACTTTTGATACGTGTTCTCTCCCCAAGCCTCATAATGGTCAGGGAGGTGGCCACAATTCCTACTTTATAAGGGAGGGCTGTAAGTTATCAAATTTAGAGATTCCATAGTAAATGGTACAGTTGGGTTCAAAGCCAGGTCTGTTAGACTGCAACATGAGTGCTCTTCCCACTGCTCTGTGTGAGACATGGAACATGGCACGCTGGTTTCTTTAGATTCAAAGACCGGTTAGTATTGAGTCAGCATAGGGGCGCCTGGGTGGCTCAGTGGGATCAAGCCTCTGCCTTCGGTTCAGGTCATGATCCCATTGTCCTGGGATCGAGTCCCGCATTGGGCTCTCTGCTCCGCAGGAAGCCTGCTTCCTTCTCTCTATCTGCCTGTCTCTCTGCCTACTTGTGATCTCTGTCAAATAAATAAATTTTTAAAAATCTTTAAAAAAAATATTGAGTCAGCATATAGGATGGACCTAAGGGCTTGAGGGTGCCCAGGCTCCACGGGCTCAGGATGCTTTGGGACTCCGAAGAGCACCCAGACAGATGCTAGCATGACCTGACTACGCTGTACGTAATGGCAAATGGGTGGACGGACGGCACCCATGGGAGAAGGGTTAGAAGTACGACCTATTTCAGGGGGGCCTGGGGGCTCACGATGGAAAGCCACCATGCGATCTGGCACCAGGCGAGCCCAGAGAAGATGCTTTCCCCAAAGCCCCCAGCCCAGGAAGTGCAGACTGAGCAGTCCCCGTCTCTGGAACTCCAAGAGCAGAGAAGAACTCCTGTGACAGACGGGCTGGCTGCAGCACGTACGGGTGCGGCGGGGGAGGGCCAGCAACCAGAGAGACTGCAGATCCCGGTGTCTGAAAATCCTCTGCTTCTGCGTTATTCCAACGCAAAGTCCTGACTGAGCTTAGCCATGCAGAGACAGGGAGCCGGGGCATTTCTATTCTGTTTGCGATAGTTCGTCCCTTCACCTCCCTTCACAGGGAGCTCCATGTACTGGCTGAGGGTGAGGACAGCTAAAGGAGACACTGGAAGGGAATCTGCAATTAATCATCTTGTTTCCATCCTAGCGAAAGTCAAGGTTAGGACTCTGAAATAACCTAGCCGCCTCTTGCCTCGGATTGACAATCCTCTTTTCATTTTCTGTGAAAGAATTCTGATTGACTCTCTGTGGTGAGGTTGACGGGAGGTAGGTGGGACGGTGACTCTGATTCATGGTTAAAGCTCAAATTTTCCTTGACGGCAAGAGATTTATCATTATTGATTCTGGAACCATGAAAACGTGAGGCAATCTGAGATGAAAGCATAAACGTGAAAGCAAAAAGGGTTGAAAAAGAAAACAAAGTCTTTGGTGGTAGGTAACTTGAGAATGAAATATTTTACCCTCCCCTTTGGGGCACCTGGGTCGCTCAGTGGGTTAAGCCGCTGCCTTCAGCTCAGGTCATGATCTCAGGGTCCTGGGATCGAGTCCCGCATCGGGCTCTCTGCTCAGCGGGGAGCCTGCTTCCTCCTCTCTCTCTCTGCCTGCCTCTCTGCCTACTTGTGATCTCTGTCTGTCAAATAAATAAATAAAATCTTTAAAAAAAAAAAAAAAAGAAAAGAAAAGAAATATTTTACCCTCCCCCACCCCGCCCAAAACACCACTCCCAGTCCGTGACATGCCCGCTCCACCGCTGCAAGGCTCCTGACTTACTATCAAACCCCAGATGCTTTCCTCAGCTCACCAATCACGAGCCCTCAGATTAAGTAACTTCAGTTCTCGGACAGGTGAATGCAATTTCCAGGGGGTGACTTAGACAGAAATGAGCTGGTTGAGTCTTTGGATTTTTGTTGTTGCTGTTACCGATTATTTGAATGGGGGAGGGAACATAGAAGTGTTTTCATTTTCAGACTGAAAATTTGGGGTGCACCTGGGTGACTCCGTCGGTTAAGTGTCAGACTCTTGATTTTGGCAGATGCTTTTTGGCAGATGCTTAATGAATGAGCCACCCAAGTGCCCGTGCTCTTTTTTTTAATTTAAAGATTTTATTTATTTTTTTATTTGAGAGAGAGAAAGAGAGTAGGAGAAGGGGGAAGGGAAGAGGGAGAGGGACAAGCACGTTCTCCGCTGAGCAGGAAGCCTGATGTGGGGTTTGATCCCAGGACCCTGAGATCATGACCTGAGCCAAAGGCAGAGGCTTAACCCACTGAGCCACCCAGGCACCCCAATATATATTGTTTTTCACTTTTTTTTCACTCAGCTTTTTTTCACTCAGCCTAAAGGCCTTTGAGATTCACTTACATTCCTACATACATTAATAGTTTACTCAGTTTTTTGTTGCTGAGCAATACTCCATTACAAAAATACCACAGTTGGTGTGTTTACCAGCTGATAGAAAATGTAGGTCATTTCCAGTTTTTGGCAACTGTGAAAAGAACTGCCATTCACATTCAGGTGCAAGTCAATGCATGTGTGTGCACAGGTTTCTAACTCAACTAAAATAAATACTTAGTGGGGTGTTGGGTCCTGTGTTAATCATGTGTTCAACTACGTAAGAAACTGCCACATTGTTTTCTAGAGTGGTTGTACCCCTTTGCATTCCATGAACAATGTCTCAGCGTTCCAGGGGCTCTGTATCCTCAGCCACACTTAGTGTTATCAGAGTTTTTGTTCGTTTCACTTGTTTGCTTGTTTTATTTTAGGCAATCCAGACAGGAGGAGCCTGTGGTTTTAACTGCATTGCCCTCTAATGACTAATAATGTTTAGTGTCTTTTCATGTGTTTTATTCTTCTCTGTGCTTTCAAGTATCTTCTCTGGTGAAGTGTCTGTTCATATATTTTGCCCATTTTTGCACTGAGCTGTTTATTTACACTTTGTTGATTTTTGAGAGTAATTTGTATATTCTGAATACGAGTCCTTTTTTAATGTGTAATTTATAGATATTTTCTCCCACTCTGCTTCTCCTTTCATTATCCTGTTAGGGTTATTATTCTTTTTTACAAAGCAAGAACTTTTGATTATTTATTTTCATTATTTTTTGCCCATTGAACTATAATTGGCACACAATTTTCTATTAGTTTCAGGTGTGCATCATACTGATTTGATAATTTAATATATTCTTTTTAAGATTTCATTTATTTATTTGACAGAGAGACAGAGATCACCAACAGGCAGAGAGGCAGGCAGAGAGAGTGGGGGAAGCAGGCTCCCCGCTGAGCAGAGAGCCTGATACCGGGCTCGATCCCAGGACCCTGAGATCGTGACCTGAGCCCAAGCCTCTGCCTTTGGCTCACAGAGCCACCTAGGTGCCCCATGATTTGATAATATATTATGAAATGTTCCCCATAAAGAGTCTAATTACCACATGTTGCTTATATACAAAGTTATTGCAATTTTATTGACAATATTTCCCCATGCTGTATTTTACACCTTGAAGACCAATTCATTTTATAATGACAAGGTCGTACCTCTCAATTCCCTTCACCTATTTCAACCATATTCTGCCAACCCCCTTTCCTCTGCTAGCCCCCACATTGTTCTCTGTACCTATGAGTCCATTTCTGTTTTGTTTTGTTCATTCGTTTTGTTTTTGAAATTCCACATATGAGTGAAATCATATGGTACTTGTCTTTCTGTGTCTGACTCTTTTCACTCAGCATTATACCATCTAGGTCCATCCATGGTGTCACAAGTGTCAGGATTACATTCTTTTAATATTCCAGTTGGGGGGGCTGTGCGTGCAAGGCACACACATCTGTCTCCATTCGCCCACTGACACTCAGGCAGCTTCCATATCTTGGCTGTTGTAAATAATACTGCAGTGAACATAGGAGTGCATATATTTCTTTGAGCTGCTGTTTTTTGTTTTTCTCAGGTAAATACCCAGAAGTGGAACTGCTTTTTTTATGGCTCTATTTTTAATTTTGTGAGGAACCTGCGTACTGTTCTCTACTTAATCCCCGTCAGCAGTGCACACAGGCTCCTTTTCTCCACAGCGGCTATTTTCGTCTTTTTTAAAACAGCCGATCCAACTGGTGTGAACTGATATCTCATCAATCTGCCTTAAAAGTTTTATTTTTAGTGAGGTCCAATTCATCTGTTTCCCTTTATTGGTTGTGCTTTGGTGTCATACCTAAGAACTCTGCTCAACCCAAGGTCATGAAGGTCTTCGCCCAGTACCAAGGCTACGAGTTCTGATTTACCCCCTGTGCTTTCAACATCAGCTCAGTTTACAAACCTCTGCAGTGCTCTTCAGATTGTCCTGGGCATATACGGCCCACTGGCGGGTCTACAACCTGGGAGGTTGCCTGTACTACAAACCAGTCCTCAAAACCCTTATGATGCTGTTCAGAATCAGATCCGTGCTTGCGCGACCTGGGAGTGAGCCCAGAAATTCATAAGGCTTTATGCTGTTGCTTTTTCAAGGTCTCCTCCACTGTGTGTGCTCAGTGCCTCCCTTCCTGGCCTTCTGGCTAGCAAGTGGAGCTTCAACTTCCTCACTCTACTGTACACTTTCCACAGCTGCGTCTGCAAGGGAGGACAGAGAAGATACACAGAGGAGGGGAAAAGGCAACCCGCTGGACAATAGAGGAAGTAGGAAAAATAACCATTACTTCCAGGGTCCTGGCACAAAGACCTACCACGATGCTGGTGCCATCACAGCCGTCTCTGCTTCAGGGCCAGAAGACAATGGAAAACAAACACACAAAGAGCAGGGCATCCCCCATTCTCTCCGTCTTGTAGGGGTATGCTTCTGATCCCACAGACCCAAAACAAGTGTCCTCCGGAGGGCTCTCCTTCTCCACCTTGTGTGCACTTTGGGAGCTTGGGAAGATCTTTGAGTCCAGGTCAGAGAATAAAAATGGCAGACACGTGACTGTCCCTTTGGTGGTACTCTGAGTTCCCCAACCCACCTGCTGGTGTTTGCTTCTCAGAGATCACAGACAGCTGCACCAGGCACATTCTTCAGTGACCCTCTGTGAGCGCTCACTCCGTATTCAGGATTAGAGCCTCTCACTGTGAAATTAACTCACACTTACCTAGTGACTGGTAATCTTCCTGTAAGGTTGTGGGTCATTCCAATCCACTCCTTTGTGAGGAGCTTATTCTAGTTTTTGCCTATTTCTCTATCAGGCCGCCTGTATTTGTCTCTTGGTTACTTGGTTATTTTTCATATGTTTTGGAGCTGTCCCTTTATGTACGTACGTATGCGTGTGTGTGTGTGTGTGTGTGTGTGTGTGTGTGTGTGGTGCATGTATGTATGTTCTCCCAACCTGTGACTGGTTTTTTTGACTCGCCTTACTAGTGCCTTTGCATGAACTGACTTTACTTTCTTTTTTAAGCAGGCTCCACACCCAGCATGGAGCCCAGTGTGGACCTTGAACTCACAAGGTTGAGATCAAGACTGAGCGGGTATCAGGAGCCAGATGCCTAACTGACAGCCCCACCCAGGCACCCCCAACAGAGTTTATTTTAAATGTAGTCTTCACCGTCAATCTTTTCCTTTATGATGGATGCTCTTTGTATCGGTTTCAAAACTCTTTTCCTCTCCAAGGTCATCTTTATGATCTTTATGATCTCTCCCATATTCTTTTTTTTAAAAGCTTATTATTTTTCAATTAGCAATAATTGTGCATTGGATAAACCTCACTGGCTTCAATAACGTCACTGCACAAAGCTGTAGAAGCCTTATTATTTTTAGTTTTTGCACTGAGGTTTACAATGTGCTTGGAGTTGATACTTGCTCACAGTATAAGACAGGGGTCCAGACTTAACACCTTCGGAAAAGCCATCTTTCCTTCACCGCACTACGGGTTCACCATTGCCGTAAATGAACTCATTGCAGACCTCATGTTGGTCTGTTTCCGCAACTTCCATTTTGTGCCATAGGCTTCATTTTCTACTTGCCCTGGAAACCAAGCCCGGCCGTGAGACAGACGTGCTGGAGAAGCCACACCACACACAAGGGTCAACGAAGGCATTTCACTCCTTGATCAACTGGTACCCCATCCCAGTTCCTTCCTCTCTGCTCCACTATCTCTTCCACGGGGACTTACTTAAAAACACCTAGTCAGGGCTCCTGGGTGGCTCAATCGATTAAGCATCGGCCTTTGGCTCAGGTCATGATCCCGGGGTCCTGGAATCGAGCCCCAATCACACGCTCTACTCAGCGAGGAGCCTGCTTCTCTCTCTCCCTCTATCTGCCATGCCCCCTCCTTGTGCTCTCTCTGTCAAATAAATAAATAAATAAAATATTTTTAAAAAATAAAAATAAATAAAACCCGCCAGTCTTTGTGACATGGAAAATACACAGCTTAATTCTCCCCTTGGCAAGAACTATCCTTTCCGTGCTGATGACACTTAAATCCAGTGGAACAGGACGGCTTTTCACATTGGGCCTCCCGTGGGGAGTCACTTATTCCATCATCTGGTTTCTAACGCACGAATGCCTGAAATAGGGCCAGTCTATTCTCAGGGGCCACTGGCCAGCAGCAGACGGCGGGATGAGAGCAGTAGGGAAGAGTCCTATACCTCCCAATGGACTTAGCGGACTGGGAGTTGGGCATCTCACAGTGCTCTCATCCTGGCCTGTCAGAAAACAGCTCAGCAAGGCCCCTGTCGAAAGTTTTCTCATCTGTCAGGGGCCTTCTTTGTTAAGCCCAGCAATACCGGGATATACAATCCTGGAGCGAAAGGGAGACCTTTTTGCTTCTTGGGAGGACTTGGTTCTCCCACCCCTCCTAGCAGTGTTGCCCGGATCCATGAAAACAAGTCTGGATTCTCCAAGCCTATGTCTATGGGTCCCCTAGAAGGGGCAGAACACACTTCTGCTCAACCTTTAGAACTGATGGTAATGGTAACAGCCTCATGACAAGAGTCAGCTTATCTGTGAAATGTAGCAAAAGGGAACTTCTTCCCCGGTAGGAGACCAGACCCATCAGCATGTACCTTGACAGGCTCTATCTCCCACCCAACCTCATAACAGATATCGCTCACAGCAATTCTTGACTGAGAGATCAGATCCTCAGATCACCCTCTACACATCGCCAGACCTCTCAGATTGGTTTTCCCTGTGATGGGTGACCTGGAGTGTTAAGCCCTCAGATGCTTCTTCTTTGGGGTCCTTGTAAGTCAGAAAAGATGAGTATAGGCTGCCCAGCCTGAAGTAACTCATTCTACAGGAAGCTGTGGCCTTATCAGATGTTAGGACAAACAGCAACCTGAATGATTTGCCCTCCTCCTTCGTAATCCGGTTTAGTAGCGTCCTTAGAATGTCCATCAAAATGACTAAGAATCTTCTCCCAAAACATGAAAAATATGGGCATCCAGCCCTTCCAGTAAGTTTTAATTGTATACGTAGAAAAGAGATTTGGCATCTTTGTATATTCTAGGCTTTTGACTTTTTACGTTTCTGATTGTTTGGGGGGGAAGGGTATGTGCCGGGAATACTTACAGCAAAGACGAGACAAATGCCACTCCACCCCCATCTCTACCAGCATGAAGAGGACCACGGTCAAATTCCATGGCTCAGAGGACCAGAACCCATTTCTAATCCTGATGCTCTTCCGTTCCTTGGCAAACTGAACATGATGTATCTTTGTTATAACCCTCCACTTTACCATCAAGGTGCAAACACCTACAAGGCTATCTGGCCCCAATGCTGTTTTTTTTTAAATTATGTTCAATGAGCCAACACATAATAAATCATTAGTTTCTGATGGAGCATTCCACGATTCATCGATTGTGTCGAACACCCAGTGCTCATCACTGCACGTGCTGCCCTTAATACCCATCACCCTGTGAGATCATTTGTTTTCAAAGAATTTCACATATCGGCAAAGTCAAGAGCATATTCTCCAAACTGGATGTGGATCCAATGAACCCATACTTGGGCTACTGAAGCTGTATGGAGATCACTTCCCATTCATTCACTCTCAATGCCAGGAGGCATTGTGGGAGACACTGGGTAAACAAGGGCAAAGGAAAGAAAGAACTGGAAATGGAGCTCCATTCCCTGAGGACCTCTCTTCTAAAGACAGGTATTTAAACCTTATAGAAATTTGCCTACCAAATGTATTTATGAATAGAAATGAGTTGTGCTCAATGACAGCATATGAGATATATGTGAGGAAAACATCACCTATACTTCTACCCTGGGAATCAGCTTCAAAGACCAGTAATTTGCAACCTCTTTCCTGCCATAAAATGCTTAGCAGATTATGTTCACATTTGTACCACACTCCCATGGGTACTGTTAAATAAAATTCCCAAATGACTCTCTTTGTTAAAAAAAGACAGACAGATAAAAATGTACGCTGACAATTCTCCATTTCCCATCCCCCAATCTGTTCTCTGCCCGCCCCCTCTGTTCCGAGCCTTGGGAAGTTAATACCTGGGGGTTGCATCTCCTAGACAGCTTACATCTGGATTCCAGTTGGGTGAGACCAATGGAAGACAATGGCAGGAAATCCGAGGGCGTGTGAAGAGAGAGGTCAGGGTGTTTCTCCCCCATTCACCTTCGGAAAGGGCTCTCCCGCTCTGACAGTGGGAATGGCCCCTGGGTGGCTCCTCTTCCAGCTCCAGTGGGGTTCCAGTAACCCTTTCCTTCCAGGGCTTGGAAAGTGGGAACATCTTCCATCTGGGTGAGTCTCAGGGAACCTCACAATCTCGTTTGTCCCGTAACCTGCCTACACTATTAGACAGTCTCTCCATTAACGCCTCCTCATCTGTACCCGGGCACATTCTGTTTCTTCATGAAATTCTGATACAAAATGCAAATGAGAGGGACATTCTTATAGGAATAACCTGAATCCACTCACACAGGCACAAAAAAACTAATGTTAGTAGAAGCAAATTATTTGTAACAAACGTCTCTACCGACACTGCCTCCACACTGGGGCATGGCTGAGCAGACCAAGCTGTATCTGGTCCCTCCGTGCTCGCGACCATCACACAGAAGGACATCCCGGACTATTTAAAGACTGAACATGTCCCCTCATTTTAACCCTTTACAATGGTGATTTTAGGGGTTCAACACAATGAGACTCACTAGAAAGAATTCAAATTCCACAAGAATATTTCATTATCTAGATACGTTCAAAGTTCTATCTTGGCGGCCTTGAGGAAAAGACTTTTCTCCCACATCTTCTCTACGAACTGCTGAACACTCAAAGCCAGTTTTATTGGCAGCTGCCACAGCAGATGGGGGTCTTTCCCTTCTTGTGCCTGACCTGTCAGAGACTGCCAAACCCCAAAAACAAAATAAACAAATAAGGCAAACCCTGATGAGAATAACAAAGTGATAAGGAAAAATGAAATCAGAACATCAGAGCTTTCATCAAGGCGACACTTACTCAAAATGCTAGTAACCTTGAAAGATTCAGGTACAGTCCATTCTTATACAAGGATCTAAGTTTGGCTTTCAAATGCTGTAATGAGGACAGGTCTAGACATCGGTATCTGAGACTTGAAAGTGGTTTTGAAGTTTTGGAATCTCAGACCCCAGGGGACCCTGGAAAGTTTACTCTCCTCAGTGTCACAAATTAAGGTCCCCTGTCCCAACAGTAAGCTCTAAGTAACTTTCTTTTCCTCTTTTTTTCTCTCTTCTGCTCTTCATCTCCAAATCCTACTCCTTTTCCTTTACCCACTTGGTCACCCCCTCTCATGTGTTTGATGTATGTCTTTAGGCGTATTCTTCTATAATTTTAGTTATGACAGGTAATCCTCTCGGGGCACTTACTATGTGTTCCCAGTGGTTCACGTACATTAACTCATCTAATCCGGGTAACAATGCAATGAGGTTTCACCATTTTACCAATGAGAAAACTGAGGCACAAAGAAACTAAGTAGCTCACCTACGACAAGCACTAAGTGTGGAACTGGGATTAGAACCCACGCATTCTGGCTCCAGATTCCATGTTCTTATACCCTCTGAGGCACAGCCTCCAAGTATGTGTCATTTCAAATGTCCATGTGTTCTAAACTACATAAATATATCGTGCTATGACTCTCACTGTTTCTTACTTTTTGACTAAAGAATTCATTTTCATGATTTACCCACATTGCCGTGCATGCACATCTGGACTGTTGCAAAGTGTTTCATATTATTCATACCTACCCATTCCCCTAGGGATGGACACGGAGGCCACCTCCCACCCACAAAGAGATAGTAATCAGCATCCTGCTACATATGCTGTTTTACAGTCCTGTGTGAGAAGGTCTCTCGGAAGAAGACCCAGCCAGGGATTTGAGGGCACTTGCCCACTTGATATCATCAAATATTTACAGATCACCCAAGCAGCTTTTCCTCTGAGTCCAGGAAATATTCATTCATTCATTCATTCTTTGCCTACTCTGTGACAGGCCCTGAGATAGAAACTGAGGATATAAGCACGAACAAGGACGATTTGGACACTATTCGTACCAAGCTCAGGGTCTAGCTCCTTGTGAACTTAAAGTGTTTCAGTCAGACAGAAAAAGACAAATACTATATGATCTCACTTATATGTGGAATTGGAAAAACAAACAAACAACAACCTTGAACGCACAGATACACAGAACAGATTGGTGGTTGTCAGAGGTGGGGTCAGTGAGTGACTGAAATGGGTAAAACGCGGTTAAAATGTTAAAAAAAAAAAAAAAAAAGGAGGGGGGTTTCCAGCAACTCCATGGGTATGACCCTATCTAGTTTTATCCTGTGACCATTAAATCACTTTCAAAAAGACAACTCTTCATTCCCTTCCGAAGTCTAGATATATTTACTTTGTGGAACATTTCATTCAAAGTGTATGCCCATCTTCCTCTGTATAAATCACAAGTCTGAACTCAGACAAATTCTAAATGAGGTGGTCCTTAGATATAGCTCTTTCAATATTAGCCAATGCAACATTCTATTATCTAGGGGGTGATCTGTAGGGAATAATAGGGTTTTATTGACTTGGGATGAACTCAAAATCAGCACCCTAAAAATATCACAGTGGTGTAAGTTGGTAGAAATAGCTTTTGAGGATTCAAGAAAAAACAGAAATGCCTACTGGCTCACATTTTTTAAAAGGGTGTCTTCAATTACTTAGATACAACTTTTGGAAAAGCTCGATCCTCTGTGTGTGCTCTTTCCTTCACCTTCTATAAAACAACACTAAAAACTTCCTCCCGTTTGCAGACTATCGTGAGTCAGGAGTATATTTACCAGATATCTAATTCATTCAAGAAAGAAGAGCTTCTGAGTTAATATTAAGAAACAATAAACTAACAAAGAAAAGAAAAACAACACATAAAAAACAGACTCTTGAATACAGAGAACAAACTGGTGGTTTCCAGAGGAGAGCTGGGTGAGGGGACGGCTGGCACAGGTGAAGGGGATTCAGACGACACTTACCATGATGAGCCCTGAGTGGTGAGTGGAGTTGCTGAATCATATACTGTACCCCTGAAACTCCTGTGGCACTGCACATTAAATATACTTGAATTTTTAAAAATAAGTAAAAATTTGAAAAAGAAAAAATAATTAACAAAAAATACTAAGTGGATATGATCTACCACTGGTTTATGTCAGAACAGCAGAGAGATATGTCCTTGGTTCAACTTCCTTAATGAACGTTGTTTCTGGAATATTCTTTGACACAAAGTCATGACTTTTATTAAGAACTGTTTAAGAACAGGGGTGCCTGGGTGGCTCAGTTGGTTGAGAGTCTGACTCCTGGTTTCAGCTCAGATCATGATCTCAGGATCATGAAAGTGAGCCCCACATAGGGCTCTGTGCTCAGCACAGAATCTGCTTAAGATTCTCTCCTTCCCAGCTGAGGTGCCCTTCAACAGGTGAATGGATAGGGAAGATGTGGTCCACATATACAATGGAACATTCCTCAGCCATGAGAAAGGACGAACACCTGCCATCTGCACTGACATGGACGGGACTGGAGGGGATTATGCTGAGTGACATAAGTCAAGCAGAGAAAGACAATTACATGGTTTCACTCGTATGTGGAACACAAGGAATAGTGCAGTGGACCACAAGGGAAGGGAGGGAAAACTGTAAGGGAAGAAATCAGAGAGGGAGACAAACCATGAGAGACTCTGGACTCTGGGAACCAAACTGAGGATTACCGACGGGAGGCGGGTGGGGGATGGGATAACAGAATGACAGGTAGTGAGGAGGGTACATGTGGTGATGAGCACTGGGTGTTATATACAACTAATGAATCACTGAACACTACATCAAGAACCAATGATGTACTACATGTTGGCTAACTGAACATTAAAGAAAAAGATTCTTCCTTTCTCCCTCTGCCTCTTACCCCGCTTGTGCATGGGCACATGTGCATTCTCTCTCCCTCTCAAGTATATAAATAATCTTTAAGAACAGTATCTTTTTTTTTAATTTTTTGTTTTTTATAAACATATATTTTTATCCCCAGGGGTACAGGTCTGTGAATCACCAGGTTTACACACTTCACAGCACTCACCAAAGCACATACCCTCCCCAATGTCCATAATCCCACCCCCTTCTCCCAAACGCCCTCGCCCCAGCAACCCTCAGTTTGTTTTGTGAGATTAAGAGTCACTTATGGTTTGTCTCCCTCCCAATCCCATCTTGTTTCATTGATTCTTCTCCTACCCACTTAAGCCCCCATGTTGCATCACCACTTCCTCATATCAGGGAGATCATATGATAGTTGTCTTTCTCTGCTTGACTTATTTCGCTAAGCATGATACGCTCTAGTTCCATCCACGTTGTCGCAAATGGCAAGATTTCATTTCTTCTGATGGCTGCATAGTATTCCATTGTGTATATATACCACATCTTCTTGATCCATTCATCTGTTGATGGACATCTAGGTTCTTTCCGTAGTTTGGCTATTGTGGACATTGCTGCTATAAACATTCGGGTGCACGTGCCCTTTTGGATCACTACGTTTGTATCTTTAGGGTAAATACCCAGTAGTGCAATTGCTGGGTCATAGGGCAGTTCTATTTTCAACATTTTGAGGAACTTCCATGCTGTTTTCCAGAGTGGCTGAACCAGCTTGCATTCCCACCAACAGTGTAGGAGGAAGAACAGTATCTTTGAAACTTATTCACGTGTTATTCCAATAATGAAATGGACAAACTGTTAAAAACGGACACAACCCAAATATTAAGGCTAAAATGATAAAACACATAGAAGAAAACACAGGAGGCCCTGCCTGTGTTAGGCAAAGATCTCCAGATAGGACACATAAAACATGAACCATCAAAGAAAAATACAACAAACAGGACTTCACAAAAATTAAAGACATCTTTTTTCAAGAAGTACTGTTAAGACACAAGCCATCATCTGTCATAAATTTTTGCAAAACAAACACCGGTTAAAAAATCTGTGTGTAGAATACCTAAAAACCCTCAAACTCAATAAGGAAAAAGTCAATACAGTAAAATATGGGCAACAGATTTAAACATTTATATCACTAAAGAACATTGAGCAAATGTAAATGATAGTATCAAGTGCTGGCAAGGATGGAGAGTAAGCAGAACATTCGCCTGAGGCTAGCAGGAATTATAAAGGGCACAGTCGCTTCGGAAAACATTTTAGCAGTTTCTTATCAAGTTAAGCACATACTAAGCATATGATAGAGCATTCCATCTAGGTATCTACTCAAGAGAAATGAAAATATACATCTACATAAAGACCTGTATGTGAATGTTAATAACAACTGTACTTATAATCACTCTGCACTGAATGTGTGTGTGTCGCCAAAATCCTATGTTGAAATCCTAACCCTCAAAGTGGTGGTATGAGGAGGTAGGGCCTCTGGGAGATTATTAGGTCATGAGGAATGGAGTCCTTATGAATGGGACTAGTGTGTCATAAAAGAGACCCCAGGGAGCTGCCTTGTCCCTTCCACTATTTGAGAACATATTGTAAATATGGCTGTCTATGAACCAGGAGGCAGGCCCTCCCAGAATAAAATCTGCAGGTACCTAGTCTTGGACTTCTCAGCCTCCAGAACGGTGAGCACAAATTCCTGTTGTTTTAAGCTGCTACTGGGCTATGGCATTTTTGTTATAGCAGCCCAACTGGGCTAAGACACACTGCAAACTGGGAACAGCGCAGATGTCCACTAACTAGTGAGGGGATAAACAGTGTGTGCAAGCTAGAGTAGGGCTTTGGGGTACTAAGAAGCAATCAACAGGAAGGGCCTATGGATAGACACAATACTGATGAACCTCAGAAGCATGATGCCAAACGAGAAAAGACAAAATGATGACATATTGTATGACCATTTATGGGACAGGAACAGCAAAACTGTGGACAGTAAGATCAGATCATAGTCGCCAGGTGCTGGGGCTGGAGGAATGAGTCCAAAGGGGCATGAGGAAATTTTGGGGGTGATGGAAATATTTCATATCTTTCTTGGGGTGGTGGTCACACACACGTGTAAGCTTATCAAAATCCATAGAACTGTACATCTAAAAGGCATTTTGGAATTTAGATCTCTAAATATTCCATCCAGCGTCCTTTCTACACGGAACCACAGAAGAAATGTCTCAATACCAAAAATCGTTGTATTTCTCTTGAGTATTGGGGTTGCTGTTATTTTTTGAAGACTATGAATCATATAATGGGTCAGAGTTACCTTCCTGCTTCAGCTGTGAAAGCAAGGAGCTGGGTGTCTGACATGTACTAGGTATTACCTTTGACATCATTTTATTTCTCCTACTGTCATTTGACTTTTGACCTGATTCCTTCCTAACAAATTCTTTTATCTCAATGTGATCTATGTACCTTTCTGAGACTAAATATTTCCTTTATCGTGGTACAGTCTACACAACCAAGCAAATAAATACACTATGGGATATCTGATAGATCATAGAAGTGTTTCCTTCTGACAGGTGCCATTAAAGTGCATGCCATAAAATCCCAACTCATGGAAGCATAGTATCATGTAATACCTAACTTGTTTTATTCATTTGTGGATGCTTCCCTTCACAAGGAAAGAGGATCAAACACAGCATTATTGGGACAAAGTCAACAGGATGGTATACAGGAAAGAGAGGCCTAAGGAAGTTAATCTTGGAGAAGAGAAAAGACAGGGCATATACAAA
Source organism: Mustela erminea (assembly GCF_009829155.1). Taxonomy (NCBI): domain Eukaryota; kingdom Metazoa; phylum Chordata; class Mammalia; order Carnivora; family Mustelidae; genus Mustela; species Mustela erminea. Next base: position 38,613,849 of record NC_045633.1, read on the forward strand.
AAAGCTGTCTTCAAATACTTGATAGCTCATCAGGGAAGGGAGAGCTGAATTAATTCTGATTTATTCTATTAGCTTGGGAGTGGAATCAATGGGTGAAGGTTGTTCCAGGACCAACAGGGGCATAGTATGCAGAACATATGTCTATGGAACAGAGCAAAGGTGTGATGTATTATCCAAGGAAAGAGTTTCTGGCAGTAGATAAAACCAAACACGGGTTAGATGATCACTTGTTTGAGATCTCATACAAAGATTCATTTAGATAAATGGTCGCTCCCTTCAGATCCCAAGACTTAATAGTTATTTAATTCTATCAGGAAACAGTATCCTTCCAATAAAGACAAATTTATTTTGACCATGTAAAGACCATTATTTTTTAACTTATCCATTTGCCTTATAAAATTAAGTTGTATCATAATGCCAATAGGTTAGAACAAGTAAAATGTTTGTAGCAAGCAAACAGTCTTACAGCTATTCTGGGATCAGGCCCTTAAAACAGGAGACATAGAATCATAACTAGAGTTTTAGGGACACTTCCTTGCAAAATATACCCTTTCCTTGCACGGCCAATTGCCCTTTTGTGCCCTCTGGAAATAGGCAGGCAATATAGCACTCTGAATGGAAGTTAAAGTAATTTCCCATTTTGTCCTTGTGCTTGAACACTTAGGCAATAAAGCTTGTGACATTTTCAATAAAAAGCAGAGAAGGAGAAGTGCTCCTTAGTCACGGAAGAGCATAAGCCAGCATCATGCAGCATTCTCCCATTTGACAGAGCCCCATCTTTGCTAAACAGCCAGACCTACATTTTAAAAACTCACTTCCATCAGCACAAGGGACTTTAGTATACCTGGTTCTGCAAAACCATGAGCTTATTTCAAGCTGGCTTGAATGCCAAGAGTTCCAAGGCTGGGTCAGCTCACCCAAAATTCCCAATGGACACAAGTAACTGGTGAGAAATACCCAGAAGGCATTTTAGATCTCACAAGCAAACTAGGAACTGAGCAAAGGTGAGTAAAAATGATACAGTAGTATGACTGGGAATTACAGACACCTAGCTACAGAAGACAACTGAAAAGGGGGCAGGGGGCAGAGAATGAAGTGTGTTTACTGGAAGGTACAGTCTGAGAGAGATCAAAAACCAAGGACCTGAAGAGACATGTTTTTTTTCCCCCAAAGAAGACATCTGAATGGCCAACGGGTCCATACAAAGATACTCAACATCACTTCTCCTTAGGAAATGCAAGTCAAAACCACTGTGAGATACCACTCACATGTGTTAGAATAGCTAATACCAAAAAGATAAGCGATCACAAGAGTTGGAGAGGACGCAGAGAAAAGGGAACCCTTACTGGTGGGAATGAAACTGGTACCAGCACTGTGGAAAACAGTATGGAGGGTCCTCAAAGAAATAAAAATAGAAATACCATTAAAAATTCTACTTATGAGTTTCTACCCAAAGAAAGAAAATCATGTCTCAAAGAGATACCTGGACCCCCAGGTTCACTGCAGCATTGTCCGCCATGGCCAAGAAACAATGTAAGCATCTCTCAACGGATGTATGGATGGAGAAAATGTGACATATATTGGAATGTTTTTTGGTCATAAAATAGAAAGAATCTTGCCATTTTCAACATGGATGAAACTGAAGGGCATTATGTGAAAAGAAGCCAGATTGAGAAAGACAAACATTGTATGATGTAACTTATATATGGAAACTAAGAAAGCTTAACTCCCAGAGTAGATTGGTGGTTGCCAAGGGTTGGGGGTGAGAGAAATGAGGGAAGTGGTCAAAAGGTACAAATTTCCAGTTAGAAAATGAGTAAGTCCCGGGGATCCAATGCGCACCAAGTTTTGCGATACTGTACCGTGTACTTGAAAATTGCTAAGAGAGTATTCCTTCAACGTTCTCAACAACAAGGAAAAAATGTTAGCTCTGTGAGGTGATGGAGTGTTAGCTAACCTTATTATGGTCATCATTTTGCAACGTATATGTATATCAAATCATCACTCTGTACACCTAAAACTCAGGATGTGTTACGTGTCAATTATATCTCAGTAAAGCTGGGGGGGGGGGTCACCAACAAGAGGAGACAGATGATGTCAGAGCACACTAGCCTCACCAGACAGTAACATTCTCCCCAAACTGCAAAGACACTTCTCCACGGCAAAGATGATTCATGTCAGTAATTTCACAAACCTTAAAAGGTTCCACTATGGAATTAGTACTGCTAAGTACCAAAGTAAGTATTTTATATACATTTTGCATGATCCACACGACACAGCAAGAAGCAGCGTCATATTATAATCCCCATAAGACAAGTGCAGAAACAGGTTCTGATGCTTCAGCTATCTACGTTCAATCTAAATAAAAATCGGTGATTAGAGGTTTCCTACCCACAAGGGGACCCAACAAATGGACAAGAATGGCCTCCAGACATCTGAACACTGATATATTGGAATTTTCATGTGTCTCTCTGGAACCTTCAAGTCTTCCATGGAGACACAGGTCAACCCTTAACACTGACATTCCGCCAGTTCTGAACCTCGCAGAGAGTAGTGCATATTTGCATTTTATTGCACACCTGGAGGAAAACAAGCTTCGTGCATATCTGACTTCAAAGGGGTTTGCCCAACAGACTTCAAGTTATGTGGTCTTTAGGGAGAATCATCATATGGAAGGTTTTTTTGTTTTTTTTTTTTTTTAAGTGTTTGAGTTGATATCCGGAGGGAGACCATTTTCATCTTCTCATCTATTCATGTCTGCTGCGAGAAAGTTCAGGCACTTCTACTCATGCAGAGAAAAACAGCCGGAGTGTGAATATTTGGTCAAAGGTGCGTCCACTTCTCTGCTGGCTTTGTGTCATTAGTGACAGATGATGTCAGACAAAGCTGTCAGATGAGATGGAGAAGGCACGCGGGGAGGGAGCCATCAATTTCCAACTTAGGAATGTAACAGATTTTAATCAGCTCCTCTCCCTTGATTACCAGGCAGCTTTTGATTTTGAGCTTCAGTGAAGGGCGCATGGGCTTGGCAGTGATCGACAGGCCTTTTCACTCCCCTAATTTGGTTCGGTAAAGCAATCAAGCATCACTGGCTGTCTCCACTGCAGTCGAGAGAGGCTCATTTGCAGACCAGCAAAGCACGTGGCCAGAATGTGGTCTCTTGAGACATCTTGTTTGCTCCCCAGATTTTGGGGCTCAGAAGCCATCTCATGTTAGCTCACGAAAGGACCGACCATGCTGTCAGCACTGAACCCCAAGAGACGCCCAGCAGTCACAGCCATGCTTGCCCTTCAAACCCCTCCAGCCAGCCCCAAACTGGGTGGCCCAAGCCTAGGCTTGGTGGTCCCACAGCACCTGTGCAAGCAGGTGCTCAGTGCATTTTTTAAAAAAACTACTCTGTGCTACTTAACAGGTGCATTTCCTGGAAATTGAATTCTGCTTCAAGTGTTTCCTGTTTCTGATGTTTGCACCAAAGGAAAAAAAAATGGATAAACTCAGAGATACGGGTCTGTAACCCAGAATCCAGCAACCTCAGTGTGTGGTTTGAGCAGAAATGTGTCCTTTCCTGGTTCAAGATGTAGGCTTTTGAAACCAAAGATGCATTTGTAAACTGTAAACCCTCATTAAGAATTTCGGACTTGGCAGGTTTTTAGAATTTATGATGATTTGATGTGAGTACGGCCTAAGTCCTCCCCTTCATTATTACTGCAGTGCTGCGGGAGCAAACAAATAGGGTAAATAAAATTACAGAGCTATATTTAAGTAACTCGAGAAGAAAGAAAAGTGCTAGGGACTTTGGCAGTTTAATTGAGGGTATAAAAGGATGCTAATTATCAATGTGTCTCAGAGCTTCCATTTAAAAACACTTCTTACAAGTAGCAGTTAATTCCAATTACCTAGATACACAAAAATATGGTGAAACACTGTGAAAAAACCTCATTTCTTGAGAATGCTTATGTAATGAGAGCGCTCTAACTAACTCAGGCTGACCTTGCCCGTGTTGTCTGAAGGGACACAGTTCAACCAAACGTGCAGTAAACATAGTGATCGTCTTTATGGATCGGCTCTCCTGGCAGTAAGGACACGACGAGTCCTGCTTTCTCGGCTCCTGGGGAGGAACGGATGGCCGGCTCTCTGAGGCTGGGGGGCACCTGTTCCACTGCTTTCTCGGGGTGTTTCCTTCTGCTCCTATTCAAACTGACCATTCCATCCCTAAAGACTCTAGGACAGGACTTGGTGGACAAGAGTGACATGGGATACCCTGTGACCTGATCTGTCGGCAAGAACAAGGGGGCACGTACCGGCAAGTTCTAAGGAAGCAGCCATCCGCAGAGACAGCTGTCACTTGGGAAATGTAGGAGCAGATGTTCTTTCCCCAGCCCTGCTGCCAGTTGGAAGAAACATACCCAGCACCGGGGAGAAGAGCGGGTCACAACCGTGTCCCTGCTCTGCAGCCCCGGCCTGGACAGGGGAGTTCTGCCTAGATGAGCAATTAGTGGGAAGCCAGCACAGGCTCCGGGGGTGGCAGTTCTGGGAGCTGAGACCAAGGCTCCCAAGATACACTGTTCCTGTTCCTTCTGTTTGGGAGAGGAAGGGCCCGTCCTCCAGCCAGGACCCCCCAGCGGGCTTCGCCCCAGCAGGACCTTCCGGTGAATCCAGTCAGTCTCCGGCTCGGTCTCCTCTCATCGGGAAGACGGACGTTGAGCACTGAGAGATGTGCGCTTCTGGGCGGACCCACCCCCAACAAGCAGGGCCAGGGAGAGCGCCACAGCGGAGGCCCACGCCTAGAAGGGGATTTGAACCATGTTCCAGACTCCTGCCGCCCATCCAACTTTGACCCCTCCGGTTTGCGACATCTGGGCTCCAGGTCATTAAGAAGAATGAAGTTTAAATGATAACCAGAAGAGACCTCTGCCCCCCCACGCTCACTGCACCGTTATTTACCACGGCCAAGACAGGCAAGCAGCCCACGTGTCCACTGACGGACGAGGGGCACAGAAAACACGTGTGGGTACGTATATATGTGTGTTATTCCACCATCAAAAAGAATGAAATCTTGCCATGTGCAACAACACGGATGGAGCTGGAGGGAGTTAGAACTAATGAGAGAAGGCAAATGCCCCATGACCTCACTTAAATGGGGAACCTGAAATCAAACAAAAACCCAAACTTGTAAATACAGAAAACAGATCAGGGGTTGCCAGAGGTGGGGGGGGGGGGGGGACAGCGGCTCAAAAGGTGCGAACTTGCAGTTGTAAGATAAACAAGTCACGGGGATGTAATGTGCCAGGTGGCAATGCTAGTTAACGATACTGTCTTGTACACATGAAAGTTGTTATGAGGAGAGATCGTCAAAGTTCTCACCGGAAGAAAATAAGATTATAACTACGTGTGGAGAGGGATATTAACTAGACGTATGGTGGTGATCACTTTGCAGTACAAATACTGAATCTCTGTTGTTCACCTGAAACTAATAAAATGTCATGTCAGTTATATCTCAATTTTAAAAATCCCCCCTCAAAAAAAGAATGAAGTGTAAGTCCAACGTCAGAGCCAGTATTTACATTGTCTCTCCTGCCCGTCAGCCCTTGTAGACGTCCCTGACATGACCAACACCCACGCGTGCTTCATGAGGACACCTGTGCTCCTGAAGACCCCGTGTTTCTCAGCCCCCTTCAACGCGTGAGCTGTCACGTCCTCTCCTTCCTCCGTCTTCCCTTCCGATACCAACTCCAGTATGAGACACAGTCACCAATTACATGAAGGTGTCTCTATTGGAAATCTCGAGGACACTCCAGTTATGCCAGACTTAGTCTTCCACGAGAGACCATTTCCAACTATACACAACTGATTTAGAGGATTCTCAAAATAAACCTTTTTTTGGGGGGGGCAGGTATTTGGGCCTAGGTCAACCAGTGACTTTGGACAGTGATTTCAGTCAAGAACAACATCATCATCATCATCATCATCATAGGACAAAATGCTGTGAAACATATAAGGGCTGAGAATAAGGCTGCGTGCCCGGTCAAGGTGAGCACGAAAAGGTCATGGACAGTACGTGTCTCTGAGTAGGGCTGACCAAGAAAGCAGAGGAAAAGGCAAATCTGGCAGCTGGATGGGTCCTCCTGGAAGCCCTTACTTCAGAGGAGTAGGTGAAGGACGTGGTCTGGGACCACACATTCCCGGTGCTGAACTCTGTTCCTTTTCCCAAAGCTGCCCACTCTCCAGATGCAGAAACACCAGAAGGATTTTGTCTTTGAGTGGTCGTTGCCTCTACCAGTTCCTACATGGAAACTGGCCCAGGTTCACAGCATTTGGGAAAAGAGGGCCAGCCAGTGGAAGGGCTGGGGTGTGCCCAGAAATGAGGTGAGGTAGGTCCTGCCTTTGACACTTATCCTATTTGAAAATAAGGAGGACTCACGACCCGGTCAAACTGCTTCCTCCCACCAGACACCGTAGTCAGAGGGGCTGGTATATGGCACTCAGTGTGACAGGCCTGTCACATGGATGGCAGACACCTGCAGGGTCTTACCACATAGATGCATGTGACACAGTGCTCACAGAAAGCAAGGCAACTTGCAAATTGCAAAAAGAAAACAAAATCATCTGTCTTCATGCCTATCACAGTAAAGCCAGCCAACCCATATGTTACCTGCTACCAAAGATGTGTCTGAAAGCAAAGTATAGGCTCAGAATCTGAATTTCCTGCTTGTGTCTGGAAACTTCCCCAGATCCCTGGTGGGAGTCTGAGACCACTTCTCTGTCCAGCTGGAGGTACTCACCCAGGACCTTGACTCTTGAGCCAGTGTTGCAAAGAATCAGGTACTCTAGAGAGTTCTCTGGGGAGCTGGCCGAGGAGCAGCCGTGGCCCGAGTTCTGAGGTTTGGAGGGAGCACGAGCTATGCCTCCAGAGATAAGCAGCAGAGGTTGTGGGGTCCTCTGGGCCCCATCCTTGACAGGCCTTTGTCAACCAGCCTATCATCCCAATGCACAAAAATGGATTCATTCACTGCTGTTGGCTCCTGGAGCCCCAGGCA